>NC_041389.1:125827948-125867865 GCF_002162155.2 Triticum dicoccoides
CCCCCTCCCAAGGGAGTCCGAGTTGGACAACGGGGAGGGGGCACGGCCCCCTCTTTCCCTCTCCCTCTCCCTCTCCTTCCCTCTTTCCCCTTCTTGGAATAGGAAAGGGAGACCAACTAGGATTGGGAATCCTAGTTGGACTCCCCCTTGGCGCGCCCCTCTAGGCCGCCGGCCTCCTCCCTCTTCTCCTTTATATACGGGGGCAGGGGCACACCAAGATTTCTCTTAGCCATGTGTGGTGCCCCCTTCCACAGTTTATTCCTCCGGTCTTAGCATCGTAGTGCTTAGGCGAAGCCCTGCGTGAGTCACATCGTCAACACCGTCACCACGCCGTTGTGCTTACGAAACTCTCCGTCGACCCTCTACTGGATCACGAGTTCGAGGGACATCATCAAGATGAACGTGTGCTGAACACGGAGGTGCCGTACGTTCGGTACTTAGATCGGTTGGATCGTGAAGACGTTCGACTACATCAACCGTGTTAATTAACACTTCCGCTTTCTGTCTACGAGGGTATGTGGACACACTCTCCCCTCTCGTTGCTATGCATCTCCTAGATCGATCTTGTGTTATCGAAGGAAATTTTTGAGATTGCATGCTATGTTCCCAACACTTGATCCTATCTTGCAAGTTGTAGATACATATTATGAGTTATGATCCGCATACCCAAGGTGACAATAATTGGGATTCTTTCCGGTGATTACTATAGTTTGAGGAGTTCATGTATTCACTAAGTGCTAATGCTTTGTTCTGGTTTTCTATTAAAAGGAGGCCTTAATATTCCTTAGTTTCCATTAGGAACCTGGTGCCATGGGAGGGTAGGACAAAAGATGCCATGCAAGTTCTTTTCCATAAGCACGTATGACTATATACAGAATACATGCCTACATTATATTGATGAATTGGAGCTAGTTCTGTGTCGCCCGGGTTATGACTGCTACATGATGAATATGATCCAACACAATTATCATTACCAATCCATTGCCTACGAGCTTTTCACATATTGATCTTTGCTAAGTTACTTTCATTGCTACTGCTGTTACAATCACTACAAAACTGCCACTGTTCCTTTTGCACTGTTATCATTACTTCATACTCGTGAATATTCTTTGCCCCCCCTTGTGTCAAATCAATAAATTTGGGTTGAATACTCTACCCTCGAAAATTGTTGCGATCCCCTATACTTGTGGGTTATCAAGACCTTTTCCTGGTGTTGTTGTCGGGGAGCATAGCTCTATTCTCTGAGTCATTTGGGATTTATATTTGTTGATCACTATGAGGAATTTGAAAGATACCAAAACCAAGATTTTTTCGTCTAGGACGAGGGGAGGTAAGGAACTGCCATCTAGCTCTACACTTGATTCACCTTCGATTTTGAGTAAGATTGCAACACCTACACCTGCTATTGATTTTGATATGTCGCAAGTAATTGATGATGCTACTTCTGCTATGCATGATACTTATGATGATACTACTACTTTGCTTGATAATAATGTGCCACTAGGTGAATTTCTTGATGAACAACTTGCTAGAGCTAAAGATATTGAGAATGCTGAAACTGATGATATTTCTAAAACTGGTGAAATTGTTGAAATTGGACACTTTGAAACACCCATTATACCTAGCTCTCCTGGATATGAATTTCCTGTTATACCTGAGGGTTATGTTATGAATGGAGAGATAGCTAGGGACTTTCTTGCTTGTAAGGATAGAGATGATATTAAGAAATTACTATGCAAGTGGAAAGAAAAATCTGTGAATGCTAGAATGCAATATGATAATACGTTTGCTACTTCACCTATATTTGTTACTGATAAGGATTATGAATTCTTTGTCGATCCTGACTTAATTACTTTGGTTGAATCTGATCCTTTCCATGGTTATGAATCTGAAACTGTTGTGGCACATCTTACCAAATTGAATGACATAGCCACCCTGTTTGCTCATGATGAAAAAAATCGATATTACTATATTCTTAAGTTGTTTCCTTTCTCATTAAAGGGTGATGCTAAGATATGGTTTAATTCTCTTGCTCCTGGTTGTGTGCATAGTCCCCAGGATATGATACACTACTTCTTTGAAAAATATTTTCCTGCTCATAAGAAACAAGCTTCTTCATACAAAATATTTAACTTTGCGCAAATTGAAGAAGTTGTCTCCCACAAACTTGGGGGAGGCTTCTCCAATTACTTAATGATTTTCCTGATCATCCTCTCAGGGAAAATGAAATACTTGATATCTTTTATAATGGACTAACCGATGCTTCTAGGGACAACCTAGATAGTTGTGTTGGTTGTGTTGTTGGGGAATGAACTGTTGAACAAGTTGAAGTACTATTGAATAATATATTGAGTAATGTTAATGATTGGACTCTTCCCGAACCACCTCCAAAGCCAACTCCGAAGAAGAGGGGTATTCTATTTCTCAGTCCTGCAGATATGCAAGAGGCAAAGAAATCTATGAAAGGAAAAGGTATTGAAGCTGAAGACGTTAAGAATTTACTGCCTATTGAAGAAATACATGGTCTTAATACTCTGACATAGGTAGTAGAGGTAAATTCTCTCTATAGATTTGATCAAGGTGATATTCCTCATAATAAATCTGCTAGTCAATGCTTGGATGAATTTGATAACTTTATTGTTAAACAAGAAAACTTCAATGCTTATGTTAGTAGACAATTGAAAAGAAATGCTTTTATTCTTGGGTGACTCTATGTGTAGAACTATTAATGATCTCAAGATTGTTAGTAAACATGCTTCCATGGTAAAAACTCAAGTGGAACAAGTTCTCAAAGCACAAAATGATTTGCTCAATGAAATGGATAATAAGATGAATGATCATGTTGTTAGAGTTATGACCAGAGGTCGTAAAATGACTCAGGAACCTTTGTATCCTAAGGGCCATTCTAAGAGAATTGAGCAAGACTCTCAAAGAATTAATACTGATGCACCTAGTCCTCCTGGTAATAAAAAGAAAAAGAATGATGATAGGACTTTGCATGCTCCTAGTGAACCTGTAATAGACACACCAGAGAACCCAAATGATATTTCTCTTTATGATGCTGAGACACAATCAGGTGATGCACATGAACCTAGTGATAATGTTAATGATGACATTCAGGTTGATGCTCAACCTAGTAATGATAATGATGTGGAGATAGAATCTATTGTTGATCTTGATAACCCACAACCTAAAAATAAAAGATATGATAAGAGAGACTTCATTTCTAACAAACATGGTAAAGAAAGAGAGACATGGGTTTAGAAACCCATGCCCTTTCCTCCTAAACCATCCAAGAAAAAGGATGATGAGAATTTTGAGCGCTTTGTTGAAATGCTTAGACCTATCTTTTTGCCTTTGCGTTTGACTGATATTCTAAAAATGTCTCCTTATGCTAAGTATATGAAAGATTGTTACTAATAAAAGAAAGATACCGGAAGCTGAAATTTCCACCATGCTTGATAATTATACATTTAAGGGTGGAATACCAAAGAAACTAGGAGATCCAGGAATACCAACTATACCATGCTCCATTAAAAGAAACTATGTTAAAACTGCTTCATGTAATTTGGCAGCCGGTGTTAGTGTTATGCCTTTCTCTTTGTATTGTAGACTTGAATTGAATAAGTTGAGACCAATTGAAATATCTTTGCAAATGGACAATAAATCAACTGCTATACCCATCGGTATTTGTGAGGATGTGCCTGTCGTAGTTGCAAATGTTACTATCTTAACGGAATTTGTTATTCTTGATGTACCCAAGGATGATAGTATGTCGATCATCCTTGGTAGAACTTTTTTGAATACTGCAGGGGCTGTTATTGATTGCAATAAAGGCAATGTAACTTCTCATGTTAATGGTAATGAGCATAAGGTGCACTTTCCGAAGAAACAACCTCAAGTTAATAGCATCAATTCTATTGGAAAATTTTCAACTATTGCTATTGGAGGTTTTGAAATCCCTATTCCTACTGTCAAAAAGAAATATGATATTCTTATTGTTGGGGACATTCATATCCCCATTGAGGTAACCAAATGCTATACGGAGATTCTCCGGTTTCATGTCATTCGAAAGAAGTTTGTTAACAAGACTTGAGCAACCTTGTTAATGGGTTTCTTTTGATGGGCATGAGATGGATGAATTTAGTAGACACAACTTTTTGTACCTACTTTTTACTTTCTGTTATTTAGAATTAAGAAAGCAAAATAATATTATTTTCTGTTTTCTGAATTATCTGTGCAATAAAAAATTGACCAGAAAATAAAAATTCTCCAAATGCCCTGAAAATTTAGTATGATTTTTTCTAGAATATTTAAGAATTTTTTGCACTGAAACACCTCGGGGGAGTGCACCAGTGGGCCACAAGCCCACATGGCGCGTCCACCCCCCAGGACACGCCTAGAGGGCTTGTGGGTCCCACGTGGGTCCCCCTCACTTATGCCAGCATCCATCTACTTCATCTTCCTCCAGAAAAAAATCCCACCATTGCTCAAACCTGTGTTCTTGCTCATTTTGCTGCCATTTTTATCTCGTTGCTCCAAAATACATTTCCAAAACTATTTTGGGGGATTGTTCTTTGGTGTGTGACTCCTCCAATGTCTAATTAGTTTTTGTTATAGTGCTTTATATATTGCAATTTTTTCCTACTGTGTTGACCTTGTTCTTGAGCTGGCATGTCAAACTTATATGGTACAAAGTAGTTTTGTTGCATGATATAGCCTCTAGACACTTGTGGGAGTACTTGATATCAATTTTTTTTAGTTTGGTTCACTTTTATTTTGAGTCACTAAAAATTTCAGAAATTTCCAAAGGGTGGGAAACCACGCGGAGGTGGTTAAGGGGTTCTTCGAGACGGAATTCGAAGGGAAATGAAAATGAGAAGAAGAAGAAGCCCAAGTACAACCTTCCTCGCGCTGCAGAGGTTCAGCCGTGTGAGTAGCCAAATGATGCATTGTTGAGGGAGGCTGGAATTTATGACGATTTCTATTACTTGGTGGAGAATGCTGGCATCACCGCCTTCCTCCAAGATAAGTGTGATCAATACCTCCTCCTCACTAATACCTTCATGCAAAATTTCCACTTTCATTCTAGGAAGGATCCTCCCATGGTAGAATTTCACTTGTATGATGTGCCTAAGCGAATGACACTTTATGAATTTTGTGATGTTTACAAAATACCTTTTGAGGGCAGCGTCAGTGAGCCACGTCCTAGAGACGTAGAGGATTTTATTGCTGAAATTACTGTGGGGAAAGAGAGAGGGGTGTCGGAAGCAAGAGTGGCTAGCTTACATTTTCCTGTTTTACACTATTACTCATTATTTGCCGGGAGATGTTTGATTGGTCGTGGGGAGAGTGATGGCCTCAGTGCCCCCGACCTTGCCATTTTGCACCATGCTTTATTTGTTGATACAACTTTTAGTTTGGGTGTTATTGTTTCTCGATGGTTAAACAAAAACCGCTCGAAGGGTACCATTTTTGGAGGTATCTATGCCTCCCGCCTTGCTAAACATTTGAGATACCCATTAGGCTTGATGAGGAGGAGGAGATGTTGTTACCCAATAAATATTTAAACTATGCTAGTATGGTAGCACATGATTTTATTAAGAAAGACAATGGCAAACGACTCCTGTACAACCTCGTATTTAGTCAGGGTACTTGTGAGATTATTACTTTGCCTGCACCTTCGTTGTTCGATATTCATTCAGGCAGGTACGCCATTATGCCCCAGGACATTTATGCATATTGGAGCTTAATGCAACATCCAGCACAGCCAGCACGAGTTCCTGATCCATATCAGGAGCCTATTTATCAGTGGGAGCCACAGGAGCTCGCCAACCAGTGGAACCCTCAGGACCCTCCGCATATCGAGAAGGGGTTATTTCCAGTCGTGGCCCTAGACCAACTTAGGCCAAAAGCCTAAGCTTGGGGGAGTACGTACTTCTAACCGACATTACATTCATGTTCACACATTCATTCCAGTTGTCGGTGTTCATGCTTTTTCATTGTATTATCAATGTTAGTTTATTTTTGCTTTCTTCTTGTGTGTTTGAAAAACCTTGAGAAAATCCAAAAAAAAATATTTCTCACTTCTTTTCAGTTTTTCTTTCTAGTTTATGTAGTAGTAGTATTAAAAGAAAACCCAAAAAGATTTCTCATTCTTCTTTTGCTTGTTGGGAGCTTTCCTGTGTAAATAGTTTTTCTCGTTTTTGTTTTTGCTTTTTTCAGAAAAAAACAAAACTCCAAAAATATTTTAGTGTGTTTCTTCGAAATTCTTTTCTTTTTCTTTGGGTCATAAGGAGAAGACCACGATGAAAATGTTGAGTGGCTCTCATATGCATTATTGTTGATCTAACAAAGAGCCCATATTACCTTGTCTTCTCCTTTGAATAAATGTTTGCAGATTCCAGCTCATGCCAATGCACATGCACTCTTATTATTATCCACACCGTCCGGTCATGCAAATGAAAGGCAATAATGGAAATATATGATGAAATGATTGAGATGAGGAAAAGATGGTATGAACTCGACCTATTTTGTTTGTAAATATGATTAGCTCATCATTCTTGATTCAGCCCATTATTAATGAAACATGTTTGCAATGGCAATTAGAGATTATAGTTACTCATGCCATGCTTAAGTAGCTAGGAGTTGATAATGGTTTATCTTGCGTGCCAACATGTGTTTAAAATGGTTGTGATGTACTATGATAGGATGGTATCCTCTTCTGAATGATTCAAGTGGCTTGACTTGGCACATGTTCACAGATGTAGTTGAAACAAAAACAACATAGCCTCCATGATATTTATGTTCATGGTGATTTATATCCTACTCATGCTTGCACTCAATGTTGGTTAACCTCAATGCATGTTTATGACCATTGTCGCTCTCTAGTTGGTCGCTCCTCAATCTTTTGCTAGCCTTCACTTGTACTAGGAAGGAATACTGCTTATACGTCCATTTCCTTAAACACAAAGTTGTTCTGTATGAGTCAACCATACCTATCTATATGTGGTATTTACCTGCCGTTCCAAAGTAAATTTGCATGTGCCAAACTCTAAACCTTCAAATAATAATATATTTTGTATGCCCGAATCGCTCATGTAGTGACTAGGGGCTATCAGTATCTTCCGTGCTAGGTGGGTTAGTATCTTCCATGCTAGGTGGGTTTCACGATGAGTGTTTATTCACTTGTCATTCACGAGAAAGTGGCTGGTAATTGGGATGCCCAGTTCCATGCTCAAAATCAAATCAAAATATAATCATAAAACAAAACTCCCCCAGGACTGTTGTTAGTATGGACGGTACACGTGGATTCGGCTAGCCATGGAGTGTGATTGTTGGTGGAGGGGGAGTAAAAACTTTACCATTCTGTTTGGGAACCGCCTATAATGTATCTAGCATGGAAGATAGAGAGATCTTTTGGTTTTTATGTTGATAATGAAAGCATACCGCTCAAAATTATATTCATCTCTGTTTTAAAAGCTCTGAGCTCTGGCACCTCTGCAAATCCCTGCTTCCCTCTATGAAGGGCCTATTCATTTACTTTTATTGTTGAGTCATCATCCTCTTATAAGAAAGCACCAACTGGAGAGCGCCACTGTCATTTGTATGCTTTGTTTTTAATTGATGTTGAGTATGAGGGTGATTGAATCTCTTTTGCCATGAATTATAATGTCTAATCAGCCCTTGATCTTCAGGGGTGCTCTGCGTTTATGTTTTGCGGTTTGAGAAAGGGCTAGTGAGATACCATTTTGTCATATTATATCATGATTGTTTTGAAGAAATGTTGTCATCTGAGATTTATTATTATTACTTGCTAGTTGATTATGCTTTTGATATGAGTAAATGTGACACCTAAATGTTATTGTGAATATGGTTAGTTCATAATCTTTGTTGAAACCCTCAATATTTGCTAGACATATTTGCAACAACATGATCAAACAGAGTTGTTAAAGTTTTTCTTTGTCAATTTTAGTTTGTCAACTGAATTGCTTGAGGACAAGCAATGGGTTAAGCTTGGGGGAGTTGATATGTCTCCATCGTATCTACTTTTCCAAACTCGTTTTCCCTTGTTTTGGACTCTAATTTGCATGATTTGAATGGAACTAACCCGGACTAACGCTATTTTCAATAGAATTGCCATGGTGTTATTTTTGTCAGAAATAAAAGTTCTCGGATTGACCTGAGAATTTACGGAGAATATTTGTGGAATGTATAAAAAATACTGGCGCAAGAAGTTATAAGAGGGGGTCCACCCAGAGGCCACAAGCCTGGCGGGCGCCCCCCTGGGGCATGCCTAGAGGGCTTGTGGACCCGTTGGACCTCCTTCGACCCCGACTCCAACTCTATATAACCCTATTCAGGGAGAAAAAAACAGAGAGAAGGATTCATCATGTTTTATGATACGGAGCCGCCGCCACCTCCTATTCTTCATCGAGAGGGATGATCTAGAGTTCGTTCAGGGCTCTGGAGCGGGGGATTTGTCGCCATCATCATCACCAACCTTCCTCCATCACCAATTTCATGATGCTCACCGCCAAGCGTGAGTAATTCCATCATAGGCTTGCTGGCCGGTGATGGGTTGGATGAGATTTATCATGTAATCGAGTTTGTTTTGTCAGGGTTTGATCCCTAGTATCCACTATGTTCTGAGATTGATGTTGCTATGACTTTGCTATGCTTAATGCTTGTCACTAGGGACTGAGTGCCATGATTTTAGATCTAAACCTATTATGTTTTCATGAATATATTTGTGTTCTTGATCCTATCTTGCAAGTTGTAGACACCTATTATGAGTTATGATCCGCATACCCAAGGTGACAATAATTGGGATTCTTTCCGGTGATTACCGTAGTTTGAGGAGTTCATGTATTCACTAAGTGCTAATGCTTTGTTCCGGTTCTCTATTAAAAGGAGGCCTTAATATCCCTTAGTTTCCATTAGGACCCCGCTACCACGGGAGGGTAGGACAAAAGATACCATGCAAGTTCTTTTCCATAAGCACGTATGACATGCCTACATTATATTAATGAATTGGAGGTAGTCCTGTGTCACCCTACTTTATAACCGCTACATGATCAATATCATCTAACACAATTATCATTGTTGATTCATTGCCAACGAGCTTTTCACATATTGATCTTTGCTAAGTTACTTTCCTTTCTACTGCTGTTACAATCACCACAAAACTGCCACTGTTACTTTTGCCACTATTATTACTTCCATACTACTTTGCTGCTAAATACTTTGTTGCAGATATTAAGTCTTTCAGGTGTGGTTATTCACAATTCAACTGCGAATACTCGTGATTATTCTTTGGCTCCCCTTGTGTCGAATCAATAAATTTGGGTTGAATACTCTACCCTCGAAAACTGTTGCGACCCCCTATACTTGTGGGTTATCACTAACAAAGAAAACCGTCCACCACTACAATTCAAGGGGAGCACAAAGAGTAACCTAGAAATAAATGTTATGGAAATCAGTGATCTCATAGCAAGGTGTGCCCCTCCAAGCAAAAAACTTGTAGAAAGCTCAAGCAGCATGTCTTCCATTTTCATGCAAGCAGAGATGGATGGACCACAGATTCACCAAAGCAAAAGCGCGTCATCAAACAACTTTGTTCATGAGTACTGCCCAGTCCCATCTTTCACACTCGTCTTAAATGAGATATTTGATCCACAAACTACAGTTGAGGGAGCACAGGAAGGTGATGGGCCAAGCAGTATCACAGAACGTGAGTACACACAAATTCTTGATGACACTGATGATTTGCAATTTGGAGCTGGCAATGAAGCACGTGAAGTATCCACACCAGAAAAAACTTCTAACAAGCATAAGAAGGATCAGGTAGCAAGTATTACAACAGCAGCAGCTTTGGAGAACATGTCCTTAATCAATTTGAAAGAAGGATAATCAAGCCAGCCCCTTGCATGAGGTCACTATTCATGGACTACAGCAAGAAAAAAAAACTTTCTACACAGAGCTGATGTCAACTGGTTATATGCATCGGTTATTTTGCATGGGAGCTTAAATGAAGAAGAATCACCTGATGTAGATACCAGGTAAAACAATGACCAAGACTTTTTACTTTGTTCAGGCAACATATGTAATGTCATGTAGGCATATCATACACCAACAGAAGACAAGTTTTATGGAAAACTACAACAGAACAACAAGTTGATTCTAAACCACTTTTTGTTTTTGATTATGAGCAACATGTCAGCATGCCATTTTGTTTTTTCTCATTTTTAATGTAATCCAAAGGTAATCGACTACCGTCGATACTATGTAACCATGAGGGAGCTTCCTAACGAAATGAAAAAGGAAGGTTTCCTATTGTCCCATGTAGTTGAAATTGGGACACAGTCCATCATGATGAACTTGCCACCAGATTCAAAGAAGGTGGTGATGCCCTTGAGATTCTCTGTAAGAAAAAGGTAGTCATATTTTATGTTTTTCAATGTTTCGCTTTTTCTTGTGTTGTTTTGTAGGTGCATTTCTTCCTTTTCTTTGCTTTTTCAGACAGAGTTGCAGCAGATGATATTAGATAGCAAAGAGCTTGTTTCAAGATTCAACAAATCCAACCGGCTGGACCATAAAGATCTGGTCAGCCAAAATGTTACTCGTTGTTCATATCATTTTCTTTTATTTTTTGTAGCTACAATGCATGGAACAAGTGTGTAAACAACCACATAGCATGCAAGAAGTTTCTCACACAAATGTTTATACTTGCCTGAGTAGCAACATAAGTTGCTTATGGCATTACCACACATCATCCCCCCCATTATCCCCCCATGTGTTTCAAGTTGCTCAAATGATTGTACCAAATTGCTAGAGAGTAATAACACAAGTTGCTTATTTTTTAAGCTTGTTTTCCTATGTTTATTTTTCATATGTAAATATGCTTTCTGACCACACAGATTCTTCTACTTCCCTTAGGGCAACTACACAAGTTGTTTAGAACAAAAGACACAAACTTGCTTACATCTTTTTTAGGAATTTGCCTGAGCATAGTTGTATAAGTTGCCCACATTCACATCATATCTTTTTTGGGCTGTATAACAACCTTTTTTGGTTGCCTCCTCATTCTACAGATTATGTTCCCTGTCATGGAGAAGATTGACAAAACAAAGCCAATCACATGAAACCATTACCGGGTTTTCAAAGTGAATATACGAGATCGAAAGTTTGAGGCGCTTGATTCATGGAGGACGCTTCCCAACAAGACCCTGGACGATTGCGCAAGGTCTATTGTCGCAAGTGTCCAAGCTCTCTCGAAGGAACACTACCCCAAGTCTCACATTGTCATGGACAATTTTAAACTTATCGACATTGATGTACCAAAGCAAAACAATGAGTAAGCAACCACGCCACCCAAATCGCTAGCTTTTTTACAATCATTATTTTGATCTGACCTTTTATTTTTCTTTATTTTTCACTATATTTATAGTACATACAAGAAACTATGCAACTAATAACATACTGTTTTTTCCTTTTGTTGTACAGGTTTGACTGTGGGGTTTCCGCTCTTACACTCGCAAGTGGTTGGGAGGCAAGGACTATTCCTATTTTTTTTACTATAAACAGTAGGGTAAACACTCCACTTGAACTTTTATTAATTAATGAACTAAGTAGAGTAGTCTTAAGGGCTTGAGGTAAGCCCTAAAACAGAAAGAAGAAAAAAAAAGAAGAAGAAGACATCAAGAGAAACTAGGAAAAAGGACTACAACAGGAGAAAGAAAATAAGAAAAAATAAAATAAAATAAAAAGAAATTACAATAGAGTATCCAACCAGGTAGAGAACTTTCTCTCATGCTTTAGTTTCATTATATATTTCAGTAGTTTTAGCTCCTCTAGATATATGAACTTCCATCCCTGGAAAGTTGGTGTAATATTCTCAAATATCTTGTTATTTCTGGTTATTCAAATGGCCCATGATCCGAGAATGATGATCTCCATAAATAATGGAAAATGGAGCTTATTTTTAAGATCCTAAAAAGCTTCCAGAACTGATAGATTTGGAGTTCTGGTAGGATAGATGTAATCCCAGCATTGCTGTGCGAAAGAGCAGCCCCAAAATAAGTGAAGTAGAGTTTCTTCCTATTGACAGTCTCTCACAGCACAATTGTAAGCTTCTAACACAAAGTTTTTTCTCCTGGGCAGATTCCTTGTGTTAACTCTATCATGAAGTAGCTTCTAGAAGAAAACCTTATGTTTGGGCTGACAGGAGCATTTCCAAACCAAGTTGAAGTGTAGGGGAACTTGCTTGTGGCCAATCAGCACTTTGTAGGCTTTGATGGATGAATAGAATTCATTTCCCCAAATGTAACTCCAGGTGTCCAGAGAATCCATATGCTCAGATTGCCTTGTGGTGATGCATATATCTTCCACCTGCAGGAATTCCTCATAGGCTTCAGTTGTGAGTGGTAAATGAAATAAGTCCTGGAGGTATTCAGTATTGATTACTGTTTGGACAGTTACTTGTGGGTTTCTGACAAAGGAGTGCAGATGGTGATATTTGTGTTTAAAAATGGATGTGTGCCACAGGTCATCCTAGAATAAAGTTGTCCTACCATCTCCCACATTACATCTTGCTATTGCTTTGTATTGATCCATAAGAGCCAGGTTTGATTTCCACCAGAAAGAGCCAATCATGCTATCTCCTAGAAGTTGCCCATCAGAATAATAAGTTTCCCAGATTAATTGTACCCAAGGTATATCATGACTATTGAAGAATTTGTGCAGGTTTTTCATCAGCAGGGTTTTGTTGTGAGTGTATATATCCAAGATGCCCAATCCTCCCTGATTTTTTGGTCTACATACTGTGTGCTTGGCCACCAAAGCTGGTCTTCTATCCTCCGTGTGAGAGCTCCTCTAGAGAAGTGTCTTAAATATTTGATGATCTGCTCCTTAATTGTTATTGGAATGTCCAAACAGCTCATGAAGAAGACAGATAAGGAAGAAAGAACTGATTTGACTAACAGAACTTTCCCTGCTTGTGTCATGAAGATAGAAAGGCCAGCAAGTCTCTTTGCAACTCTGTTAACTAAGGGAAGACACTACTCTACAGTTGGTTTATAAATTCCCAAAGGTAGCCCCAGATATGTATGTGGGAATTGCCCCCTAGAACAATGCAGTGTGTTAGTGAAGATGTCCACTCTATCTTCCTCAATGTTCAGACATCCTGAATATCAGAAATCAACTGACAAGCAATTGGGTCAACACCAATTACAACAAGTCCCCTTGAAAAGACATCTTGAAGCTACACTAGGTGAGTTTTTATCAACAAACTTGCACGACTTTTCAAAAAGCAGAAACTTGCTTGCATTTGTGACTATACTTGCAACAATACTAGCCTATAACTTTCTTGTAGTAATTTCAACCCATAAAGTTCCTTCAATCCATAATTTTTTTCCTACATTTTTTCTATGCAAGAGTTTATTATTTCTTCTTCAATTTGTTTGTGTGTTTTGCTGTTCAATTATTATCACATACCAACTAGTAGCCAGTATCATTATTGAAACTTGGACAATATGCAACACAAGTTGCATGCATAGTAAAAGTAATGCAATAGAACCAACTTTGAAGATAAGATCTCTGTTTAACATGGTTCAATCAAATTACAGAGTTGTAAGCTAAAATTCAAAGCCCTCATACATATGTAGTTTCTGGTATTGTAAAAAATGGAATAGGAACATGAATAATAGTTCAAATAGAGGAATTATCTAGAAGGAATATTGGGTAGTGTGTGGGCCTCCTCCAATCTCTTGCTTTGCAAGCATCATCTCCACCTTCTTCATTCTCTAGGGTGTGATTTTCACACCAATCTTGTTGGGCAGAGTGCCAAATTGTGTTCAACAGAGCCACTATAACTGTATTTGTTCATTTTTTTGGGTGCAGTTCAAGTGCCGATTGAATCCTCTTAGTTTTCGCCCTTCCTTTGGTTCTTGATTTTGGTGGGTCTCTAGGGATTGGCGGGTCACGTGTTGGAGTAGGATATGCAAGGTGTTGTTCAATTGTAGAAGCACCTGCCCGCGTTTCGCCACCCCTGCGTAGTGGCACAAATTGGAGTGGTGGCTGTGCATGACCACCATGAGGTGTTGCAGAAGAAGACAACTGCGGGGCTCCACTCTTTTGCTGTTGTGTAGAAGTAGGATGTTGTTCGGATCCACTCTGCACTTGAGCAAGTACCGATGGCGGTGGTGGGGCAGCTACCCTGGGTGTTTCTGCTGGCCACCTGTTTGGTTGTGCAGGACCCTTTGGTAGGGGGCCTGCCCCCATGTGTAGTTGTGCAGGCCCTCTGTTTACCGGTGTAGTCCCTTTTGGTTGTGTTGTAGCAACTCTTGGTGGTGGTGCAGCCACCATTGGCACTGGTGGAGGCCCCTAGGCTGAGGTGCAAGCCCTGGCATGGGCTGTGCACATACTCTAGAAGGATCAGCCATTGGGGCTGCCTTTCTTTGCTTTGGTGCAGAAGTAGTGGGATGCTATGCAGAGCTGCTTGGTGGTCATGCAGGTGCAGTAGGAGGTGGAGGAGGGGCATTGTTTGTCGAAGGAGCACTGGATTGTGGTGCAGAACCACCACTTGATGATGGTGGACCACCAGGGGGTGCATTGGGAGGTATTGTTGGCTTGTTTTTCTTCGAACAATTCAAATGTCTTATTTCTGTCCGAGCTGACCGCATATGTTTCCTTATGATATCCGAAGTAGCATCTGTCGCACTAGCAACATGAGCAAGGCTTGCAAAATCCATTGTCAAGTTTGTATGCCTTATTTCTTTCTTGGACCGCGCTGGCAATTCATCGGGTTGACCTTCGACAGGAGAGGGTGCACTGGGAATTGCCCTAGGTGTCCATCTCAAAGAATGTATTTTGCTGGAATATTAGCGATACCAAGTTCGGTCAAAAACTTCAAGATGTGGCAGCAAAGCATGTCATCCCTGTCCATTTTGCAGCATTCACATGTGTAGTCTCCAACACTAGAGTCTGATGTCACAAAATAACTCTTGGAACCATATTTAGCAACCCACAGTGTGGTTGAACTCTGTTATAATTCCTCGAGTACTGTGTGTGTCAGCATACCCATCCAGGGATGACACTTAAGCACAGAGACTTCGATCCATTTGGGTCGGGTCGCCACAAGATGGTATCATAGCACACGCTGACTATAGGACGCGGCCACTAGGAAATGGAAAGCCATAGGAAGAAAACTCTATTTTACGACTTCCTTAAATATTCGTTGGTCTATACTCTTCTCTATTCATTTCTATCTCTTCTTCACTTCAATAAAATAGTTGACGAACCCCATCACCAAGTTGCTCAGCTCGATGAGACCATGACCTATGAAGAGATCATTGACGACGAAGAAGAAGCTAGAGTTGACTTTGATTTGAGAAGATTTAGTTCAGACCACCACTACCAAGTTGAGTCCAACTAATGATTTGCGGTAGTATGAAGAGATCATATCTCTTGTGGATATGACCTTACATGTAGGTTTTGCTTGTGTGGTGTGATACGTGTGAATTGCCTGATTTGGAGTTCTCTTGCTATCATTAGCATATGGGTAGTGATTTTTATCATTAGGCACTTATTATATTCTAATTTCTCATCCACTCTAAACCGGACAGATGCCTCCAAGACATGACCCAGAATTCCCACCGGAACTTACCCAATTGATCCAGAACTAGAATGCCCTCATGCAGCTACTCATCTAGAATCAGAACCAGAACAACAACAACAACAACAACAACAACAACAACAACAACAACAACAACAACAACAACAACAACAACAACAACAACAACAACAACAACAACAACAACAACAACAACAACAACAACAACAACAACAACAACAACAACCCACCGCCACCACCCCCGATTGACAACCTTACCCGTTTCCTGAGGTTGAACCCACCAGTGTTCTCTAGCAGCACGGAGCTGATCATTGCAGATGACTGGCTTTGCAAGATCGAAAGAGAGCTGACCACCGCAGGATGCACTGATGCTGAGAAGGTGCGCTTTGCCACACATTAACTGGATGGACCAGCAGCCTTGTGGTGGGAGAATTACACCACCACATTCCCCATAGCCAATGTGACTTGGGATCAGTTCTAGCAGGCGTTCCGTACCGCACATGTTTCAGCCGGAGCTATGAGTCTGAAGAAGCGTGAGTTCCACAACTTACACCAGGGAAATCGTTATGTTGGTGATTATGTGGAGGAATTCAGCAAGTTACCCAGGTATGCTCCCGGAGACGTGGCTGATGATGCCGCTAAGCAGGAGAATTTCTGGACGGACTAAACGATGATCTGGGACTTCAGTTGACTGTGGCTACCTTTAACAATTACCAAGAGTTGGTCGATAAGGCTCTCATTCTGGAAGGCAAGCAGCAGCAGGTGGAGAATCACAAGAGGAAGTACGAACAGGGAAAGTACAACTCTGGTGTTCAGCAGAAGCCCCGCTATACCCCGTACTCGGGAAATAATGGACCAGGATCTGGCAAGTATAGTGGACACACTCACCATAACCATGGAGGACATTCACATCATGGAGGGAATGGACACAACCATAATGGCCATAGGAATGGCAATGGGAACGGAGGAAACAACAATCAGCATCAATCCAACCCTGCTACACCGGCAAAGAAGGATCTGAGCCACATTACCTGTTTCAAGTGCGGGAAAACCAGACACTACGCCACCGATTGCCCTGAGGCAAAGAACCGAAACGGTAATGGAAGCTCTAGAGGCAAGAAGCCCAATCCCTTCACTAGAGGTCAGGTGAACCATGTCAATGTGGAGGAAGTTTATGACCAGCCTGACACCGTTGTTGGTAAGTTCTTGATTAATTTATTTACAACCCTTTTTCTTTTTGACACTGGTGCATCACATTCATTCATATCAAGGGGGTTTGTGGATAAGTTTAAGTTGCCGACCGTAGCCCTTAAGTCACCTATGTTAGTGAGTTCCCCAGGAGTAGAGTATATGGCTAGTCGGGGATGTTTTCAGTTGCCATTGACCATAGGGAGACACGTTTTCCCCACAGACCTCATCATCCTAGAATCACAAGGATTGGACATAATTCTAGGCATGGACTGGCTATCCAAGTATGAAGGGAATATTGATTGTGCTAGTAAGTTAATTCTTCTCAACACCCCAGAGGGGAAACAGATCAAGTATGTGTCGAGGCATACGCCAAGGAGAACTCAAGTGAATTCTCTTTCGGGAGTTGTTCAGGAGGAAGTACCAGTTGTGAAGGATTATCCCGATGTATTCCCCGAGGGATTGCGCGGCATCCCACCGGATCGGGACATAGAGTTTTTGATCGAATTGTTACCATACACCAGACCAATATCCAAGAGACCGTACCGGATGCCCGCAAATGATCTGGAGGAAATTAAGAAGCAGATTAAGGAATTATTGGAGAAAGGTTATATTCGACCGAGTTCATCACCTTGGGGAGCCCCAGTGCTTCTAGTTGCGAAGAAGGATGGATCCTTGAGAATGGTTGTATATTATCGTGCATTAAATGAGGTGACAATCAAGAACAAGTACCCTTTGCCGATGATCAATGATTTGTTTGACCAGCTACAAGGAGCAAAAGTTTTCTCAAAGATCGATCTTCGATCAGGATATCACCAGCTGAAGATTCAAGAACAGGATATACCCAAGACAGCTTTTACCACGAGATATGGGCTTTATGCACAGTCATGTCTTTTGGTTTGACTAATGCCCCTGCCTATTTTATGAGTATGATGAATAAGGTATTCATGGAGTTCTTGGATAAGTTTGTTGTGGTATTCATTGATGACATATTAATTTACTCGAAGAATGAAGAACAACACAAGGAACATTTGCGCTTGGTTCTAGAGAAGCTCAGGGAACATCAATTATATGCAAAGTTCAGCAAGTGCGAATTCTGGTTGAAGGAAGTCATATTTCTTGGACATGTTATATCAGGAGAAGGAGTAGCAGTAGACCCCTCCAAGGTTGAAGTCGTCACCGAATGGAAGGCACCCACCTCAGTCGGAGAGATTCGCAGTTTTCTTGGACTTGCAGGATATTACCGGAGGTTTATTGAGAATTTCTCCAAGATCGCGAAGCCCATGACAGGGTTATTGGAGAAACACACTAAGTTTGTTTGGACCAACGAATGTGAGGCCAGTTTCCAGGAGCTAAAGAAACGTTTGGTCACAGCCCCAGTGCTAATTCTTCCGAATATACGCAAGGATTTCCAAGTATATTGCGACGCTTCTCATCAGGGACTTGGAGGTGTTCTTATGCAAGAAGGAAGAGTTGTTTCATATGCCTCACGTCAGCTTCGAACTCATGAGCGGAATTATGCCACACATGATTTGGAGTTAGCAGCCGTAGTGCACGCACTCAAGACCTGGAGACATTTTCTTATCGGAAATCGTTGTGATGTTTACACGGATCGTAAGAGTTTGAAATACATCTTCACGCAGAAGGAGTTGAACCTGAGGCAGAGAAGATAGTTGGAGCTCATAAAGGATTATGACATGAAATCGCATTATCACCCAGGAAAGGCCAATGTTGTGGCAGATGCATTGAGCCGCAAGAGTTATGTCAATACCCTCACAGCAGGAGGATTACCCCAGGAGTTAATTGATGATCTTAGAGATCTTCGATTGGAGATAGTACCACGAGGTTTTGTTGCCGCAATGGAAATTCAATCCACTTTGTTGGGAAAGATCCGAGAAGCCCAGAAGTTAGACAAAGGTATTGCGGAGATAAAGGGAAGGATGAACCAAGGAAAGGCAGAAGGATTTCGTGAGGATGAACATGAAACCTTATGGTTTGAGAAGCATATTTATGTACCCAATGACCCAGAGATCGGGAAGTTGATTCTTCAGGAGGCTCATGATTCGCCTTACTCGATACACCCAGGCAACACCAAGATGTATTTATACTTGAAGGAAAGTTTCTGGTGAATAGGTATGAAGAAGGATATTGCCGAGTATGTTGCAGTATGTGACGTATGTCAGAGGGTTAAGGCAGAGCACCAGAAACCAGCAGGATTACTTCAGCCTTTGTCGATACCAGATTGGAAGTGGGACAAGCTTGGCATGGACTTCATTACAGGATTTCCCAGTACCCGATCAGGCTATGATTCTATTTGGGTGGTGGTTGATCGCTTGACCAAGGTAGCTCACTTCATCCCCGTGAAAACCACATATACAAGTGCTAAGTTGGCCAAGATATACATGACCAGGATCATATGTCTGCATGGAGTTCCGAGGACCATCGCATCAGATAGAGGAACACAATTTACCTCAAAGTTTTGGCATCAATTACACGAAACTTTGGGTACCAGGCTAGAGTTTAGTACAGTTTTTCATCCGCAGACAGATGGGCAAACCGTGAGAGTCAATCAGATTCCAGAGGACATGTTGAGAGCTTGTGCGCTAGATTATGGATCTACTTGGGATGATAATTTTCCATACGCAGAATTCTCATATAACAACAGCTATCAAGCTAGTCTGAAGATGGCCCCTTTTGAAGCTTTGTACGGAAGGAGGTGCAGGACACCATTGATGTGGGGATGAAGTTGGAGACCGTAAATTATTTGGACCAGGTTTAATTAGAGATTCAGAGGAGAAAGTCAATCTGATCCGCGACAGACTCAAGGTAACCCAATCCAAACAGAAGAGTTATGCTGATACTAAACGCAAGGAGGTAAACTATGAAGTCCGAGATAGAGCATATCTGCGTGTGTTGCTACTTCGAGGAGTTAAACGATTTGGAGTCAACGGAAAGTTAGCACCGCGATTTGTGGGGCCGTACAGAGTTTTAGAACGCATGGGTGAAGTTGCCTACGAGTTGGAATTACCTGAAGCCTTGTCTGGAGTTTATGATGTGTTTCATGTTTCCCAGTTTAAGAAGTGCCATGCAGAGATGGTCGATATTCCTTTGAGAGATACAGTGCCACTGGAGGCCATACAGTTGGATAGTGAGCTGACCTATGAGGAGAAGCCCGTCAAGATTCTCGAGACTACAAGCAGGGTTACCCGCAGCAAGGTCATTAAGTTTTGCAAGGTTCGGTGGAGTTATCATACTCAGGAAGAAGCCACTTGGGAACGAGAAGAAGATCTCCGGCAGGATCACCCACACCTTTTTGCTAGCCAACCCGAATCTCGAGGGCGAGATTCATCTTAAGGGGGTAGGTTTGTAACATCCCAAAATTTCAATTTGAAATGTTTTACAATTTTTAGCTAAGCATCTATGCATTTTTTTATTGAGTGGCGTTTGGAAATTTCAGAGGCATTTGAGTTTTATCTGACTTTGAATTCAACTTGGCATTTGAAATTTATTTCAAAAATCCCTGACAAATACTTGTTCAAAAGTATGAGAGGAGCTAACATGACACTCCAAAAAGTCAGAAGAAAACAATGCCAAAAGTTTTGAATTCAAATTTGAGTTTCATTGGGATTTTTCAGAAAAATATTTTTATTATGTTTTTATTTAGCGTCTGAAAAATAGTTCATCTTGTAGGATTTATTTTTCTTAATTTTTTGATATATATATGGCCTATATTAAAAATATTTTTATTTTTTCTCTTTATATTTTTTTTTGTCTTTCTCTTCACTTCGGGCCAATTTCTGCCACTAAGGCCCGTGTTAATTTTTTTCCCTTAACCCATCTCCACGCAACCCTTTCTTCTTCCTCTGTACGTGGTTCATCTAGAGCAGGAACAGAACAGACAGCCATGACCACCTCCTCTTCCTCTCCTCCTCCCACTCATTTCATTCCCCGTTACGATTTTCCACCAACGCGAAACTTATAGAGGAATGTCAGGAGAACTCATTCAGGGAATTAAAACCCAACATTGTTGCTTTAATTGAACGCACGGAGCCGTGAAACGTACACGCACAAAACAACCATTAATGGCCATACTGAGCTCCTTTGATCTCCCCGTACCGGCTCCCTCGGCCACTATAAATTGACCCCGAGGAACCCCTCTCCACCCCGCACCTCCCAGTCCACGAGCCCCTGTCCAAACCTCTCCATCTCCCTCCCCATCTCGTGGAATCTCTCACCGGAGTTCACCCTCCACCACCACCATTGGATGAGTCAGAGGCCAAGGCCTTGACTTCCTGACTCGCCGCGCCATCCCCTGCCCCGTCCGCCTCACTCCTTCACCTGGAACCCGCTGCGTCGTCGAGACCGTCGACCGTCTCCGGTGACCGGGGCATCTCTCCTCAGTGAGCCCTCTCCCTTCCAAACGCTCGATCCAAAGATCGCTCCCTCCATTTTGTTCTGTTAAAAAAACGAAGGGCTATTCACCAGTAAGAATTTGACACGTGGCAGCTCATATTGAATCCCGTAATTGATTTCCAGAAAAAAAGCCCAATCTTCGGAAATTCATATCTTTCAATCTATAGATCCATTTTAGTTGATTCTTTTTTCTACGGTTTCATAAAAATATCCTCTATCCAGAGAACCAAATGAAAAATATTTTTGAAAATTTTAATTTGAATTCAAACTTCGTTAGGCCATATAACTTGAGTTTCGTAACTCCGTTTTGAGCGATTATTTTTGCAAATCGAAGCTTGTGACATGTAATTTCTGTTAAAACCAAAATCATTTATTTTTTGTTGCAGTAAAATTTCGTTCCGTACAGAAACTTTATTTGGATGTTTTGGAGTTTTTCGAAGTCTTTCATTTGTTTTCTTTTTGGATCTTTGCTTGTATGCTTATGTATGTTATTGCTTGCTTATGCTAGATCATCCGGAGTGCGAAGCTTGCTACTACGAATCTTTAGAGTTCAAGGAATGTCAGCAAGGCAAGTTCACACTTTGATCATCATTTTTCAATACCCAGTTTTTACTATGCATTAGTTTCACCCTCAAAGATTGCATGAGTAGGATTGGGAACATGTGGTTATGCTGTGTAGTTCATGTGGTAGGAACCTATGACCTTTGATCACCTCTGGAATATTCGTTATATCATATTTTGCTTAGCCATGCTCGTAGACGGGGATTGATATGTCTGATCCATGCAAGTTGTGAGAGTTAATAATCTTGGGATAACCTAAGGTGGCAACATTAATACACATCTGGGTGGATTGTTTGGGGCACCTGGAGTAACCAGTGCTTGCCCAAGGGGAATCCCAGAGTACCCGTGTGATTACCCTAGGTCCACCACCCAGGCTCAAAGGGATCATAAGATATTTCATGCCTAGAAACTTTCGTGTGCAGCCACATGCTATTATGGGCTCTAGCATAGTTGAGTAAGTTGTGTGACCTCTTTCCGTGGTAGACTAGTTGATGTAGGGGAATGTAGGTGTACCGGTCTACCCAGGGTTAAGGGGAAATGCTTTTGAAGGCTATGTTTTGATCTTCCGGTCATGGAGGTGGTCGAGTCTTGTGGGGAAAAGTGCGCAAACCTCTGCAGAGTGTACAAACTAATCATGATTAGCCGTGTCTTCGGTTATGGACAATTTGAGTATCTAGCAGTGAATTATTGGTTGATCTCATCACTCTTTTTAATGAAATTATTGGGATACTGATAACTTGGGAATGTTGGGATTGAGTTGGAGGAACCTTCTCAATAATGACATTTTAATTTAGTAGTAAATAAAAATTTATTCCTTTGTTATAGGGTAAAATTCGCTTTATGCAAAAATTAAACTTTGAGCCTCCACCAGCTAAATTTGCATATAGAGATAGTTTTTTTATTATTATTCTATGGTGTGAAATTGCCAGCATATTCCATGTGCTGACCTAGACGGCTGCAACATCTCATGTTGCAGACTTTTCCGACGAGAATTAAAGGTGCGATAGGTCGTTGTTCTGCACTCAGTTTGCCGTGGAGTTGGATGGACTCATTTACCTTCGATGCTTCCACAGTTATTTTATTTTAGATGGCCTTTGGCCATATTATTGTAATAAATACTCTTTTGAGGACCTTGATGTAATAAAGTGTGTGGTCGAACTCTGTTATAAGTCCTTGAGTACTGTGTGTGTCAGCATACCGATCCAGGGATGACACTTAAGCACAGAGACTTCGATCCATTTGGGTCAGGTCGCTACATCCGCGCCGCCACCGTCGTCGCGCCGCCGCCCCGGAGCCACCGCCGCCCCGTTCCGCCGCCCCGCCGCCGCCACCGCCAGCCCGCCGGTGCCACCGCCGCCAATCCCGCCGTACCTTGCCGAGGTAGCCACCCGCCGCCGCCGGTTTTTGTTAGAAAACCGTTTGGTTTTTTCGAAAACCCTAGGGTTTTTTCTTATATAGATCGGTTTTATTTTTTTCGGTTTAGTTAAGTAGCGGACGTTTGTCCGTACGTTCGTTTTAACAAACGGTGTTCACCCGTTAGCCGCAGACAGCGAACGTTCGTTCATTAGCCGGTTCGTCAGTTTTCTTTTTCCAGTGTTTTTCCGCGATTATTTTCGATCGCGATCTCTGTCCTGATCTTCGTTTTAGTTTATCTTTTCGCTCGTTTATTGGAATCAGGCGATTCTAGCACCTAGATCTTCGTCTCGAAGCCCTCTTTTTGTTTAACCAACTTGAACAAGATTTTGGTACTGTAAAATTTTACTTTAGTCCAGATTAGTAAACGGATCTTGTTTCTTTCGCTGTTTGAGTTTCGTTGTTTCGTTTGATTTGATTCTTTTTGCAAACTGAAGTTCTTAAGTTGAACTTTCTGGTTAGATCTCTTATTTGATTTTTATCCATGCTTCTATTTGAGTGCTTATGCATGTATCTGTTTGTTTGCGATAGAGTACCCGGAGTGCGAAGCGTGCTACTACAAGTCTCTAGGTTTCACGGACCATCAGCAAGGCAAGTAACACTTTGATCATACCTCTTTACTACCTAGTTTTATTGCACTAGATCAACCCTCAAGCAATTGCATGGTTAGGATATGTTTAACATGTGGGTTTTGGGTAGTTAGATGATGAGGTAGAACATATTACCCTGTTTATTATCAAACCTTTGGGAGTTACTTCTACGTTATGTTTATATTGCTATGCCATGCTCGTAGACGTGGTTTGGGTGAGTGTATCCATGACAGATGTGAGTATTGCTTATTAATGGTTAACTCAAGGTGGCTACTTAAATACACATCTGGGTGGATTGCTTGAGGCACCCTGGAATATCCAGTGGTTGTCAGGGCACCTGGAGAATCTAGTGTTGTCCTAGGATATCCCAGAGTACTCGTGTGATCATCCTATGGTCCGCCACCCAGGCTCAAAGGGATTATAAGATTATTGATGCTAGAAACTTCCGAGTGCAACCACAAGCTATTATGGGCTCTAGCATAATTGAGTATGTTGCATGACCTCTTTCAGTGGTGGGCTAGCATATGTAGGGGAAAGTAGGTGTAACTGTCCACCCAGAGTAAAGAGTTATTGTTTCAGAAAGACTGTGTCTCAAATCTCCGACCATGGATGTATTCGAGTATTGTGGGGAGAAGTGCGCAAACCTCTGCAGAGTGTACAAACTAATCATGGTTAGCCGTGTCCCCGGTTATGGACATCTTGAGTATCTGGTTCTTGGATTATCATGTTGATCTCATCACTCTAAATATAATTTGATTGGGTTAATGGTGATGTTTAATTGGGATTGAGTTGGAGGAACCTTCTCACTGTTTAACAACCACCATGATAGTTAAATAAAATTTATTCCTTTGTTGTAGGGAAAATTTGGCTTTATGCAAAACTGTAACCATAGAGCTTTCCACCAGCCATATATGCATGTAGTGATAGCATTTATTCTGTTCATTACTCTATGTGTTACATTGCCAGCATATTCCATGTGCTGACCCGTTTCAGGCTGCAACGTTCGTGTTGCAGACTTTTCAGACGACGAGTAAGGTGCCATAGGTCGTTGTCTTTCACTCAGTTATGCCATTGGAGTTGATGGACTCAGTTTATCTTCCAAGCCTTCTGTTGTTATCATTGTTAGATGGCCTTAAGCCATATTATTGTAATAAGTTCTCTTTTGAGATATTCGATGTAATAAGTGTGTGATTGCTACTCTATTATAAATCCCCGAGTAATGTGTGTGTCAGCATTACCGATCCAGGGATGACACAAATGCACAGAGATTAGACTGTTTGAGGTCCGGTCGCTACAAGATGGTATCATAGCACATGCTGACTGTAGGACACGACCACTAAGCTAAAACCCTAGATCACTACTCTCTTCTCATTTCTGACTCCTCTCCTTTTCTACTCTATAGGATGGAGGATGCAAGGAACAAGTTCACACAACCGGAGGAAGATACACCTTTTGGATGACACTTGAAGGAAGTCACTAGATACCTGAACATCAGAATACCAAGCTTCACCGGGACCTACATCGCCACTTTACCAGAAGAGGAGCGTTGGATGATTTGATTTCAAGTTCCAGGAAGGACGTTTATGCCAGACACTGAGCCCATAGAGTTTTACTTTGATGCACCAACCTGGAGTCTAGGAAAGAGCATGACAGCCCACATCACTATGGGACGCATTAGAGAAGTTTACCACAAGGATCTCAAGAATACTATCTATCAGATTTATGGGCGCCGGGATGAGCAATGGGAGATGATCAGCACTAGGAGGGATAGGTCCATTGCAGCTTTCATCCAGGAGTTAAACCAGCACATTCGTCGCCAGGAGAACCCGATATGCGCAGGCATGATAGATCTAAAGAAGGCAATGGCCAGGATCCCGGAGCTGGAGGAAGAACTCAAGTCTACACGCGATGGATATGAGGAGGAAATGGCGATACTCGTGGAGAAGAATGACGATTTGATGAGGAAGCTAGGAGTATTCATGGGAGACCCCGCGCCAGGAGGAGAAGACGACGATTCCACTTATCCGAAGAACTACATCATCATCAATGACACCGACTCAGACCCCGACGATAGTGATGATGACTATGTTGATGAAGCTGGAGCAGATATCATGGAGTCTTCCACCGATTAAAACTTCTAGTCGACCACCATATCAGTAGTAGTATTCCCCCATGTATATAGTATAGTCCGAGCACTTTTGTAACGATAGTTAGACCGATGTATGCTCTTGTTTGATTTGATTGGAGTGATATGTTTGTGTTTGTCTGATGTGCATATGGGTAGTGTTTTCCCTCTAGATCTCATTCTATTCTATTTTCTCATCTTTTCTAAAACCCATCAGATGCCTCCGAGACGCGACAATGGATTTGCTTTCCCATCGGAGCTCACTCAGTTGATCCAGCAACAGAATACCCTGATGCAGCTACTAGTCCAGAACCAGAACCAGGGGAACAACAACAACAACAATCCACCACCACTACCTGTTGATCACTTAGCCCGTTTTCTAAGGCTGAATCTGCCGGTGTTCTCTAGTAGCATCAAGCCGATTGTTGTAGATGATTGGCTCCGGAAGATTGGAAGGGAGTTGACAACTGTAGGATGCACAGATGCGGAGACAAAGTGTTTTGCGGCACATCAGCTTGATGGACCCGCAGCATCATGGTGGGAGAATTTCACAGCCACTTACCCCATCGACACTGTCACATGGGACCAGTTTCAGCAGGCTTTTTGCGCTGCCCATGTTTCAGCAGGAGCTATGGCCATGAAGAAGCGCGAGTTTCGCAACTTGCGCCAAGGAGGATCCACAGTGGGCCAGTGTGTGGATAATTTTAATAAATTAGCACGTTACGCCCCAGATGACGTTGCTACGGATGCAGCTAAGCAGGAGAAGTTTCTAGAAGGACTGAATGATGAGCTGAGCATGCAGTTGATGGTGGCAACCTTCAAAAACTACCAGCAGTTGGTAGATAGAGCTCTCATGATTGAAGGGAAGCAGCAGCAGATAGACAACCGCAAGAGGAAGTATGGACAAGGGAAGTACAATTCAGGAGCTCAGCAAAGGCCCCGTTTTACCCCGAACTTGGGAGGACACATTCACCATAACCATGGAGGTCATAATTCCAATGGAGGGAGTTCGCATAACCATAGTGGCCCCAAGAATGGGAATGGGAATGGAGGAAGCAACAGCCAGAACCGTTCCAACCCAGCAACACCCGCCAAGAAGGATCTAAGTCACATTACTTGTTTAAAGTACGGGAAGAATGGACATTATACCATGGAGTGTTCTAAAGCCAAGAATGGAAATGGCAATGGAAGCTCTGGGAAGAAGCCCAACCCTTTCAACAGGGGACAAGTGAACCACGTTAACGTGGAGGAGGTTGAAGCGCAACCAGATGCAGTAATAGGTAAGTTTTTGGTTAAGTCATTTACTACAATTGTTCTTTCTGATACTGGTGCATCGCATTCATACATATCAAGGGGATTTGTGGATAAGTATAAGTTGCCCACCAAAGTTCTTAGAACACCGATGTTAGTAAGTTCGCCAGGAGCAGAACATATGGCAAGCCAAGGATGTTTTCAGATACCATTGACCATAGGTAGGCATGTTTTCCCCTCAGACTTGATAATTCTAGAGTCGCAAGGTTTGGATGTGATTTTGGGCATGGATTGGCTATCGATGTATGGAGGGAACATCGACTGTGCCAGTAAGTCGATTACGCTCACCACCTCAGAAGGAAGAAGGATTAAGTATGTATCCCGGCATGTGCCGAAGAGGACTCAAGTAAATTCCTTATCAGGAATTGTATAGGAGGAAGTACCACTGGTAAAGGATTTCCCGGATGTATTTCCAGAAGAGTTGCTAGGCATGCCACCCGATAGATACATTGAGTTTTTGATTGAGCTTTTTCCAGGCACAGGGCCAATATCTAAGAGACCGTACAAGATGCCGCAAAGGATTTGGAGGAAATTAAGAAGCAGATTAAGGAGTTACTGGATAAAGGCTATATTCGCCCAAGTTCATCACCTTGGGGATCACCAATCCTCCTAGTGGAGAAGAAGGATGGATCATTGACGATGGTTGTTGATTATCATGGATTGAATGAAGTGACAATCAAGAACAAGTACCCACTGCCGATGATAAATGATTTGTTTGACCGGTTGCAAGGAGCTAAAGTATTTTCCAAAATCGATATGTGATCAGGATACCACCAGCTAAAGATTCGAGAGCAGGATATACCTAAGACAACTTTTATCACAAGGTACGGGCTATATGAGTATACTGTTATGTCATTCGGTCTGACTAACGCACCTGCCTATTTCATGAACATGATGAACAAGGTGTTTATGGAGTTTTTGGATAAGTTCGTCATGGTTTTCATTGATGACATATTGGTCTACTCGAAGAATGAATAGAAGCATAAGGAGCATTTCCGTTTGGTACTTGGGAAGCTCAGAGAACATCAGTTATATGCCAAGTTCAGCAAGTGTGAGTTTTGGTTGAAGGAAATTGGATTCCTCAGACATGTTATATCCGGAGAAGGAATAGCAGTAGACCCCACCAAGGTAGTCATTGTGACAAATTGGGAAGCACCCACGTCAGTTGGAGAGATTCGGAGTTTTCTTGGACTCGCAGGATACTACCGGAGGTTCATTGAGAATTTCTTGAAGATTGCAAAGCCCATGACGGATTTATTGAAGAAGGACACCAAGTTCAAATGGACTGAGGAATGTGAGGCCAGTTTTTAGGAGTTGAAGAAACGTTTGGTTATAGCCCCAGTGTTGATTCTTCCAGATCAACGCAAGGATTATCAAGTGTATTGCGACGCTTCTCGAGGACTTGGAGCAGTGCTTATGCAGGAGGGAAGAGTTGTTTCATATGCCTCACGACAACTTAAACCTCATGAGTTGAATTATGCTACACACAATTTGGAGTTAGCAGACGTAGTGCATGCGTTGAAGACATGGAGACATTTTCTCATCGGAAACCATTGTGAGGTGTACATAGATCACAAGAGTTTGAAGTATATCTTCACTCAGAAGGAGTTAAATCTCAGGCAGAGGAGATGGTTGGAGCTCATCAAGGATTATGATATGAGGTTGCATTATCATCCCGGAAAGGCTAGCATAGTAGCGGATGCGTTGAGACGCAAGAGTCATGCCAATACACTCATGACCGAAGAATACCCAAGGAGTTAGCAGAGGATCTTCATGAGCTATGTCTAGAAATAGTTTCGAGAGGCTATGTAGCAGCATTGGAAATTCAGTCTACTTTGATGGATAAGATCAGAGAGGCCCAAAAGACGGACAAGGAGATTGTCGAGATAAAGGAAATGATGAGAAAAGGAAAGGCCAAAGGATTTCGTGAGGATGAGCACGATACCTTATGGTTTGAGGATCGCGTATATGTGCCTAATGACCCCGAGATCAGGAAGTTGATTCTGCAGGAGGCCCATGATTCACCGTATTCGATTCACCCAGGAAATACCAAGATGTATCTGGATTTGAAGGACATTTTCTGGTGGACTGGAATGAAGAAGGATATTGCGCAGTATGTAGCCGTTTGTGAGGTATGTCAGAGAGTGAAGGCAGAGCATCAGAAGCCAGCAGGATTGCTACAACCATTGCCGATACCCGAATGGAAGTGGGATAAGCTAGGCATGGATTTTATCCCGAGATTCCCCAGGACTCATTCAGGCTATGACTCTATATGGGTTGTAGTTGATCGGTTGACGAAGGTAGCTCATTTCATCCCAGTGAAGACCACTTACACCAGTGCTAAGTTGGAAAAGATATCCATGACCAGGATCGTATGTCTGCATGGAGTTCCGAGGACCATTGTATCAGATAGAGCAACCCAGTTTACCTCAAAGTTTTGAAATCAGTTGCATGAGACTTTGGGAACCAGGCTAGAGTTTAGTACAGCCTTTCATCCACAGACAAATGGACAGACCGAGAGAGTCAATCAGATTCTGGAGGACATGTTGAGAGCTTGTGTGCTAGATTATGGATCTAGTTGGGATGACAATTTAGCATATGCAGAGTTCTCTTGCAATAAAAGCTATCAAGCCAGTTTGAAGATGGCCCATTTCGAAGCTTTGTACGGAAGGAGATGCAGGACACCGTTGTTGTGGGATGAAGTTGGAGACCGTCAGTTGTTTGGACCAGATTTGATTAAAGAGTCTGAAGAGAAAGTTAAGTTGATTCGCCATAGACTCAAGGTAGCCAATCCAGGCAAAAGAGCTATGCGGATTCTAAATGCAAGGAGACAATTTAAGAAGTTGGAGACATAGTGTATCTTCGTGTGTCCCCACTTTGAGGAGTTAATCATTTTGGAATTAAGGGAAAGTTAGCTCCACGTTTTGTGGGACCATACAAAGTTTTGGAGCGTATGGGAGAAGTTGCTTACAAGTTGGAATTGCCCGAAGGATTATCTGGAGTTCATGATGTATTCCATGTATCCCAGTTGAAGAAGTGCCACGCAGAGATGGCCGATATTCCACTAAGAGATACAGTGCCACTGGAAGCGATTCAGTTGGATAGCAATTTGACCTACGAGGAGAAACCAGTGAAGATTCTCGAGTTTGCCAGCCGAGTCACACGCAGTAAGGTTATCAAGTTCTGCAAAGTTCAGTGGAGCCACCACACCGAGGATGAAGCCACCTGGTAACGAGAGGAAGACCTACGGAAGGATCATCCGCACCTATTTTCTAGCCAACCCGAATCTCGAGGGCGAGATTCATCTTAAGGGGGGCAGGTTTGTAACATCCCAAATTTTCAATTTGGTATCTTATACATTAGATCATCATTGCATATCATATTTTATTGCATTTTGGGTTGATCCTAGAAATTCTACGCAACTCAAGGACCCACGGAGAGAGTTGGGGATTTCTTTATTTTCATATTTGAGCTTTTTCAAATTTTGAAAAGAGGATCGTTTAATTTTAATTATTTTTCTCTTCGAATATTTCCTATATGAAAAATAAAGAGAGGGGATAAAATCACTTCCCCAAAATAAAGAAATATTGAAGGTAAAATATAAAAATCAAATAAGTATTTTATTCGGAGTTTTATCGCTATTTTATTTGAATTAGGAAAAAATGCGTTTTTCAAAATTGCATTAGAGGCCCAAATAAATGTTCACTTTGTCCGCTATATTTTGAGAGGACGGGGAAAATTTATTTCAGGATTTTTGGAGTCCGTTTAGTATTTCTTTTAATCGTTTTTCTGTGTGTTGGAATATTTAAAAAAAACGAACCGACCTAACCGGGCCGTGTCCGCCTGGGACACTGACCCGGTCGGCCCTTTAAAAGAGGCTGAGGCTCGAGCCGAGCCGCCCGACCCCGCCAAACCCTAGCACCGCTCGATCCGCCCCGCCGCCGCACCGCCGTTCTGCGCCACCGCCGCGTCGACCCATCCGCCCCGCAGCACCGCCGCAGGATCCCCTCGCCGCCGCCACCGCCAGCCCGCCGGAGCCGCCGCTGCCGACCCCGCCGTACCTCGCCAAGGTAGCCACCCGCCGCCGCTGGTTTTTGTTAGAAAACAGTTAGGTTTTTTTCTGAAAACCCTAGGTTTTTTTTCTTATTTAGATTGGTTTTATTTTTTGCCGGTTTAGTTAAGTAGCGGACATTTGTCCGTAAGTTCGTTTTAATGAACGGTGTTCACCTGTTAGCCGCAGACAGCGAACGTTCGTTCGTTAGCCTGTTCGTTAGTTTTCTTTTTCCAGGGTCTTACCGCGATTATTTAAGATCGCGATTTCTGCCCTGATCTTCGTTTTAGTTTATCTTTTCGCTCATTTATCAGAATCAGGCGATTCAAGCGCCTAGATCTTCGTCTCGAAGCCCTCTTTCTATTTAACCAACTTAAACAAGATTTTGGTACTATAAAATTTGACTTTAGTCTAGATTAGTAAACGAATCTTGTTTCTTTCGCAGTTTGAGTTTCGTTGTTTCGTTTGATTTGATTCTTTTTGCAAACCGGAGTTCTTAAGTTGAACTTTCTGGTTAGATCTCTTATTTAAGTTTTACCTGTGCTTCTAGTTGAGTGCTTATGCATGTATCTGTTTGTTTGCAATAGAGTACTCGGAGTTCGAAGCGTGCTACTATGAGTCTCTAGCTTTCACGGATCATCACCAAGGCAAGTAAACACTTTGATCATACCTCTTTACTACCCAGTTTTATTGCATTAGATCAACCCTCAAGCAATTGCATGGTTAGGATTTGTTTAACATGTGGGTTTTGGGTAGTAGATGATGAGGTAGAACATATTGCCCTATTTATTATCAAACCTTTGGGAGTTACTTCTACGTTATGTTTATATTGCTATGCTATGCTCGTAGACGTGGTTTGGGTGAGTGTATCCATGACAGATGTGAGTATTGCTTATTAATGGTTAACTTAAGGTGGCTACTTAAATACACATCTGGGTGGATTGCTTGAGGCACCCTGGAGTACCTAGTGGTTGTCAGGGCACCTGGAGAATCCAGTGTTGTCCTAGGATATCCCGGAGTACCCATGTGATCATCCTACGGTCTGCCACCCAGGTTCAAAGGGATCATAAGATTATTCATGCTAGAAACTTCCGTGTGCAGCCACAAGCTATTATGGGCTCTAGCATAGTTGAGTATGTTGCATGACCTCTTTCAGTGGTGGGCTAGCAGATGTAGGGGAAAGTAGGTGTAACTGTCCACCTAGAGTAAAGAGTTATTGTTTTAGAAAGACTATGTCTCGAATCTCCGACCATGGATGTATTCGAGTCTTATGGGGAAAAGTGCGCAAACCTCTGCAGAGTGTACTAATCATGGTTAGCCGTGTCCCCGGTTATGGACATCTTGAGTATCTGGTTCTTGGATTATCATGTTGATCTCATCACTCTAAATATAATTTGATTGGGTTAATGATGATGTTTAATTGGGATTGAGTTGGAGGAACCTTCTCAATGTTTAACAACCACCATGATAGTTAAATAAAATTTATTCCTTTGTTGTAGAGAAAATTGGCTTTATGCAAAACTGTAACCATAGAGCTTTCCACCAGCCATATATGCATGTAGTGATAGCATTTATTCTGTTCATTACTCTATGTGTTACATTGCCAGCATATTCCATGTGCTGACCCATTTCGGGCTGCAACGTTCATGTTGCAGACTTTTCAGACGACGAGTAAGGTGCCATAGGTCCTTATCTTTCACTCAGCTATGCCGTTGGAGTTGATGGACTCACTTTATCTTCCAAGCCTTTTGTTGTTATCGGTGTTAGATGGCCTTAAGACATATTATTGTAATAAGTTCTATTTTGAGACATTCGATGTAATAAGTGTGTGATTGCTACTCTGTTATAAATCCTCAAGTACTGTGCGTGTCAGCATTACCGATCCAGGGATGACACTGATGCACAAAGATCAGACTGTTTGAGGTCTGGTCGCTACATTGCATGAGGAATCGCATCCGACATAATTATCCATCACTGATCCGTTGCCTACAAGCTTTTCACATATTGATCTTTGCTTAGTTACTTTTCTGTTGCCACTGTTACGATTACTACAAAACGGCTACTGTTACCTTTGCCACCGTTACTGTTACCTCCATACTACTTTTCTACTTAATACTTTGCTACAGATATTAAGTCTTTCATGTGTGGTTGAATTGACAACTCAGCTGCTAATACTTGAGAATATTATTTGGCTCCCCTTGTGTCGAATCAATAAATTTGGGTTGAATACTCTACCCTCGAAAACTCTTGCGATCCCCTATACTTGTGGGTTATCAAGACTATTTTCTGGCACCGTTGTCGGGGAGCATAGCTCTACTCTTTGAGTCACTTGGGATTTATATTCGCTGATCGCTGTGAGGAACTTGAAAGATGATAGAACCAAGATTTTTCCCTCAACTACGAGGGGAGGTAAGGAACTGCCATCTAGCTCTGCACTTGATTCACCTTCTGTTTTGAGTAAACTTGCGACACCTGCACCTGCTATTGATTCTGATATGTTGCATGTTATTGATGATGCCACTTCTGCTATGCATGATGCTTATGATGAAACTACTTCTATGCTTGATAATACTGTGCCATTAGGTGAATTTCTTGATGAACAACTTGTTAGGGTTAGAGAGAATGAAATTATTGAAACTGATAATATTGATGAAAGTTTTGATGAAGATTCTCCCCCTAGATATGAATTTCCTGATGTACCTGAGGGTTATGTTATGGATGAAGAAACTGCTAGAGACCTTTTTGCTTGCAAAGATAGATGTGATCTTAAGAAACTGTTAGCTAAGCTGAAAGAAAAGTCTCTGAATGCTAGAATGAAATATGACCCTGCTTTCGCTACTTCACCTACCTGTATTTCTGATAAGGATTATGATTTCTCTATCGATCCTGAGTTAATTACCTTGGTTGAATCTGATCCTTTTTATGGCTATGAATCTGAAACTGTTGTGGCACATCTTACTAAATTGAATGATATAGCCACCCTATTTAGCCATGAGGAAACAATTTGTTATTACTATATCCTTAAGTTATTTTCGTTCTCACTAAAGGGTGATGCTAAGATATGGTTTAATTCTCTTGCTCCTGGTTGTGTGCGTAGTCCCCAGGATATTATTTATTACTTCTCTGCAAAATATTTCCTCGCTCATAAGAAACAAGCTTCCTTAAGGGAAATATACAATTTTGTGCAAATTGAAGAAGAGAGTATCCCACAAGCTTGGGGGAGGCTTCTCCAATTACTTAATACTTTGCCTGATCACCCTCTCAAGAAAAATGAAATACTTGATATCTTTTATAATGGACTAACCGATGCTTCCAGAGACCACCTGGATAGTTGTGTTGGTTGTGTTTTCAGGGAAAGAACTATTGAGCGAGCTGAATTGCTATTGAATAATATTTTGAGTAATGATAATGATTGGACACTTCCTGAACCAACTCCTAAGATGACTCCGAAGAAAAGGGGTATTCTATTTCTCAGTCTTGAAGATATGCAAGAGACAAAGAAATCTATGAAAGAAAAAGGTATTAAAGTTGAAGATGTTAAGAATTTACCACCTATTAAACAAATACATGGTCTTGATAACCCGACACATGTAGTAAAGGTAAATTCTCTCTATAGATTTGATGAAGGTGATATCCCTCGTTATAAGTCTGCTAGCCAATGTCTCGATGAGTTTGATAATTTTATTGTTAAACAGAAAACTTCAATGCTTATGTTGGTAGACAATTGAAACGTAATGCTCATATGATTGAACACTTGAGTGATTATATGTCTAGAGTTAAAGGTGACCTTAAGCTTATTAGTAAACATGCATCCATGGTTACCACTCAAGTAGAACAAGTGCTTAAAGCACAAGATGATTTGCTCGATGAATTAAATAATAAGAAAAATGATAATGTTGTTAGAGTTATGACTAGAGGTGGTAGAATGACTCAGGAACCTTTGTATCCTGAAGGCCATCCTAAGAGATTTGAGCAAGATTCTCAGAGAACTAATGTAGATGCACCTAGTCTTTCTAAGAAAAAGAAAAGGAAAAATGATTAGACTTTGCATGCTTCTAGTGAACCTGTTATAGACACACCTGAGAATCCCAATGACATTTCTATTTCTGATGTTGAATCACAATCTGGTAATGAACATGAGCCTAGTGATAATGTTAATAATGATGTTCATGTTGATGCTCAACCTAGCAATAAAAATGATGTAGAAATTGAACCTATTGTTGATCTTGATAACCCACAATCAAAGAATCAACGTTATGATAAGAGAGACTTCGTTGCTAGGAAGCACGGTAAAAAAAGAGAACCATGGGTTCAGAAACCCATCCCTTTTCCTCCTAAGCCATCCAAGAAAAAGGATGATGAGGATTTTGAGTGCTTTGCTGAAATGATTAGACCTATGTTCTTGCGTATGTGTTTGACTAATATGCTTAAAATGAATCTTTATGGTAAGTACATGAAAGATATTGTTACAAATAAAAGAAAGATACCGGAAGCCCAAATTTCCACCATGCTTGCTAATTACACTTTTAAGAGTGGAATACCAAAGAAACTTGGAGATCCAGGAGTACCAACTATACCATGCTCCATTAAAAGAAACTATGTTAAAACTGCTTTATGTGATCTTGGAGCCGGTGTTAGTGTTATGCCTCTCTCCTTATGTCATAGACTTGATTTGAATAAGTTGACACCCACTGAAATCTCTTTGCAAATGGTCGATAAATCAACTGCTATACCTGTCGGTATTTGTGAGGATGTGCCTGTTGTGGTTGCAAATGTTACTATTTTAACGGACTTTGTCATTCTTGATATTCCCGAGGACGATAGTATGTTGATTATCCTTGGTAGACCCTTTTTGAATACTGCAGGGGCTGTTATTGATTGCAACAAAGGCAATGTAACTTTTCATGTTAATGGTAATGAGCATACGGTACACTTTCCGGGGAAACAACCTCAAGTCCACAGTATCAATTCTATTGCAAAAATCTCAACGGTTACTATTGGAGGTTTTGAATTTCCTCTTCCTACTGTCAAAAATAAATATGATATTCTTATTGTTGGGGACATGCATATCCCCATTGAGGTAACCTAGTGTTATTCAAAAATTCTCCAGTTTTATGTCATTCGGAAGAAGTTTGTTAACAAGACTTGATCAACCTTGTTAGTGGATTCCTTTTGATGAGCATGAGATGGATGAAGTTAGAAAGCACAACCCTCTGTACCCTCCTTTTACTTTCTGTTATTTAGATGACATAAAGCAAAATTAGTATTTTTATCTATTTTCTGATTTATCCATGCAATAAAAAAATAACCCAAAAATAAAAGTTCTCCAAATGCCCTGAAAATGAAGTATGATTTTTGTAGAATTGTTTAGAATTTCTAGCACTAAGAACACACCAGGGGGGCCACCATTTGGCCACGAGGGCACAGGGCGCGCCCACCCCCCTAGGGCGTGCCCCCCAACCTTGTGGGCCCCACGTGGCCCCCCTCCACTTATTCCAGCACCCACTCACTTTGTCTTCCTCCAAAAAAAATCCTCCCATAGCTCAACTCCGTGTTCGAGCTCATCTTGCTGCCATTTTCGATCTCCTTGCTCAAAGCTCCATTCACAAAACTATTTTGGGGGATTGTTCTGCGGTAAGTGACTCCTCCAATGGTCCAATTAGTTTTTGTTCTAGTGCTTTATTTATTGCAAATTTTTGCTGCTGAGGTGACCCTGTTCTTGAGCTTGCATGTCAAATTTATATGGTCCAAAGTAGTTTTAATGCATGATTTAGCCTCTAGGCACTTATGGGAGTTGTTTCTATCAATCTAGTTTGGTGCACTTTTATTTTGAGTCACTAAAAATTTCAGAATTTTTTCAGAGAAAATGATGAAGAGATTGTTGAGGGGCCCTTCGAGCCGAAGCTCCAAGGATAAGAAGAATGAGGAGAACAAAAAGCCCAAGTTCAATCTTCCTCGCACCATGGAAGTCCGATCGTGCGAATGGCCTTGTGATGCGTTCTTGAGGGCTGCCGGAATTCATGATGACTTTTATTACTTGGTTGAGAATGCAGGCCTCACTGACTTCCTCCACGACCAACGCGAACAGTATCTCCTACTCACTAATAATTTTGTGCAAATTTTTTATTTCCATCCTAAGAAATCACCACCTTCAGTGGAGTTTCACTTATATGATGAGGTTAGGGAGATGTCACTTCGTGATTTTTGTCGAGTCTGCAAAATACCCTTTGTGGGCAGTATCGAGGAACCACATCGTAGTGATGTGGAGGAGTTTATTCATAGAATTGATGTAGGGGAAACGAGGAAACTTTCCGATGCACGAATTACCAGTAAATATTTTCATGTTCTACGTTACTTTGTGATATTTGCTAGTAGATGCTTAATTGGTCACGAGAACAGTGGAAATCTTAGTGCTCCTGATCTTGTTATTTTGAGCCATGCTTTGTTTCGTGATACAACTTTCAGCTTAGGCGCTATTGTTGCTAAACGGTTAAGTCTGAACTGTACAAAGGGCCCCATCTTTGGTGGTATATTTGCTTCTCGCCTTGCTTAACATTTTGAGATACCTATTAGACATTATGAGAAAGAGGAAAAGTTGCTACCCACTATTTTTTAGGATTATAAGAGTATGGTTGCACATGAGTTTATTGTTAAAAATAAGAAGAAGATGCTTAAGTATAATTTGATATTTGGTAAACCTCACTGTGAGACTATTATCTGGCCTACACCCTCTTTGTTTAACATACTTTCAGGCACGTACCTCATCTTGCCCGAGGCCATTTATGCATACTGGAGGATGACACCAGCCCCAGAGCCTGAGCCTGAGCTACCACTTGACCCATATAGACAGTCTGTTTATCAGTGGGATCCGGAGGAGCTCGCTAACCAGTGGCACCCGAAGGATCCTCCTCGGTACATCGGAGAGAGTAACTTTGAGCAGTGACCATAGACCAACTTAGGCCAAAAGCCTAAGCTTGGGGGAGTAACACCAATTCATGCTCGCACACTCAAACTAGTTGTCGGTGCTCATACTTTTTCATTGTATCATCCATGCTAGACTATTTTCTTTTCTTGCTTTCTCCTTGTGTGTTTGAAAGACCTTAAGAAAAACCAAAAAAATTAGTTGTAGCTCTTAGCTAGTTTACTTTCCATGCCTATAGTAGTAGTAACTAAAAGAAAACCCAAAAAGATTATTCGTTCTTCTTTTGCTTATTGGGAGCTTTCCCGTGTAAATAGTTTTATTTCTTTTCTTTCCTTTGGGGGTCAAGAGGAGAAGACCACGATGAAAATGTCGAGTGGCTCTCATATGCATTATTGTTGGTCTAACCAAGAGCCCGTATCACCTTGTCTTCTCCTTTGTATTAAATGCTTGCAGATTCCAGCTTAGTCCAACGCAGGTGCACTATTATTATTATCCACACCGTTCGGTCGTGCGAGTGAAAGGTAATAATGACGATATATGAGGGACTGATTGAGATGAGAGAAGCTGGTATGAACTCGACCTATCTTGTTTTTGTAAATATGATTAGTCCATCATTCCTGATTCAGCCTATTATGGATGAAACATGTTTGCAATGACAATTAGAGATTATAGTTGCTCATGCCATGGTTAATAAGCTAGGAGTTTATAATGGTTTACCTTGCATGCCAACATGTTATTAAAACGGTTGTGATGTGGTATGATAGTGTGGTATTCTCCTTTGAATGATTCGAGTGGCTTGACTTGGCACATGTTCACGCATGTAGTTGAAACAAAATCAACATAGCCTTCACAATATTTATGTCCATGGTGATTTATATCCTACTCATGCTTGCACTCATTGTTGATTAATCTTAATGCATGTTCATGACTGTTGTCGCTCTCTAGTTTGTTGCTTCTCAGTCTCTTTCTAGCCTTCACTTGTACTAAGAGAGAATACTGCTTGTGCATCCACTTCCATAAACCTCAAAGTTATGCCATATGAGTCCACCATACCTTCCTATATGCGGTATCTACCTGTCGTTCCAAGTAAATTTGTATGTGTCAAACTCTAAACCTTCAAATGAAATTCTGTTTTGTATGCTCGAATAGCTCATGTATCAACTAGGGCTATCTATATCTTCCATGCTAGGTGCACTACGAGGGAAAACCTTATACACAACATCTTAGCAGTAGCGCTGGACAAAATCATGCGCTATTGCTACTTAGTAGCAGCGCGTATAAACAAACTGCGCTACTGCTATAACTTTAGCAGCAGCGCGTACTGGCAAAAAGCGTTGCTCCTACGTCTGAACTAGGCGCACACGGCTAGCCCAACATAGCAGTAGCGCATATCCTTGCACAGGGCTACTGCTATTCTTCTTAGCTGTAGCGCTTTTATCTGGCACGCGCTACTACTAACCCTACCTTATCCCCCCACGTGGACGACCCTCTCTCTCAGTCACTCTTGCCCGGCCGATACCCATCCTCGTCCGTCACCGCCGCCATCGTCGTTCGTCCGCCACCGCGGTACTCCCTCCTTCTGTCCCTCCTCCTCCCACCGCGCCCTCCACCCTCCTCCTCCCATCGTGCCCTCCTCCCTCTGCCTCCAGCCGCCCCCTCCTCCCTCCTCCACCAGCAGCCCTCCTCCCACCGCCCCTTCCTCCTCCTCCTCC
>NC_041389.1:125868187-125913145 GCF_002162155.2 Triticum dicoccoides
CGCCCCCTCCCCCTCCTCTCTCCTCCCTCCCTCCCTTGTCTCTGTTCTTGCAAATTGTAAGTAATTTAAATGTTTAGAATACATCGTAGACTGTAGGTTTTTAATTGAATAATTTTTGTTGACTATTTTAGGTGTTTTGATTAAAATAGAAGTAAGAAAATTTAGGGTAGAACTAGGGTAGTAGAATTTTTAGCCAGTGTTTAATAGAAATAGTTTATTTAGTAAGTGATTAATATAACTAGTTTATTTATATTAAGTGCTTAATAGAACTAGTTTATTTAGTAAGTGCTTAATAGAACTAGTTTATTTATAGTAAGTGCTTAATAGAACTAGTTTATTTAGTAAGTAGTTAATAAAACTAGTTTATTTAGTAAGTAGTTAATAAAACTAGTTCATTTAGTGTTAGGATTATATATAAGATATTTTCAAATGATTTTGTTCATATTTTCTTTTCAACCACTGAAATGCAATGACCATCGATAATTGGCCTATGTTTTGCCGGAGTGTTGATTAATTTCCGTTCCGGAAAATTTCAGGCGCTCGATATGTCCTTTTTTAGCAAAGGTCATGCCGGATTTTTTGGGTTTTGCCGTCGAGTTATTATCTTTGAATTTTGAACACAGGAGATGTCTGATAACGATGGGATCCCAGAGTGCGGGTACTGCTACGATGACCAGAGTGTGTGCGACAGGTTTCCACACGTGCAAAATGATAGGTTTTTCACCGTGAAGCTGGAAGAGACCTTCGATGTTTGTATGGTATGCAACGACAAGCATTTCATTGTAATTAATATCATCACTTGTGCTTCTTTTGTTCAACATCTAATTTATGGATTTTTTTCAATCCGATTAGTACATCTCGTGCCATGCTAGACCATATGTATTGGAGAAGCTTGGTTTTGGTTTAGATGACTTTGAGAATGTGGAGACGAGGAGGGCTCACTTAAGAACTAAACATGGTTTTGAGTTTCTGGTTAAGTTGTACAATGTGGTCGATCGATCCCATTTCGGTTGCTCTAATAGGGAAGCTCCCTGCAAGGCATATGGATTTGAGGAGGGAATGCGAATAAGATTTGATATTCGTCCCAAAGATTATGATGATGATGATAATATCGACATCTAGGTGGATGTGGATATGCCTCCAATTTTGTCTAGATGTGAGTTTGTCAAACTAATTTGTTAATTTCAGTAATTTATGTTGTTAATTTAAAAATATTTGGTGTCCGTCCGTACTAAACTTATTTATTTATAATTGTTAGCTTATTTCTTATCTTCAAGAAATACTCAGAAGGTAGTAGACAGCACATACTACAGCTATGACTCCAAGCTTAATTGTGAGGAGAAAGGTTATCTTGTCTCATTCATAGAAGATGTTGAGGCCTTCAAAACCAGTCACTCTATCAGCCCAAATTATACTAGATACGTGCCACTAGTCCATAAATTTCTTGGTGGTAACTTCATTGCCAAAAACTTGGTAAGATTTTGTTAATGATGGTAACTTCATTGCATACATTATTCTTAAGTAAACTACATTGCTATCTATATATATTACTATTACATTTTTGAACAGAGGCTCCCGAAGCAGGTTGTGCCTGACATGCTATTTACCGAAGGTGATATGCATATGGTTAGCTTACGACCAACTCCTTCGAAGGCTTACCATACTGCATACTCAATTTCTTAAAATGATGGAAGGCTCAAAATCAAAGAATGGAGCAAAGTGATGAATGCGCACACACAAATAATTGGAGACAAAATGAATGTGTACAAGCCACAAGTTGGAGATAGGTTTATGTCCATTCTCCATTATGGTGAAGGACCGGTTTATCTGTTTTATGGTATTTTAGCTAGGAGAGAGGTGTAGGTCCTAAGTATTAAGAACAATTAGTTAGTGTTGATTATATATGACTACAATGTCTTAGACTTGATGGTGATGCTGAGTAGGAGTAGTGATTATGAGTACTATGATGATGATGAGGAGGGGTTGTTATTATAACTAGTGACCAAGTTGATATGTGATGTCTCATGGATAAAAATGATGATTATGAGGAGTTATATGACAATGATATAGTATGATGATAAGTTTTTAATGATATTATTATTATTATTATGATGATAAGTTATTATGTCATTGGGTGAAAGAACCGCGGATTAGTTTCAAATGGATGGATCCAAAGTGACCATTGGTTACTTTGGATCCATGCACTTGAAACTAATCCAAGGTTCTTTCACCTAGTGATTTAATAACTCATTATGATGTAAAAACAATCTCTAAATTGCTACTGTATGAAAAATTGTATAAAGGTGTATGAATACGACCTAAAATTCAAAAGAATGAGAAAACATAATAATAGTAGTAGTGGTTGTTTTCGAAAGCGCTACTAGTAATTAGCAGTAGTGATTGATTTGGAAAGTGCTACTACTAAGTAGATATAGCAGTAGCGAGTGCAAGTAGGCGCTACTGCTAATTAAGCTTTAGCTGTAGCGCTGTATCAGTAGCGCGCTTACCTGCGCTACTAATAGGCCAAAAACCAGCGGTACTACTAGGCTTTTCCCTAGTAGTGGTGGGTTATTCTCATGATGAGTGGACTCTGCTCATCACTCATGAGAAAATGGCCGGTAACCGGGATGCCCAGTCCCATGCTCAAACCAAATCAAAATAATTGCAAACAAAACTCCCCCAGGATTGTTGTTAGTTAGACGGCACCCGTTGTTTTAGACAAGCCATGGATTGATGTTTGTTGGTGGTGGGGGAGTATAAACTTTAACATTCAGTTTGGGAACCGCCTATAATGTGTGTAGCATGGAAGATATCGAGATATCTTGGTTGTTATGTTGACAATCAAAGTATGCCACTCAAAATATTATTTATCTTTGCTTCAAAACTCGAGCTCTAGCACCTCTACAAATCCATGCTTCCCTCTGCGAAGGGCCTATCTATTTACTTTTATGTTGAGTCATCATCCTCTTATTAAAAAAGCACCAGTTGGAGAGCACCGCTGTCATTTGCCTGCACTACTATTAATTTACATTGAGTATGACTGGATCTCTTTTACCATGAATTACAATGTCTAGTCAGTCCTTGAACTTCAGGGGTGCTCTGCATGTATGTTTTGCGGTCTTAGAAAGGGCTAGCGAGATACCATCTTGTTATATCATACTATGATTGTTTTGAGAAAGTGTTGTCATCCGAGATGTATTATTATTGCTAGCTAGTTGATTATGCCATTGATATGAGTAAACATGAGACCTAAATGTTATTGTGAATATGGTCGGTTCATAATCTTTGCTGAAAACTTGAATGTTGGCTTTTCATATTTGCAACAACAAGATCAAACAGAGTTTGTAAAAGTTTTTCATTATCACTTTCAGGTTGTCAACTGAATTGCTTGAGGACAAGCAAAGGTTTAAGCTTGGGGGAGTTGATACGTCTCCAACGTATCTACTTTTCCAAACACTTTTGCCCTTGTTTTGGACTCTAACTTGCATGATTTGAATGGAACTAACCCGGACTGACGTTATTTTCAGCAGAACTGCCATGGTGTTATTTTTGTGCAGAAATAAAAGTTCTCGGAATGACCTGAAAATCCACGGAGCAACTTTCTGGAATTAATAAAAAATACTGGCGAAAGAATCTGCATCAAGGGGCCCACACCCTGTCCACGAGGGTGCAGGGCGCCCCCCTGGGGCGTGCCCCCTGCCTCATGGGCCCCCTGGAACTCCACCGACCTCAACTCCAGCTCCATATATTCACTTTCGGGGAGAAAAAAAATCAGAGATAAGGATTCGTCGCATTTTCCAATACGGAGCGGCCGCCAAGCCCTATTGTTCCTCGGGAGGACTGATCTGGAGTCCGTTTGGGGCTCCGGAGAGGGGAATCCGTCGCCATCATCATCACTAACCATCCTCCATCACCAATTTCATGATGCTCACCGCCGTACGTGAGTAATCCCATCGTAGGCTTGCTGGACGGTGATGGGTTGGATGAGATTTACCATGTAATCAAGTTAGTTTGTTAGGGTTTGATCCCTAGTATCCATTATGTTCTAAGATTTATGTTGCTATGACTTTGCCATGCTTAATGCTTGTCACTAGGGCCTGAGTGCCATAATTTCAGATATGAACCTATTATGTTTCCATGAATATATGTGAGTTCTTGATCCTATCTTGCAAGTCAATAGTCACCTACTATGTGTTATGATCCGGCAACCCCGAAGTGACAATAATCGGGACCACTCCCAATGATGACCGTAGTTTGAGGAGTTCATGTATTCACTAAGTGCTAATGCTTTGGTCCGGTACTCTGTTAAAAGGAGGCCTGAATATCCCGTAGTTTCCAATAGGACCCCGCTACCACGGGAGGGTAGGACAAAAGATGGCATGCAAGTTCTTTTCCATAAGCACGCATGACTATATTCGGAATACATGCCTACATTACATTGATGAACTGGAGCTAGTTCTGTGTCACCCTATGTTATAAATGTTGCATGAGGAATCACATCCGACATAATTATCCATCACTGATCCATTGCCTACGAGCTTTTCACATATTGGTCTTTGCTTAGTTACTTTTCTGTTGCCACTGTTACGATTACTACAAAACTGCTACTGTTACTTTTGCCACCATTACTGTTACCTCCATACTATTTTGCTACTAAATATTTTGCTGCAGATATTAAGTCTTTCAGGTGTGGTTGAATTGAAAACTCAGCTGCTAATACTTGAGAATATTCTTTGGCTCCCCTTGTGTCGAATCAATAAATTTGGGTTGAATACTCTACCTTTGAAAACTGTTGCGATCCCCTATACTTGTGAGTTATCAACCTCCCTCCATCGGATCTAGTTCCCGTTCGGGGGGATTAACTTCCATCAACGGCAGAGCCCTGGCGAAGAACTTCCCCAATCCCAATAAAGGGGAGCAGGTGTGCTTTGTTTCCTTCCTGCTGAGGGGCGTGGGATTTCCAATACACCCTTTCCTCAGAGGTCTTCTGGAGTATTACGGTCTCCAACTGCACAACCTCACGCTGGGCTCCATCTACACATCCCGGGCTTTGTTGCTCTTTGCGAGTTGTTCCTAGGCTGCGAGGCCCATTTCGAGTTATGGAGGAAATATTTTTGCCTCATCCCCCGCTCCCAAAGGGGATCCATATTCGAGGTGAGCAATACCGAAGTATGGCGCATAGCCGGGACAGGATACCTGTCTGGCACTTCGCAGAAGGCATCAGAAGAATGGCCCTCGGAGTGGTTCTACATCGAAGACGTTGTCCTTTCAGACCCAATCCGGCAAGGTCTTCCTGAATTTTCCACCGCTCCTTTAAAGAAGCGCACCAGTTGGCGTCCCTGAAGCTATGAAGAAGAAGACAATGCAGAGATTAAGAGGCTAGTGAGCAAGATCAGAATACTCGCCCACTCCGGACTATCTATAGTCGAGGTAATGGAGATTTCAATAACGCGGTGCGTTCAGCCGCTCCAATCCTGGGGGTTCCCATGTAGCACTACAACGAGGAGGAGGACGCATCATGCTGTGGGCGCAAGGTCCGTCCAATTTTGCCGCTTTGGCCGCCACATTGGTTGACCTTTTCAAAGGGGAAAAGGAATATTTCGCTCGCCTGAAGTGCCGAGAAGGTTTCTCCATGTATAACCCCATTAAATGGGTGAGTCTTCAGTCATAAGCCTTACTCGATCTTTTTCCTTAACTATGCTTTTAGTCGAACTTAATCCGGCTACCTTTAATAGGAATGGAGAAAGGTCGTCGCGGGGATCTATAGCCCCGCTCCGCAGCCGGAGGACCATAATCAAGTCCTTGATCCTGGATTTGAAGAGGATTCGGATCTATTTATAGAATTTAAGGATGGAATCTTTTATCAGATGAGCTACGATGGCACGGCAGTGGCTATTATAGCCGATTACCCCAGCCTTCTCCCCTCCTCCCATGTAAGTACCAAGGATACATCTCCTCAAAAAGAGTTTTCCCCTTGTGACTCACCCACCACACTACATCGTGCTCCCAAGGGGTGACGCCCTGCAACAAAGGCGTCCTCTAAGAAGACGACGCTTGCACAGGGCGCGTCTTTGAAAAGAAAGGAAATGACGATATAGCCGGGCCCTCTCCTTCGTCAAAGAGGTATAATCCTTCAACATGCACTCAGTGGATAGATCGAATGGTGACATTTCCTGTTGTGCCATATTGCAGGAGGAGTGTATGTCGGACTGTATCTGGAGACCTGGCCGGCCATGCGCAGACTAATCCGGCCCCGGACCCTGCCCCAATGACTGGGGGGTATGCGGGAGCAATGCCGGATTGTCATCTCCCAGAGGATTAGGATAATGTATCCGTCACGAACTCCGAAGTGGAGAGTGCGATGAATCATCAGCGGCGAAGAGCAGCTATGTGTGACCCGACTTTTACCGAAGAGGCATTCAATGTTCTCAGCTCAACGGATGCTTACATCCGAGCTGGCCGGGATGGACTTGCTGGAGCCACTCGCCAGCTTTCAAAGGATATGCGGGTAAGTACTATTTGTGCAGATTCAATAATCATATACCAGTACCCCCGAGTCTTGAAGCAATTGGCCCAACTGATTTAAGGGTTGTTACGTTCTCAGGTACTCACGAAGAGAAATAACACATTATCCAAGGAGCTAGAAGAATGCCGAACCAAGCTAACTATTGCCACCGCCGAACTGGAAAATTTAAAGAAATCCAAGAAGGCACCTGATGGTAAGTACAATAGTAGCCCAGAAATAAGATTCCGTGCCTACAATGATGTTTCTTAACTATGCATTGTTTCGTTGGTAGGGTCGACAGATTAGCTGGAGGAGAGGCTAAGGGCTGCTGAAGTAGACGAACAACACGCCGAAGGGCAAGAAGTCGTTGGTCAACGTGTATTGACACGGACCATAATGAGAAGAACAAACTACAAGATACAAATATCAAGCAAGCCGAAGAACTGAAGGATTTAAGAGCCCAACTATAAGATGCTTTGAAGGAGAACAGGAAGCTGAAAGGCGGCATATTTAGTATGCTCTTTAACTTGACTTTCATACGGTCTCCCGTTTGAAAATTTTATAAGTTTATTTCTATAGGTGTGCTAACCAGACGTCCCGAGGGAGAAGTGTCCGGATTCCAAGGTGACCTGCTACAAGAGATATCTAAAGTGCACGAGCGAGCTCAGAAAACATTGAGGAACATGGCTAAGGCTTTATGGCCATCTGATCCTTCTCCAGGAAGTATGGAGGAGCTCGTGAATTTATTCAAGGGAGCTCATTGCCGTTTTGAGCTATGGAAGATATCAACATGTCGGAAGGCGCACGAGAGGCCTAGGCCATGGTGAAAATGCGGTACACCAGACTTGATCCGAATCATATGGCCCAGGTCAGACCTCGGGGACCAGATGGACAAGAAATTCCTGTTAGCTTAGTGTACGACCAAGTAAAGATAGCCACTAAGTTTTCTCAACAGGATTGTAAACTAGACAACTTGTTAGAGGGTCTAGAGGATGAAGAAGTTTTTGAGTCCAAGTAGCGATGTACTTTTATCAATAAAGTTATATCCAGCCGAATTGTAAAAAGATTGTCATGGCAGACTTTCTGCTTCGACCTCTGAAACCCGAGGTTTGGAGTGTTTCCGGATACTATACTGTTGGTAAACACCAAAGTATGTGTGGAAACTAGGCAGTCCGGTCATAGTTGCTTGAACAGACAAGTTGTATTCGGGGAGTTATGTTATATTACATTTGATCATAAGAAACATCTTCCAGAGAGAATAGTTCCGTTAAGGGTTCCTTTCTCTGGGTCTGCATGCGTTTTTGTGCATGCCGGAGCTGTAATGCTAAGAATCACAGTACATGTTATAATTTGGGGGCTCATGTTGCTACGAGGGAAGTTCGCCTTTTGTCCGCCGACCAATTATTCCCTTAAGAACGCTAGCTTTCGGCTTCACCCGTCTGAGGTACACGTCCGGATAACCCGGCTGTAACAATCGCAGAGGTGCTCCCTTTATGCCCTAGCCAAACAATCGGGAACATAGGGCATAAGCACAGGAGCCAGGCAACCCAGCTTGGCAAAAACTTAAGTCATAAAGGTGCATATAATGGCGAAGATAAGACATATATGAGTAGACAACACCTATATACGGTGAGCTTGATGCTCGAAAAATAATAATGATAATAAGTTTCTGTGAAAAGAAGCCCCCAGGTATTATGGGGTATGTACATTTAATGATATATGCCCCTAAAGTATGTGGTTTATCCGAACACTGGCTAGACGTCGTCTAAAAACGAAAATAAAAAGGTGAGAGGGAGAAAAGAAGGGACGAAAAACGGTATAAGTGCGAACTTAGGCATAGAATCTTCGGAGTCGGTCAACGTTCCCTGCGTTTGGCTCCAAACGATTATCCGAAGCGTTACGAAGGCGATAGGCTCCTCCAGTGAGAACTTCATCTATAATGAAGGGACCCTCCCTGAAAGTGCAACTATCCCTAGGTGGTTTTGGTAATTCCTAACAACATATAGCTCATTGAGCTAACACTATTTCAAGATAAATATTTCAGGAAAAGCTCAATGAATGGCATGGCATGGATGAGAAAAGTGGACCCCTCAAAATGCTAAGGATAAAAGGATTGTCTCAAGCTCAAAGCTCAAGACTCTGCATTTTATATTTTAGTGATCCAAGATCACATTGAGTCTATAGGAAAAGCCAATACTATTAAGGAGGGATGAGGTGTTGCTTAATGAGGTTCTTGCTCAAAGTGCTTAGTGATATGCTCCAAAACCCTCAACTACTTTCTCACATCCACATATGACCTAAACCAAAAGTCAAACTCGGCCCCACCGATTCTTTCTATCCGGCGCCACCAAGTTGAGATGTCATAGCGACTGCCACAAACCCTAGGCAAATCAGTCTCACCGATAGGGACCTTGGTCTCACCGATATGGGATTGTAATCTCTCTGTTTCCATTCGTAATGTTTCGGTACCACCGAGATGAGCGATCGGTCCCACCGAGATTGCAATGTAAACTTTCTCTTTCCTTTTCGTAACATTTCTGTCACACCGAAATGAGCAAACCGGTCCCATAGAGTTTACCTGACCAACTCTCTGGTTAGCTTATTACCAAAATCGGTCCCACCGAGTTTGTGTAATCGGTCTCACCGAGATTACGTTTTGCCCTAACCCTAACCATATTGGTCCTACCGAGTTGCATGTCGGTCCCACTGAAAATCCTAACGGTCACTAGATTTGTTGAATCGGTCCGACCGAGTTTCTTAATTCGGTCCCACCGAGATTGGCAAGTTGTGTGTAACGGTTAGATTTTGTGTGGATGCTATATATACCCCTCCACCTCCTCTTCATTCCTGGAGAGAGCCATCAGAACGAACCTACACTTCCAACTTACATTTTCTGAAAGAGAACCACCTACTCATCTGTTGAGACCAAGATATTCTATTCCTACCATATGAATCTTGATCTCTAGCCTTCCCCAAGTTGCTTTCCACTCAAATCTTCTTTCCACCAAATCCAAATCCTGTGAGAGAGAGTTGAGTGTTGGGGAGACTATCATTTGAAGCACAAGAGCAAGGAGTTCATCATCTACACACCATTTGTTACTTCTTAGAGAGTGGTGTCTCCTAGATTGGCTAGGTGTCACTTGGGAGCCTCCGACAAGATTGTGGAGTTGAACCAAGGAGTTTGTAAGGGCAAGGAGATCACCTACTTCGTGAAGATCTACCGCTAGTGAGGCAAGTCATTCGTGGGCGACGGCCATGGTGGGATAGACAAGGTTGCTTCTTGGTGGACCGTTCTTGGGTGGAGCCCTCCGTGGACTCGCGCAGCCGTTACCCTTCATGGGTTGAACTCTCCATCAACGTGGATGTACGATAGCACCACCTATCAGAACCACGGCAAAAACATCCGTGTCTCCAATTGCATTTGAATTCTCCAAACCCTTCCCTTTACATTCTTGCAAGTTGCATGCTTTACTTTCTGCTTCTCATATACTCTTTGCATGCTTGCTTGAATTGTGTTATGATTGCTTGACTTGTACTAAGTTTGCTAAAATCTGCCAAGAACTAAAATTGGGAAAAGGATAAGTTTTATTTGGTCAAGTAGTCTAATCACCCCCTATAGACATACTCCCGATCCTACAAGTGGTATTAGAGCTTTGGTCTCCATTTTCTTTGATTTCCATAGCTTTTGGTGGTCATACCTTGGTTTCACAACCTAGGAGAGTATGGTGTCTAGTGAGGGAAACTACCACCGTAGAGGTCCTTACTTTGATGGTACGAATTTTGCTAGTTGGAAGCATAAGATGAAAATGCATATTCTCGGACATAACCCCACCGTTTGGGGTATTGTGTGTATTGGCTTGCAAGGTGAATTCTTTGATGGGAGAGAACCAAACCGTGAAGCTAGCGCGGATGAGTTGAAGATGCTGCAATACAACGCTCAAGCTTGTGATGTACTCTTCAACGGATTGTGCCCCGAAGAATTCAACAAAATCATCCGTCTTGAGAATGCAAAGGAAATTTGGGATACTTTGATTGATATGCATGAAGGTACCGACTCCGTCAAGGATCCAAGTTGGATGTGCTTCAAAGTCAACTTGACAAGTTCAAGATGAAGGATGGTGAAGGCGTCGCTGAAATGTACTCTAGGCTTGCTCTCATTACAAATGAGATTGCCGGCTTAGGAAGTGAAGAGATGACCGCAAAATTCATCATCAAGAAGATCCTAAGAGCATTGAATGGAAAATAAGATACTGTGTGCACATTCATCTAAATGATGCCTAATTACAAGAATCTCAAGCCAACGGAAGTCATTGGAAGAATCATTGCTCATGAGATGTCACTCAAGGATAAGGAGGAGCTCCACAACAAGTCGAGTGGTGCTTACAAAGCCTCATGTGAAGCCCCCACATCATCAAGTGAGAAACAAACCTTCAATGAAGAATTAATCCTAATGGTGAAGAACTTAAACAAGTTCTACAAAAGTAAAAGCAAAGAGAGAAGCTCCAAGTCAAGGTCCTACAATGACAAAATATCTTCTAGTTGAGAGCGCAATTGCTACAATTGTGGAAGACCCGGACACTACTCCAATGAGTGTACGACTCCCTACAAAAGAAGAGAAGAATCACCTAAGAGGAGAAGTAGAAGAGAAGAATCACCACCAAGAGAGAGAAGGAGTAGAGATGACCGTTATGAACGAAGAACATCCCGGAGAAGCAAGGATTCAGAAAAGAAGGACAAGTCATCAAGGAGCTACACAAAACGAAGACATCAAGCTCATGTTGGTGAATGGGTATCCGGTTCCGACTCCGACAATCACTCTGAGAGAAGCTATCACTCTGACTCCGAACATACTCAAGATGAAGGTGTTGCCGGTATAGCACTTGTGTCAACCAACTCCTACGACATATTTGATTCACCAAATGAGGGACTTGGAAGATGCTTCATGGCTAAAGGCCCAAAGGTAACACACTCCGAGTATGTTGATTTCAATAGTGATCAAGATGACTTGCTAGGTGATGATGATTTACTTATTGACAACTCTAGTTATGAATACTATAATGAAACGTCAATTAATCATGCTAATAAAGATAAAATGAATGACGATGATAAGGAGAAGATTGAGCTCCTAACTAAAGAACTAAACACTCTTAAGTTAGCTCATGAAACTATCTTAGGGGATCATCGAGAACTTTTAAGGACTCATGAGAAGTTACGCTTTGAAAAACTCAACCTTGAGCAAGAGCATGAGTTCTTAAAGGCAATCAATGATGATCTTCGCAAGAAAAGTTCTTCTTACATTGCCAAGCGTTTACTCTTATCTACTTACATGCCTCAAGTCAAGTCTAGTAACAAGAACAAGAAGGATTCTTCCTCTAGTAGTAACAATAATCATGTTAAATCTGATGTTGTTGCTTCTAGTAGTTCTCTTGATTCCACTAATGATTCTCTTAGCCAAGTTACACTTGAGCAAGAAAATAGCTTATTGAAGGGAATTATAGAGAAAGGTGTTTACAAGAGCCTTGCCGGGAGTAATCAGTTCGAGGAAATTGTACGCAAGCAAGGAAGGCACCGTAAGAACCAAGGTGTTGGTTTTGAATGAAAGTTCAATGCAAATGGAGTTGAGTGGGAAGAAGATCAATACCCCAAGATGAAGTTTGTTCCTCAACAAGAGAAGTATGATCCTACTTCCTTCAAAGGGACACAAGCTCAAGATGATCTTCCACCACAAGACCACAAGCAAAAAGGCAAGGATGAGCTTCAAGAGGAGATTGATGCATTTGAAGAAGCTCCCAAGGCCTTGATCAAGTGGATTCCCAAGACTACGTAAAGTTCTACTTCATCAAGTACGACTACAACCCCAAGGATTCCCATCAAGATGGTGTGGATCCCGAAGAAGAAGAACTAGATAGTTCTTGAGGGTGACTCCGCCAACATACTTCACTCATATCATTTTGGCAAGGACAAGTGCAATCAACTTCCACATCTTGCACTAGTTCATGGAGTCACAAACCCTCTTGTTGGTAAGACAAGGGACAAGGTAACCTAATGCTTTCATAGACATCATTTTGTGTGTGCATCACTCTATGTCTATGGATATCCTTGTTTGTTCCTTGTGGGACTAACCCGTGTAGGTATTGAAAGTGCAACTCACTTCAAAGGATTGCTCCAAATGATCCACATCAACATTGAGCATCCACATCTTCAACACCTACATGTAGTCATCATCGACAAAACCCAAGGTTAGGTCATCCCTCTAAGGGGGGATCTCACATCTAGGGGGAGCTTCACTCTAGGAATTGAGTTAAAGCAACTCTAATGGTGTGAACACATCAATGCATTATTTAAAAGTGGCAACCCCACTTGAGCTTAAACGATGAGTATGACCTATGATCAAATGTTCTCATTTGACTCCTAAGTCAATATACTCATATATAGATGACCTAGTCATTGCCAATTGCTTGATAGATGCTAGAATGGTTGTGCATGCTTTGCCACATATTTCATTTGTCATTTTATTGTGTGAGCATGTTGGTTGCATATTTCACTCATTCGAGGACATCCACTTGTTGTGTTGACTGTTTGGTTTCTTTTCTTTTGCCAAGTGGATGGACAAGAATGACTAAGAACCTTCTCTAGCTATCTATGCTTTTCTTGTCTCGAACTCTATTCTTGCTACATCACAAAGTTTGATCAAGTCAAATTCGATCCACTCTATGTGAGGAGCACTCAGAGTCCCCGATTCATCATAGACTTAATGTAACGCCCCGGATACAACTTTCCATATTCAAAACTCCGACTCTTGCCATTTCCGGCTATGTGATTTATTATTTCCTCCGTGGTTGGGTTTTTGTCTGTTGTTTTGCATTTTGTTCTTGTTATGCATCTCGTATCATGTCATCATCTGCACTTCATCTGCACTTCATCTGCATTTCATCTGCATGTTTTTCAAAACTTGCATCCGTTCTGGTTCCGCCGGTTCTCTCCGTTGTCCGTTCTGAGCCCGACCACACTCGCACGCGCCCGCGGCACCTCCGAAATATTATTTTATAAGTGGCATAAAAGTGTTCTCGGAATGGGATGCAACTTGTCGTGCGGTCTTATTATAGTGTAGATAGACCGTCTGCCAAGTTTCATCGCATTCGCAGTTCGTTTGTCTGCCCAACCGTTAAACTCATAGCGGTACCGTTGCCGGTACCTTTGTCGGACGTTTCGGTCTCTGAAACTACCGCCGGGCCTCTCTTTCTCTCCTCTTCTCTCAGCCCAACCCCTCTTCTCAGTGCACCTGCAGCCCAGCTAAACCCCCCTTCGTTCCTGATCGTCGGATCGCGATCGAAGGCTCCGAAAGCCCCCAAAACCCCTCCTAACCCCCAAACACTAGCAATTTTGCTATATATGGACACCCCTTGTCCATTTTGGGCAGCCTAACCCCCCCTCCACCTACCTCTAGCCTCCCCCTCCTCAGAATCCGCGCTGCCCCACTCCCTCGCCGCCACTTGTTGCCGGCCCAGAGGCTGCGCCGCCACCTGAGACATCACCCGGGTCAACCGAGCGCCACCATGTCGCCTTCCCCGCCTCCCGCAGCCACTCAAGCCCCGCCACGTTGCCTCCCTTGCATCCCCACTTCGCCGCAGGCCTGTCCCAGGCCCGCCCCGGGCCGACTGGGCCCGAGGTGCCCGAGGCGCCTGCACCACGTCGCCCCTGCTCCCCAAGCTCCGGATCGGGAGAGGAGCTCCCGATCCAGAGCTCCGTCGCCTTGCTGCCGGCTGACTCCGGCGACCAGGCCTCGCAGGAGTGTGCCCCCGCCGCAGTCTCCCCTTGCCGCCTCGCCAGACTTCACCCGCGCCATCGCTCGGACCTCCCCGTCGGTCCCCTGCCTTCCCACGTCGCGCCGGAGTCCATGGGACGCTGCCCTCCGCCTCGATCCGGCCAGAAACGGGACCCCGACGCCCGTCCGCGCCTGGATCCACCCCTCTGCCGCCCTTTGTCGCCTCGCCGTCGTCGGCCTACCATCACCGGAGCCGCCATCAGTCCTCGTCAGTGCTACGCCATGGCCTTGCTCGACTTCCTGTCGGGGAGGACGAGGAGCGCCCGAGGCCTTCGTTGACCGCGAGGGACGCCCTTGTGGGCCTTGCCTCCCCAAAGCCCAGCCCAGCCGCGCCACCGACATGGGCTGAAGCCTAATGTGAGTAGCTCCCACCTCCACCGATCTGGGCCTAGCCCAGCTAGGTGAGCAGCCCAGCGCCCAACAGTTTCAGCCCAGTAGTTTTTTTCCGTTCTGCGATTTTAACATTATCCGTAGAATTACCAGTTTTGCAGAAAAACCCTTGAACCTCATGCATGTAATAACTAATTAACCGTGCATCGGATTAAAATAAGTTATATATGTAAAATGCTCAGAAAATTGTGTAGATTAATAATATGCCACTTTCATCTATGTTAAAAAATGTTTAACATGTTGTTTTCTTAAAGTTGCTCCTATGCCATGTTAAAATGATTTATTTCATAACTAAATAACCGTAGCACGGATTTTAATAAACTTTATATGTATTTGGGGTGGAAAAATGCCTAGTTTAACATGGTGCACTTTATTTTCCTGTTAAACAACACTAAAATTGTGTTTAGGGGAGAACAGTACCAAATCCATAATTTGCATATGGGGATTTTCGGAATTGTTGTTTGTTATTCCGGCCTCATTTAAACTTGTCTAGATAGGTAGATTTTCATATGCTTCACCCCTTGCCATGTTTAATAACATTTAATATTGTTGTGTACCTAAACGAGAGCGAACTAAATAACTGAGATGTGGTGTTTCGTCAATATGCGACTCGTTGCATATTGAGCTCCACTTAATTTGTAGTATTGTCTGTGCACTTTGCCATTCCATGACTCTTTAAACCGGACATGCATCATACTTGCTTGTGCATTTACCATGTTCTTTGTTTCTTTCCGGTGTTGCTTCTTAGTTCCGGTAATGTTGCGTTTGTGAGGATTCGTTCGACTGTTCCCATTCGTCTTCTTCATGGACTCATTCTTCTTCCTTGCGGGATCTCAGGCAAGATGACCGCTACCCTGGATCTCACTACTATCATTGCTATGCTAGTTGCTTCGTTCTATCGCCTTGCTGCGCTACCTATCATCTGTTTGTCGAGCCATCCCATGTTGCCATGAACCTCTAACCTTTGACACCTTTCCTATGCAAACCGTTGCTTGGCTATGTTACCGCTTTGCTCAGCCCCTCTTATAGCGTTGCTAGTTGCAGGTGAAGTTGAAGATTGCTCCATGGTGGACAGGATTTTGGTTGGGATATCACAATATCTCTTGTATTATTAATGCATCTATATACTTGGCAAAGGGTGGAAGACTCGGCCTTTTGCCTGGTGCTTTGTTCCACTCTTGCCGCCCTAGTTTCCGTCATACCGGTGTTATATTCCCGGATTTTGCGTTCCTTACGCGGTCGGGTGATTTATGGGACCCCCTTGATAGTTCGCTTTGAATAAAACTCCTCCAGCAAGGCCCAACCTTGGTTTTATCATTTGCCTCACCACCACCTACCTTTTCCCTTGGGAGTCGCTCTCTCGAGGGTCATCTTTATTTTAGCCCCCCCCCCCTCGGGCCAGTGCTTGTCTAAGTGTTGGTCCGAACTGAGCAACCTGCGGGGCCACCTCGGGGCAACTCGAGGGCTGGTTTTACTCGTAGCTTGACTCATCCAGTGTTGCCCTGAGAACGAGATATGTGCAGCTTCTATCAGGATGTCGGCGCATCGGGCGGCTTTGCTGGTCTTGTTTTACCATTGTCGAAATGTCTTGTAAACTGGAATTCCGAGTCTGATCGGGTCTTCCTGGGAGAAGGTCTATTCCTTTGTTGATCGCGAGAGCTTGTCATGGGCTAAGTTGGGACACCCCTGCAGGGTATAATCTTTCAAAAGTCGTGCCTGCGGTTATAGGCAGATGGGAATTTGTTAATGTCCGGTTGTAGATAACTTGACACCAGATTCGAATTAAAATGCATCAACCGCGTGTGTAGCCGTGATGGTCTCTTCTCGGTGGAGTCCGGGAAGTGAACACGGTTTTTGGGTTATGTTTGACGTAAGTAGGAGTTCAGGATCACTTCTTGATCATTACTAGTTGACGACCGTTCCTTTTGCTCTCTTCTCGCTCTTATTTGCGTATGTTAGCCACCATATATGCTTAGTCGCTGCTGCAGCCTCACCACTTTACCCCTTCCTTTCCCTTTAAGCTTTGCTACTCTTGATACCCATGGTAATGGGATTGCTGAGTCCTCGTGGCTCACAGATTACTACAACAACAGTTGCAGGTACAGGTTATGCGATGATCATGACGCGAGAGCAATGCTTGATCGTGTTGAGTTCTTCTTCTGTTTCTTCTTCGATCAGGAGATAGGTTCTAGGTCAGCAGCCTGGGCTAGCAGGGTGGATGTCGTTTGAGTTTCTGTTTGTGATTCATCCGTAGTCGGATGATGCTCTTATGTATTGTGATGTTGTATTCATGTGGCATTGTATGCCTTATGTATGTATCCCCATCTATTATGTAATGTTGATGTAATGATATCCACCTTGCAAAAGTGTTTCAATATGCGGGTCTATCCTTGGTGGGACCTTCGAGTTCCTTTTGGATAGGGTCGCATATTGGGCGTGACAAGTTGGTATCAAAGCCTCAACCGACCATAGGAGCCCCTGATTGTTGGCCGTTGTTGAGTCTAGAAGAAAACTATTTTGAGTCTTAGGATTATATATATCGGAGAGTAGGATTCTTTTTACTCCTCAGCCCCCTTCGTCGCTCTGGTGAGGACTCTTGACGTAGATGTTTTGACTTTCCTCTCCTCAAATTTCACTCAAATTTTTTTTAGGATCACGCGGGTATCTTGGAATCGTTCCGATGGTTTTGTGACGAGAACATTGTTCGTGGTGCCTCCTGTCTATTTATGTGGCTTTGACCCGGGGAGTCGAGCTCTGAGGTGTTGTCGTCACAATTTTATCGTTGCAGTTCTCGAATACCTGAGCTTTGCCGACATCGAAAATCTCTTTTATGCAGTTGTTGGTGAGATAACCCCGATAACCCAGTACTGGGGTGAGCTCGGGAGTATTGCCATAACTCGGATAACGGATGCTTTTCGAAGGTTGAGGTACACGATTTCCGAAGGTTTCTTGGTTATGTGTTGACGGATGGATACAGCTTGGATGTAGGTATTGTTAGTTTGGGTGAGATATATTGCTTCCCCTGTATCCCCAACACCAGATTGCATAACCAGAAAGTTTCGGGAGTTTTATAGGTGGGAATTCAAGTAGCTCCTAGAATATCTTTTCGACAGATGCATGATATGAGATTGGGGTTCGACGTCTAGTGGTCCGCCTTTCCACGGTCGTTTTTACAGTGGTCTCGTTGTGTCTTAAAGAACCCTTGGCTATGCTGGTTCAGGGACACTTCATATGTCATGTGCACTGCCTTGTACATGATGGTGCTGTACAATCGAGCCCGTGTGGGCCCCACCACGAAAACTTCGGACGGAATCTCTATCATATGTTTGTTCCAGCTTATTCTGCAAGCCAAATCCTTTGTTTTGTTTTATTTGTGGTATTCGAGTTGCTTCAAAGTCAAATGTTGATTCCATACCTTTCAAGTGGTGTTCTCATATTTCTATGGGAGTACTAATCCTTTTGATCATTGAGGTTGTCATGTTAATTCTTTTCCAACCGGTGCGCTTCTCTTCGAGATGATCCCATCATTCTCCCCGTCCGCAAGATTAATTCTAAGTTTTCTCAACGGTGTTTGTTCCATCTTCTCCAAGTTGCCTTTGTTTTCCTGCCCTCCCACCCTTTTTCTTCAAGGACTCAGATTTCTTAATCATGTATCCTTTTATTAATGGGAAGTTTCTCCATTCTTTTCCCGTCAATGTTCTTATCTGGCAATTCTCAAGAAGATACTAAGGCAGTTTCAAGTTCATCATCCTTCGTTCTTTTTCTTCTCCGGTGGATCCATTTCAAGCTTTCAGTGTGATCATATTCTTTTCCTCGTGTCACATGCTTTTTCATACCGGTGCACCTCTTAATCTTTCACTTCTCGCTATTCATTTGTTCTGGAGTGCTGAAGATATCTCCGAAGACTTGTGTTTCCGTTCTCAATCCGTTCAAGATATTTCGAGGTTGTTATCTCATTCAAGTCATTTAATTCAACCGGTGCAATCCCCCCTTTCAACCAATCTTTCAACAGTGTTTTCTTTTGAGTGGGCCCTAACCCACAGGTCTTATCCCAGGATCTTACCTGACTCTTTGAATTATCAGGAGCGATTCTCAAATTCATTTCCAAGTGTGACGTAAGAATAAATTCCATCAGTCACATGCCTTCTCCAAGATCGCTTTCAAATTCTTCTCATTGTTGGCTCTACCCCTTCGCTTTCCATTCTACCGGAGTATCTCAGTAATTTTGGTGGTGTTTCCCGTTGTCAGTTCAAGATTGAAGAAGAGTTTTCCTCTAAATCTTGCTCCATTCTCTTCAAGATTCATGGTTCTAGCTTGATGCCATCCTCTCATAATTGTTTTTGATTGTGAGAATTCTTTTCACCCATCCGGAGCATTTCATGAGTTGTTTCCATTTCTTTCCTCCGAAGGCCATCATGTCATAATTATTCATTCTCATCTTTCAACTCTCATTCTGGAATTCTTCCGGTGAATCGTTCAAATATCCTCTAATCAGTTTATGATCTCTTCGTTCTCATGTATCAAATTCCCTCAAGTATCTTCATTCGTTCTCTAATTCTTACCGGTGATTCACCCCTTTACTTCGTTCGTTTTCAATTCTTACGGTGGTTCGTTTAAGATTTCACTTCCTTCGTTATCATATCAATTCATTCGTTGTTTCCAAATCCCACTGGTGGCTCCATCAATACCTTCTCAAGTTTACGCTATATCTTTCTTAATCCTTTTTATAGGGGAATAAGTAGTATGCCAAATCCGTTGCTTGTCATCAATTAAATTTGATGAAGGATAAGCATACAATAAATCTTATTCTTATTTCCTCGAGGTGACTCAGTTCTTTTTACGGAGATTATTCATGATGAAGTAATTCTCGGTTCTAGTATTCATCTTTTCTTTCCGGAGTTCCAAGTTCTCTTGGTTATATCATCGCAAAGCTCCATCTAAATCATCGCAAGGCTAAACCTTGTGTTTTCAACTTCTCTTTCTTTCTATCATCCTTTTATTACCGGAGTTCTTCATGGAAGATCAACATGGTGGTTCGTCAAGGATTCTTTCATTCTTCAATTGTTCTTCAAGATTTCTCTTGAAGTTAAGATCCGCCAAGCTATACTCTAAATTAAACATGGTGCTCAACACATGTTTTGTTTTGAGGAGCTCAAGTATTCTTCATCTTGCATTCCAAAGTGCAATTCTTTCTACCTTACCTTTTGAGATGGTGTTATGTCATCCTTGGCAATTTCTCCTCGTGCTTCATGATTCACAAGTTGTCAAGAATGAGTTAATTAAATCCATCATTTTCTCTTCGTTCAAGATATCTTTTCGACCAATCAATCTCTTTGTTGGAGTTATCTTGGGTTAGTTTTCACATAAAGCCTTCCCTAAGGAATGTTGCTCATTGTGGTGCTCATCAATGATCCAAGTTTTCTCCTACCCTCTCGGCGAAGAAGTTTTCATCCCTTCGTTGGTCTCAAACAAGCAATTGTTTTTTGTTAGTGGCAGGTTGTCACCTCATCATTTTGAGATGTTTGCCATAAGCCCACAACAAACTTGTGCTTTTCGTTGTTGATTTTGCAACAACTCCGTTCAATTCTTCTTTGCAAGGATGCTTTCCAAGTTCATATGCGGCAAAAATTGTCATTTTCTTCTCCGTCCCTTTTATCCCAACAATCTAACTTCTATTCTTTCGTTACAGAGGCATTGTGATGTTGTTCTCTTCACTCATCATCTTGCTTTGTCAAGATCATGTTTTTTCCATGCTTATCCATTTAACCGGAGTGTCGTGTTTTCATTCAAGTTCTTCCATCTTATCAAGTTTTGCCTCTCTTTTCAACCGGAGTGTTGTCTGAAATCTTTATTACCCATTGTGCCATTCTTTCAATAGTTCCGGAGGCAGTGTGTTGTTGATTTCATCAAGTATCTTCCCATATTCTCAAGTTCATGTTCTATTTCCTTCCATGTTCAACCGGAGTGCTGCCCGAATTCTTCCTCTATCATCTTGTTGTAACCGGAGTGGTTTTGAACCCTATCTTGTCAATTAAACTCCTGATTTGTGTCTTTGCAACCTCCAAGGTTCACATGGTGCCCCTTGTTTCTAGTTTCTACCGCAGTGCTCTCAATTGTGTTCAACTCCGTTGTGTTCCTTCTTTCAACTTTTCAACCTCTCAAGGTTCTTTGGTTTCACTCTTTTGTCGAAGAAGCAACTTAGTTTTACCGCTTATCTTCCTCTTCCTTGTCCCTCCGGTGCCATCCTAGATCTTGGGACGAGATCCTCTTGTAGTGGTGGAGTGTTGTAACGCCCCGGATACAACTTTCCAAATTCAAAACTCCGACTCTTGCCATTTCCGGCTATGTGATTTATTATTTCCTCTGTGGTTGGGTTTTTGTCTGTTGTTTTGCATTTAGTTCTTGTTATGCATCTCGTCTCATGTCATCATCTGCACTTCATCTGCACTTCATCTGCATTTCATCCGCATGTTTTTCAAAACTTGCATCCGTTCTGGTTCCGCCGGTTCTCTCTGTTGTCTGTTCTGAGCCCGACCACACTCGTACGCGCCCGCGGCACCTCCGAAATATTATTTTATAAGTGGCATAAAAGTGTTCTCGGAATGGGATGCAACTTGCCGTGCGGTCTTATTATAGTGTAGACAGACCGTCTGCCAAGTTTCATCGCATTTGGAGTTTGTTTGTCTGCCCAACCGTTAAACTCATAGCGGTACCGTTGCCAGTACCTTCGTCGGACGTTTCGGTCTCCGAAACTACCGCCGGGCCTCTCTTTCTCTCCTCTTCTCTCAGACCAACCCCTCTTCTCAGTGCACCTGCAGCCCAGCTAAACCCCCCTCCGTTCCTGATCGTCGGATCGCGATCGGAGGCTCCGAAAGCCCCCAAAACCCCTCCTAACCCCCAAACCCTAGCAATTTTGCTATATATGGACACCCCTTGTCCATTTTGGGCAGCCTAACACCCCTCCACCTACCTCTAGCCTCCCCCTCCTCAGAATCCGCGCCGCCCCACTCCCTCGCCGCCACTTGTCGCCGGCCCAGAGGCTGCGCCGCCACCTGAGACGTCGCCCTGGTCAACCGGGCGCCGCCACATCGCCTTCCCCGCCTCCCGTAGCCACTCAAGCCCCGCCACGTCGCCTCCCCTGCATCCCCACTTCGCCGCAGGCCCGTCCCAGGCCCGCCCCGGGCCGATCTGGGCCCGAGGTGCCCGATGCGCCCGCACCGCGTCGCCCCTGCTCCCCAAGCTCCAGATCGGGAGAGGAGCTCCCGATCCAGAGCTCCGCCGCCTTGCTGCCGGCTGACTCCGGCGACCGGGCCTCGCAGGAGCGCGCCCCCGCCGCAGTCTCCCCTCGCCGCCTCGCCAGACTTCACCCGCGCCATCGCCCGGACCTCCCCGTCGGTCCCCTGCCTTCCCACGTCGCGCCGGAGTCCATGGGACGCTGAAAATTGTGTAGATTAATAATATGCCACTTTCATCTATGTTAAAAATGTTTAACATGTTGTTTGCTTAAATTTGCTCCTATGCCATGTTAAAATGATTTATTTCATAACTAAATAACCGTAGCTTGGATTTTAATAAACTTTATATGTATTTGGGGTGGAAAAATGCCTAGTTTAACATGGTGCACTTTATTTTCCTGTTTAACAACATTAAAATTGTGTTTAGGGCAGAACAATACCAAATCCATAATTTGCATATAGGGATTTTCGGAATTGTTGTTTGTTATTCCGGCCTCATTTAAACTTGTCTAGATAGGTAGATTTTCATATGCTTCACCCCTTGCCATGTTTAATAACATTTAATATTGTTGTGTACCTAAACGAGAGCGAACTAAATAACTCAGATGTGGTGTTTCGTCAATATGCAACTCGTTGCATATTGAGCTCCACTTAATTTGTAGTATTGTTTGTGCACTTTGCCATGCCATGACTCTTTAAACCGGACATGCATCATACTTGCTTGTGCATTTACCATGTTGTTTGTTTCTTTCCGGTGTTGCTTCTTAGTTCTGGTAATGTTGCGTTCGTGAGGATTCGTTCGACTGCTCCCGTTCATCTTCTTCATGGACTCGTTCTTCTTCCTTGCGGGATCTCAGGCAAGATGACCGCTACCCTGGATCTCACTACTATCATTGCTATGCTAGTTGCTTCGTTCTATCGCTTTGCTGCGCAACCTATCATCTGTTTGTCGAGCCATCCCATGTTGCCATGAATCTCTAACCTTTGACACCTTTCCTATGCAAACCGTTGCTTGGCTATGTTACCGATTTGCTCAGCCCCTCTTATAGCGTTGCTAGTTGCAGGTGAAGTTGAAGATTGCTCCATGGTGGACAGGATTTTGGTCGGGATATCACAATATCTCTTATATTATTAATGCATCTATATACTTGGTAAAGGGTGGAAGACTCGGCCTTTTGCCTGGTGCTTTGTTCCACTCTTGCCGCCCTAGTTTCCGTCATACCGGTGTTATGTTCCCGGATTTTGCGTTCCTTACGCGGTCGGGTGATTTATGGGACCCCCTTGACAGTTCGCTTTGAATAAAACTCCTCCAGCAAGGCCCAACCTTGGTTTTATCATTTGCCTCACCACCACCTACCTTTTCCCTTGGGAGTCGCTCTCTCGAGGGTCATCTTTATTTTTGCCCCCCCCCCCCGGGCCAGTGCTTGTCTAAGTGTTGCTCCGAACTGAGCAACCTGCGGGGCCACCTCGGGGCAACTCGAGGGCTGGTTTTACTCGTAGCTTGACTCATCCGCTGTTGTCCTGAGAACGAGATATGTGCAGCTTCAATCAGGATGTCGGTGCATCGGGCGACTTTGCTGGTCTTGTTTTACCATTGTCGAAATGTCTTGTAAACCGGGATTCCGAGTCTGATCGGGTCTTCCTTGGAGAAGGTTTATTCCTTCGTTGATCGCGAGAGCTTGTCATGGGCTAAGTTGGGACACCCCTGCAGGGTATAATCTTTCAGAAGCCGTGCCTGCAGTTATAGGCAGATGGGAATTTGTTAATGTCCGGTTGTAGATAACTTGACACCAGATTCGAATTAAAATGCATCAACCGCGTGTGTAGCCGTGATGGTCTCTTCTCGGTGGAGTCCGAGAAGTGAACACGGTTTTTGGGTTATGTTTGACGTAACTAGGAGTTCAGGATCATTTCTTGATCATTACTAGTTGACGACCGTTCCTTTTGCTCTCTTCTCGCTCTTATTTGCGTATGTTAGCCACCATATATGCTTAGTCGTTGCTGCAGCCTCACCACTTTACCCCTTCCTTTCCCTTTAAGCTTTGCTAGTCTTGATACCCATGGTAATGGGATTGCTGAGTCCTCGTGGCTCACGGATTACTACAACAACAGTTGCTGGTACAGGTTATGTGATGATCATGACGCGAGAGCGATGCTTGATCGTGTTGAGTTCTTCTTCTGCTTCTTCTTCGATTAGGGGATAGGTTCCAGGTCGGCAGCCTGGGCTAGCAGGGTGGATGTCGTTTGAGTTTCTGTTTGTGATTCCTCCGTAGTCGGATGATGCTCTTATGTATTGTGATGTTGTATTCATGTGGCATTGTATGCCTTATGTATATATCCCCATCTATTATGTAATGTTGATGTAATGATATCCACCTTGCAAAAGCGTTTCAATATGCGGGTCTATCCTTGGTGGGACCTTCGAGTTCCTTTTGGATAGGGTCGCATATTGGGCGTGACACTTAAACTTCCAAAACTTCTTTGTGCATTTTGGTCTGACTGATTCTTCTATTTCGGTCATACCGAGATCACTAAGTCGATCTAGGTTTTCAATCTCGGTGCAACCAATTTGAACTTTTTGGTCACACCGAGTTGAAGTGACTGCTTGCAGTAATGTATCTCAGTGCCACCGAGTTGTTCCACTCGGTCACACCGATAGGGTCTGGCTATATATATCCATGGGAATTTTTTTGGAAATTTCTCCTAACTCTTTTGCCCACGCTCAGCCCGCTCTGCCTCCTGGGTCTCTGGATCGTCCTCCTAGTCGCAAGCTGCCTCCCACCGCTGGTCTCCACCGCCGTCAACGGGAATCATCTCCGCCGTTGCCGCCGTAGCAAGTGCATCGCCGAACTAGGGTATGGACTTGATCCTTGTGCTAATCTCACTCCAATTCCTAGCACATTGTTTTCGCCATGAATCTTGCCACGATTGAGATCATGTTATCCAGTAAAAACGCTCCGTAGATTAGGTTTGGATTGAAAATTTAGGGTTAGGTTTCCGCCGAAACCATCTCGGACCGACCGAGTTGTAGAAATCGGTTCCACCAATTTGGCCAAGGGCATTGCACATGTGATTCTCGGTCCGACCGAGAATTGCAAATCGGTGTGACCGAGTTCAGGACTTCGTGAAACCCTAGCAGTCTCAGTGTCACCGAACTGTGACTCGGTCTGACCGAGTTCACTAGTTCAGGTTCCTAAAGCTGCTTCGGTATCACCGAGTTTACAAATCGGTAGATCCGAAATGCTTTCTATGGAAAACTAAAACTAAGTTTTTATGTCATTCTCTTGCAAAAACCTCTGTATTTTGTGATGCTCATCCTATTCTACCTCATCTATATCTATTCACAGGGTCTGCTGTCAGTGTTTGCAACATGTCTGATCAAAGTGACAGTCAGAACAAGTCTGAGGAGCAGGTTCACATGAGTGAGGGCACTAGTCCCTCTAGCAGCTATGATGGTAGCAGAAGCACACCCAGCAAGTTGCCTAAGGCAGCCACCAGGGCCAGAAAGAAGAAAACCTCAGAGTCTGAAGATGAAGACTATGTGGATGTAGATGATGAGGCCACTTCCAAGAAGAAGGTGCTCAAGAAGGAATATGGCACAGCTGCTGCCACTAAGCCTGGAATGAGGACCAAAGCACATGCTAGAAGAGTTCCCATGTCCAAAACCAGAGCCTCCACTCAAATGCCTTTGGAATCTGAACCCAAAGAGGCTGTCGAGGAAGGGAAGAAGAGGAAGGAAAGGGTCAAGAAGACCATGGCCAGGGTTGTTGGAAAGCCTTCCATGATGGAAGATGAAGAAGAAGAGGTTGCTGCACCAGCATCTAAAGCTCAGAAGCTTATGGGTGATGCCATCAGGTCAGGGGCTGCTTCATCAAAGTCCAAAGAAGCACCCAAGGCAGCTGCTCCAAAGCCTAAAATTGCACCCAAGAGGAATACTAGGGACATTCCTGCTAGAGAGAAGAACAAGGCCCCAGTGCCTGAAGTTGTTGTTGAAGAAGAAGATGATGAGGAACATGTCTTGAGAAAGTTGAAGCCCAAAATTTCCAGATCACAATGATGCTCATCATGTAGCTGAGGATATGAAGCTGAGAAAGGATGCATGACTCAGACAGTGGAGGTTGACTGATCCCTATGCAGTCAGGAGGAGAACTGCTGTGGACTACAGGTTCCATACAAAGGAACATCAGGATTTCTATGAGACAGTGCTGCTTGTCAAGAAGCCAATTGTCCGTGATATCAGATGGGTGGACTAGAAATATATCAAGGAGAATGAAGAGCACTATCCTGGAGTGTATGACAGTTTCAATGCTTGTGGAGTGGATGACTTTGTTGGGCAGAAGCTCACAAAGTGGAATGATGAGCTTATAATGCAGTTCTACTCCACAACACACTTCTATCCAGATGGAAGGATAGTATGGATGTCTGAAGGTACTAGGTACCAATCAACTATTGAAGAATGGGCTAATCTGATCAATGCACCTAAGGAGAAAGAGGATGACTTGGATGTATATGCCAAGAGAAGAAGGATCACAACTCTATGGCACATATGTACAAGGAGATCCCAGATGCTGCTGTTGAAACACACAAGTTTGGATCAGTACATTACCTTCTGTCAGGATTGCCAACCATCATCTGGATCCTCGGGAACACTCTTTTGCCAAAGTCAGGTGATCACAAGATGATCAGAGGCCATGCTATCAATCTGCTTCACATATTTGATGTGCGTCAAAAGTTCAAGGTCATGAGCCTCGTAGTGGAAACTATCAAGAGGACAGCTGCTGACCAGAAGAGAAGTTGTGGGTATGCCCCATAGATCCAGGAGCTAATTAACTCCAAGATGGGCACTGCACATACCTATTGGACAAGGAACACATGCCTATCTATCCAGATTTTGAGGACAACATAGTGGTTATGGATGAAGATGAACCATCTTCTATGCAAGCACAAGCAAAGAAGGAGAAGGCAAGGACTGAAAAGGCTGCAAAGATGCCAACTGCTGAAGAGGCATCTCAGTATTTCCTGAAGAGCAAGCAAGATCAGCTTGGCTACTTGATTGCCTCCACTCTAAGGATTGAGAAGGGATTGGCCACCCTGACTCAAAACCAGGAGAGCCTGGAGAGGATCATGGAGCAGAAGTTCTATGACTTGGATGTGAAGGTCACTGAGATACAGTCAGTTGTTGAGAAACTTCAAGATGACATGCAGGAGAGGAAGGGAAAGACAACCACTGATGCGTTTGCTAGAGTGCCCAGAGCTCAGAGATCAGCTGTAGTGCATGTTCCAGACACAAGAGCAACTTCATCAGCATCAGCAACAGCTTCAGTGCCATTAGCTCCAGCACCTACTCCACCAACTCCAACTTCATCAACTGATGCTTTCGTCCTTGGCATCATTTCTACACCACCACATCAAGACCAAGCCTGAGAGTCGATTTAGCACTATGCATTTTTTATGAAATTTTGGTAACTTGTTGCCAAAGGGGGAGAAAATGTATAGATCATAGGCTTCGAGAGAGAGTGTTTGCTTTTGTTCTCTCTTGTTTTGGTGGTTGAACTTTGTTTGCTTGTTTGATATACTTTATGCCTGTGTGATACTTGGATGATCATGTGTTTGATCATATGCTACATTAATGCTTGTTGGATGGCATTATCCTTTTATCTCTATATGATCATTCACTTTGCTTGGTGATGAGTGCATATATTTTAATTATTATCATTTTGAGCGCTCCACCAAGATGTATGTGACATGGGAGAGTAACTCATGATCCTAACTCATTGTGCATTTGCAGCCCAAAGCAAATCTTAAACTATGCACAAATTTAGGGGGAGCTCTCACATTTCACATACTTCTCAAAGCGACAATGTTTTTTTCAATCTTATTATCATTTGTCAAAGCTTTGATCTATATGTTGTCATCAATTACCAAAAAGGGGGAGATTGAAAGTGCAACTATCCCTAGGTGGTTTTGGTAATTCCTAATAACATATAGCTCATTGAGCTAACACTATTTCTAGATAAATATTTCAGGAAAAGCTCAATGAATGGCATGGCATGGATGAGAAAAGTGGATCCCTCAAAATGCTATGGATAAAAGGATTGGCTCAAGCTCAAAGCTCAAGACTCTACATTTTATATTTTAGTGATCCAAGATCACATTGAGTCTATAGGAAAAGCCAATACTATCAAGGAGGGATGAGGTGTTGCTTAATGAGGTTCTTGCTCAAAGTGCTTAGTGATATGCTCCAAAACCCTCAACTACTTTCTCACATCTAGATATGGCCTAAACAAAAAGTCAAACTCGGCCCCACCGATTCTTTCTATCCGGCGCCACCGAGTTGAGATGTCATAGCCACTGCCACAAACCCTAGGCAAATCGGTCTCACCGATAGGGATCTCGGTCTCACCGAGAAGGGATTGTAATCTCTCTGTTTCCTTTCGTAACATTTCGGTACCACCGATATGAGCGATTGGTCCCACCAAGATTGCAATGTAAACTCTCTGTTTCCCTTTCATAACATTTCTGTCTCACCGAAATGAGCGAACCGGTCCCACCGAATTTACCTGACAAACTCTCTGGTTAGCTTATTACCAAAATCGGTCCCACCGAGTTTGTGTAATCGGTCTCACCGAGATTACTTTATGCCCTAACCCTAACCATATCGGTCCTACCGAGTTGCATGTCGGTCCCATCGAAAATCCTAACGGTCACTAGATTTGCTGAATCGGTCCGACCAAGTTTCTTAATTCGGTCCCACCAAGATTGGCAAGTTGTGTGTAACGGTTAGATTTTGTGTGGAGGCTATATATACCCCTCCACCTCCTCTTCATTCCTGGAGAGAGCCATCAGAACGAACCTACACTTCCAACTTACATTTTCTGAAAGAGAACCACCTACTCATGTGTTGAGACCAAGATATTCCATTCCTACCATATGAATCTTGATCTCTAGCCTTCCCCAAGTTGCTTTCCACTCAAATCTTCTTTCCACCAAATCCAAATCCTGTGAGAGAGAGTTGAGTGTTGGGGAGACTATCATTTGAAGCACAAGAGCAAGGAGTTCATCATCAACACACCATTTGTTACTTCTTGGAGAGTGGTGTCTCCTAGATTGGCTAGGTGTCACTTGGGAGCCTCCGACAAGATTGTGGAGTTAAACCAAGGAGTTTGTAAGGGCAAGGAGATTGCCTACTTCGTGAAGATCTACCACTATTCAGGCAAGTCATTCGTGGGAGACGGCCATGGTGGGATAGACAAGGTTGCTTCTTCGTGGACCCTTCTTGGGTGGAGCCCTCTGTGGACTCGCGCAGCCGTTACCCTTCGTGGGTTGAACTCTCCATCAACGTGGATGTACAATAGCACCACCTATCGGAACCACGACAAAAACATTGGTGTCTCTAACTGCGTTTGAATTCTCCAAACCCTTCCCTTTACATTCTTGCAAGTTGCATGCTTTACTTTCCGCTGCTCATATACTCTTTGCATGCTTGCTTGAATTGTGTTACAATTGCTTGACTTGTACTAAGTTAGCTGAAATCTGCCAAGAACTAAAATTGGGAAAAGGATAAGTTTTATTTGGTCAAGTAGTCTAATCACCCCCCTCTAGACATACTTCCAATCCTACACTCCCATTTGGGCTTGAGCTTGTCTTTTTTCTTCTCTGGTAAGTGTAGAACGAGTTCACCAACATTATAAGTCTTTGCCCGTACTTCCTTGCTTTGACATCGCCGAGCTTGCTGTTGGTAGAATGCGGAATGGGCCTTCGCGGCATCGTGCTCCTCCTCCAAGTCGTCCAAATCGTCCTGCCGATCGAGCTCAGCCTCTCTCTCTCTTCATACATGCACACTCGAGGTGAGCCATGAATAATGACGTAAGGCAAAACTGCCTCCGCGTCGTACACCATGAAAAAGGTGTATATCCGGTCGTGCGATTGGGCATGGTCCGCAGCCCCCAGAGTATGGAATCGACTTCCTCGACCCAGTGCTTGTCTGATTCTTGCAGAGATTGTACTAGTCTGGATTTGATGCCGCTCATTATCAGGCCATTAGCCCGTTCGACCTGACCGTTTGTCTGAGGGTGATATACAGAGGCATAATCAAGCTTGATGCCCAAATTAGCGCACCAAGTTTTCACCTCATCAGCCGTAAAGCTAGAGCCGTTGTCAGTAATAATACTACGTGGGACACCATAATGGTGTATGACGCCGGATATAGAGTCTATAACCGGTCCGGTTTCGGCCGTCTTGACTGGTTTGGCTTCTATCCACTTAGTGAACTTGTCGACCATAGCTAGTAAATATTTCTTCTTATGGCTTCCCCCTTTAAGGGGTCCAACCATGTCTAGCCCCCAGACCGCAAAAGGCCAAGTAATGGGAATTGTTCATAGGGCAGTGGGTGGCATATGGCTTTGATTGGCGAAAAGATGGCATCCAACACAGCGCTGTACGAGGTCCTGTGCGTCTGCTCGGGCCGTGGGCCAAAAGAAGCATGTACGAAAGGCCTTACTTACAAGGGCCCGAGCTGCGGCGTGATGGCCACCAAGATCGGCGTGTATTTTGGCCAAAAGTTGTCACCCCTCTTCTTCAGAGATACATCTTTGAAGTACTCCGGTACTACTTTTCTTGTACAGTTCCCCCTTGTGACTTTGTAGGCCGTCGAGCATCGAACAATACGATGGGCCTCAGTTTGATCATCAGGGAGCTCATTCCTACTAAGGTAGGCGAGGAAAGCTTCAGTCCATGGGGCAATTACAGCCATGATTTCGTGGGCTGATGGTGTTATTTCGGTGCCCGAACCCCCAATGATATCAGAACTGTGTTCAGAATCTGGGGGCATGATCGGCTCCGAAACGGTGTTGCCGCTTTCGTGCTGCCACACTACGGATGGCTTGAAGAGCCTTTCCACAAAGGTGTTAGGTGGGACGGGGTCACGTTTGGCGCCCATGCGGGCAAGAATGTCCACAGCTTGATTACTCTCTCGAGCCACGTGATGAAACTCGAGACACTCAAACCAAGCTGATATTTTGAGTACAGCGTTGCGGTAAGCCGCCATCTTCGGACCTTTTGCGTCAAATTCTCCATTTTTTTGGGATATTGTGAGGTTTGAATCCCCACACACCTCGAGGCATTGTATGCCCATGGAAACAGCCATCCGGAGACCATGCAATAGGGCCTCGTATTTGGCTGCATTGTTAGAGTCTGTATATAGTATTTGGAGCACATAACGGACTGTGTCTCATGTGGAGGATGTCAAGACGACACCAGCCCCCAGTCCAGCTAGCAGTTTAGAGCCATCGAAGTGCATCACCCAGTTGGAATATGTGCCATACTCTTTAGGGAGTTTGGCCTCTGTCCATTCGGCGACAAAGTCAGCCAACACCTGAGATTTAATAGCTCGGTGTGGCTTGTAAGTTATTTCAAATGGTAAGATCTCAATGGCCCATTTGGCAATCTGGCCGGTGGCATCCCGGTTGTTTATGATGTCATTAAGTGGTACTTCGGAAGCCACCATGATCGAGCACTCTTGAAAGTAGTGCCACAGCTTGCGGGATGCCATAAAGACCGCGTATGCTATCTTTTGATAATGCGGGTATCGGGATTTGCATGGTGTAAGGACCGTCGATACGTAATATACTAGTTTTTGTAGTGGTAGTTTATGTCCCTCTTCATCTTGTTCAACGACGAGCACCGCACTCACCACCTGGTGAGTTGCATATATGTAGAGTAACATCGGTTCGCCGACGTTTGGTGCGGCCAGGATTGGTTTACTTGCTAACAGAGCTATCGGATTTCGGGTTCCGGCAGACCCTTGAGGTTCGAACTCTGGGGTGCGCGCGAAGATCTCTCTCCTACCGACCCACGCTCCAGCGCCTCACTAAAGATCTAAGCTAGAAAGACGAACACACGAGGGACACGGTGTTTATACTGGTTCAGGACACCATTGTGGTGTAATACCCTACTCCAGTGTGTGGTGTGGTGGATTGCCTCGGGGGCTGATGATGAACAATACAAAGGAAGAACAGCCTCGCGAGGGATGTTCTTGTGGTGGTGGTGTCTCTTTGGAAGGGTTGATCTCTCTCTCCTATTGTGGTGGCTAGCCCTATATATAGAGAGGCCCTGGTCCTCTTCCCAAATATTGAGCGGGAAGGGCGCCAACAATTGGCCATTTTGAAGGGGAACATCTAGTACACTTATCCTGACTAAAGTTGGTCTTCGACTGCCAAAGACTCTGACAAGGCGCCGTCTTGGGCTCCACGGTGACCTCCATCCTGCCGCTCTGCTGGTCTTGGTTTGTTGCACCGAAACGGTAGCCTTTGCCTGATGCCTTGGCATGTGCTTGCTCCCTTTGCACCAAAGAGGAAACAAGGACACTGCGCAGGCCGGCGCCCACCTGGCCACAGTCGTCATGGATTGCGTCATGGGCACCTCGCGAGGTACCCTTGCCTTGATCTCTCCGCCTCCTCGCGAGCTTGCCTGGCGAGGCCGCTCCTGGGGAAGCTTCCTATCGTCCGCCCCGCGAGACTTGGCCCCTCACGAGGGTCTTGAGCTTGAGTTGATGAAGATGGGCCGCACTGGGCCACTGCTTGAGCCACGCCGCAGGCCGCAGGCAGGCAAGTCTGGGGACCCCCGTTCCAGAACGCCGACAAGAGCTTTTATTTCTTCTAGTCCGGTTGTGGAAGTGTCCGTCCACACGAAGTGGTCGGTGTGGTGGAGCAGGCGATATAATGGCAACGCCTTTCCCCCTAGTCTGGAGATAAAACGGCTCAAGGCTGCCACGCACCCAGCTAGTTTTGGGACCTGCTTGAGGTTTGTTGGTGTTGCCAACTGTGACAGGGCTCGGATTTTGGCTGGGTTTGCCTCGATTCCGCTATTGGAGATAATGAACCCAAGCAGTTTTTCGGCTAGAACGCCGAAAACGCATTTTTCTGGATTGAGTTGTATGTCATATGCTCGGAGGTTATCGAATGTAAGGCGTAAGTCATCCACCAATGATTCGACATGCTTGGTTTTGATGACTACGTCATCTACATATGCCTCCACAGTTTTGCCTATTTGCTTTTCCAGGCATGTTTGAATCATGCATTGGTAGGTTGCGTCGGCGTTCTTGAGCCCGAAGGCATAGTCTTGAAGCAGAAGGGCCCTTACGGAGTGACGAATGCCGTTGCGGCTTGGTAGGATTCTTTCATCTTAATTTGATGGTATCCGGAATATGCGTTGAGGAAACACAAAGAATCGTGTCCCACGGTCGCGTCAATAATGTGGTCAATGCGAGGTAGTGGGAAGGGGTCCTTAGGGCAAGCCTTATTAAGGTCTTTAAAATCGACACACAGGCGCCAGCATTTATCCTTCTTCAGTGCCATGACCAGGTTTGCTAGCTAGTCCAGATGTTTGATCTCTCTGATAAACCCGGCCTCAAGTAGCTTGGCTAGATCCTCCCCCATGGCACGTCGTTTGGGTTCGGAAAATCAGTGCAGCGTTTGCTTGACTGGTTTGTATCCTTTCAATATATTGATACTATGCTCGACCAGTCTTCGTGGGATACTTGGCATATCCGAGGGGTGCCAGGCCAAGATATCCCAGTTCTCGCGCAAGAATGCACGTAGTGCAGCATCGACCGTCGAATCCAGTTGTGCCCTAATGGAAGTTTTCTTCTTGGGGTCCGTCGAGTGGACTTAAACTTTAACTATTTCGTCTGCTGGCTTGAAGGAAGTCGATTTGGGTCTCTTATCGAGGATTACATCGTCCCTATCCACCGTGGAATGGAGGGTGGTTAATTCTTCGGTCGCGAGGGCCTCAGATAAAGCCTCGAGGGCCAAAGAAGCGGTTTTGTTTTCGGTGCAGAGTGTTATGTCCGGATCACTAGTGATAGTGATAACTCCATTGGGCTCAGGCATTTTGAGCTTCATATACCCGTAATGGGGTATGGCGTGGAAGCGCGTGAATGCGTCTCACCCTAGCAAGGCATGATACCCGCTGTTGAAAGGTGCCACATGGAAGGTTAACTCTTCGGACCTATAGTTCTCTGGCGTGCCGAATACCACGTTGAGTTTGATTTTCCCCGAGCATCTTGCTTCTCGACTAGGGATAATACCGTGAAAGGTTGTGTTACTTTGCTCAATGTGACTCCGGTCTATTTGCATTTTATTTAGCGTGTCTTCATAGATGAGGTTCAGTCTGCTACCGCCGCCCATTAGCACTTTAGTGAGCCAAAAGCTGTCTACGATTGGGTTTAGGACCAAAACGGCTGGTGCCCAAACTGAGCGGGATCTTGGTTCGTCATCGGCGTTGAAAGTGATCGCAGTATCATTCCAAGGATTTACTATTGCCTCCTGACAGACTTTGGTGAGGTCGCGGAGCGCCCTTTTGTGCCGATTATTTTATGAAAAGGTCTGAAGACCGTGAATACTTTGAGAACATTGTCCTCTGAAGAGTGGTTCTCTGGGGTGTTGGTGGTGAGGATACCCTCGCCGCTCTTGGCCACTTGCCGGAGTATCCAACATGTTCGAAGGCTATGCATTGGTTCAGTGTTCGGCGTCATGTGAATTTGACAACTTGTCGAGCCATTCCTCGAGGATAGTTCGATGCCCCATGAAGGGCTTGATTTTCTTGTCCATTGGGATGATGATTAGGTGCTCCGCGAGGGTGCATCCTTTTTGCCCGTCCGGGAGATGACCTAAAGGCATGTGGCTCCCAGCGGGCTGCCTGGGCTTTCCAGGCGCTTTCCATTCTGCAGTACTTCTGTACTATGTGTGCCAAATCTGCAAAGTGTAATATGCTACGGATGTTGAGGGCATTAGATTCCCTCATCCATACAATTTTTGCAAAATACCGAGATCTTGTCGTCGTTGCAGCAATCTTTGATCTTGTTTTTAACAAGTAGGAATCAGGCCCAGAAGTGATGAACTATTTCCTGAGGCTGCTGCCGCACATACATTAAGTCGCATATGTCCGGAGGACTGGAATTTCTTGGGGAATATTGCTTGTGGTGGGTGGGTGGGCTTAAACCCGAATCGTGACCCACTGTGAAGTCCGGATACTGAAGAGTTTCCGAGGTTACAGGCCCGGGCTCGGGAGCGTCCGGTGAGTTTTTAGGCTCAACGACCGATTCTATGTTCGGAGGACAAAAGGTATCCTCCCGAGGATGGGTGTCCGGCTCTCCCAGCTCGGAAATCGGAACATACTTCATTCTCAACGTAGGAGAAGAGTCATTGTCAGCTTGTTCCTCCATAATTGCCACCTGACGGGTGATCGGCGGAGATCTAATTTCTCTCTGATCGGGTTTAAGCCCAATCCGATCATAGTCGGTTGCGAACCCCAGGGCGGAGATGCGATCTATCAGTTCGTTTAATGTCGATACGTCTGCCGGATCCATCTTGTCGGAGTATTCAGGGCCGACGCGGAGATGATTTTTGGTGACAGGCTCGGCTGCCTTTGGCTTAATGGCCAAACGAGCGCCCATGGTGAAGCTGCCAAGCTGGAGGGTTTGCCCTGAATCAAGGGCTCCTTCGGAAGTGATACTGTCCTTGATGATAGAGGCGAGCCATCAACCCTTCTACCAATAGCACAGAGGAAATCTCAATGAAAGCACCAATGTCGGTGTCAAAATAGGCAGATCTCGGGTAGGGGGTCCCGAACTGTGCATCTAAGTATCGAAGGTAACAGGAGGCAGGGGACACGATGTTTACCCAGGTTCGGGCCCTTTTAATGGAGGTAATACCCTACTTCCTGCTTGATTGACTTTGATGAGTATAGGGGTTACAAGAGTTGATCTACCTCGAGATCGTGATGGCTAAACCCTAGATGTCTAGCCTGTATGATTGTGATTGCCTCTATGGACTAAACCCTCCGGTTTATATAGACACCAGAGGGGGCTAGGGCTATACAAAGTCGGTTTACAGAGGAAGGAAACTACACATCCAGACGTCAAGCTTGTCATCCACGCAAAGGAGAGTCCCATCCAGACACGGGGGAAGGCAATCTGTTTTGTATCTTCACGGCCCATCGGCCCGGCCCATATCACATAGGCCGGCTCCTTGAGGACCCCATAATCCAGGACACCCTCACCCACTGAGGGCGTCCTGGATTAGGGGGTCCTCGGACAGCCAGACTATATACTTTGGCCGGACTATTGGACTATGAAGATACAAGATTGAAGACTTCGTCCCGTGTCCGGCTGGGACTCTCCTTTGCGTGGAAGGCAAGCTTGGGAATTCGGATATCTAGATTTCCTTCTCTGTAACCAACTCTGTGTAACCCTATCCCCCTCCGGTGTCTATATAAACTGGAGGGTTTAGTCCGTAGGACAGGAACAACAATCATAATCATAGGCTAGCTTCTAGGGTTTAGCCTCTATGATCTCGTGGTAGATCAACTCTTGTAATACTCATATCATCAAGATCAATCAAGCAGGAAGTAGGGTATTACCTCCATCGAGAGGGCCCGAACCTGGGTAAACATTGTGTCCCCTGCCTCCTATTACCATTAGCCTTAGACGCACAGTTCGGGACCCCCTACCCGAGATCCACCAGTTTTGACACCGACATTGGTGCTTTCATTGAGAGTTCCACTGTGTCATCACGGTAAGGCTTGATGGCTCCTTCAATCATCTACAACGATGCGATCTAGGGTGAGGTTTTCCTCCCCGGACAGATCCTCGTATTCGGTGGATTCGCACTACAGGCTAACTCGCTTGGCCATCTGGAGCAGATCGATAGCTACGCCCTTGGTCATCAGGTCAAGTTTGGAAATTTGAACTACACTACCGACATCCGCGGAGACTTGATCTTCGATGGATTCGAGCCCGTGACAGGTGCGTTGTATAGTCACGATGAGCACGACTTAGATCTGCCATCAAACGGTATTCAGGAGAATGCATCTGCAGCTACCCTGGCCTTAGATCCGGAGCAGATCGTGCCACCCGAGGACGGGTGGATGGACCCCACCACGGAGGCCGTACACTCATCGGCAATAGAGCCGAACACAGACTTCACCTCCAATGAGGTGTGTGTCATCGGACCCTCGGACTCGTCTCCGACCATAGGCTCCGAACCGCGTGCATCCGTGCCTATCGAATCTGATTGGGCACTGATCATGGAGTTTACCTCCACGGATATCTTTCAGCACTCACCCTTGGCCGACGTGCTTAACTCATTGAAATATCTCTCCCTGTCAAGAGACTCTTGGCCGAACTATGTCCAGCTCGAATGGGAAGCGGATGACGAAGAAATTTGTTCCCCACCCACCACCCACTTAATAGCCACTGTCAACGACTTAACCGACATGCTTGATTTCGACTCCGAAGGCATCGACGATATGGACAACGATGCAGGAGAAGAACAGAAACCACCGCCTAAAGGGCACTGGACAGCCACCTCATCATATGATATATACATGGTGGACACACCCAAAGAAAACAATGGTGAGGAACGGAAGGATGCAATGGAGGATAATCCTCTTCAGAAGCAGCCTAAGCGACGACGTCGACGCCGCTCTAAATCCCGCCATAGTAAAAACAACAATAACAACGCAAGAAATAATAATACCCTAGTCGACTCCAAAGGCAACGACGGCCCCATGGACCCAGCGATGGAGCAGGACGAGCCAGGGGACGGCGAACATAGTCCGGGGCCGCTGTCCGATCATAGCAATGGCAGAGATAAAACTCATAAACCTGTCTCCGGAGAGGAGAACAGTCCAGACGAAGATGCACTCATCATCCCGGAAAGGCACTTGGAACAAGAGAACCTCCATAGAAGGCTTATCGCCAGCGCAAGGAGCTTGAAGAAGCAGAAGCAAAGGCTTAAGGCCGCGCAGGATACGCTCAACCGCAGATGGAACAAAGTGCTCGACACTGAAGAAAAATACGGTGGCGATCGCCAGACAAAGAGCTACCCAAAGCGCAAGATGCTGCCCGAATTCGACGACGAGGCTATAGAGCCCACTTTGCCGAAAAATAATATGACCGATCCGCCGGACCGACCACCCTGTGGCCGCGACAGGGTGGCTAATGGCGCCGCACACAAGTCAGCACACGATTTACATGACCACCTAGACAAAAAAACTGGTATGGCCAGGTCCATCTATGGATCTAGGAAGCGTGCTCCGGTGCAGGATCACGGCCACCAAAACGATTATATTGATTGAATACCAGCTCGGAATCAATACTGAACACTACAACCGTCAGCGGCATCCCATGACACATCCAAATACAGGGGTGCCGTGCACCCCCTGTGCTTCACCGATGAGGTGCTGGATCATGAATTTCAAGAGGGATTTAAACCCGCAAACATAGAGGCATACGATGGAATGACAGAACCTGCAGTCTGGATTGAGGACTTTATTCTTCACATCCACATGGCTCGCGGAGATGATCTCCATGCCATCAAATACCTGCCCCTCAAGTTGAAAGGACCAGCTCGGCACTGGTTGAAAAGCCTCCCCGGAAACTCAATTGGAAGTTGGGAGGAACTTGAGGACACTTTCAAGGCTAATTTTCAAGGGACCTATGACCGACCTCCGTATGCAGACGATCTAAGTCACATAATCCAACAACCCGGAGAGTCAGCCCGTAAGCTTTGGAACAGATTTCTAACCAAGAAGAATCAAATCGACGACTGCCCGGATGCCGAAGCCTTAGCGGCCTTCAAGCACCGTATCCGGAACGAATGGCTTACCAAACACCTTGGCCAGGAAAAGCCAAGGACAATGGCAGCCCTAACAAGCCTTATGAACCGCTTTTGCGCGGGCGAGGACAGTTGGTTGGCCCGCAGCGGCACCAGCGACCCAGGCACATCCGAATTCAGGGATGGCAATGGGAAGCCGCGACTCAATAAAAACCAGCGTCGAATTAATGAAGACAGCCCAGACAACATGGCAGTAAATGCCGGATTCAGGGGTTCTCAACCCGGTAAACGGAGAAAGCCATTTAAAGGCAGCAGAGATGGACCGTCCAGCCTAAACAAAATTCAGGACAGATCATGTCAGATTCATGGCACCCCCGACAAACCTGCGAATCACACCAACAAAGAATGTTGGGTCTTCAAGCAGGCCGGCAAGCTAAACGCCAAACACAAGGGGAGGGAGCAGCCAAGTGACGAGGACGAACCGCACCAGCCGAACACTGTGGGGTAGGAAAAATTTCCACCAGAGGTCAAAACAGTGAAAATGATTTGCGCAACTCACATACCAAAGAGGAGGTGCAAATGCGCACTCCGAGACGTATACGCTGTAGAGCCTGTCGCCCCCAAATTCAACCCATGGTCGGCCTTCTCGATCACTTTCAATCGCAGGGATCATCCGACCAGTATCCGGCATGGAGGTTCGGCCGCCTTGGTGCTCGACCCAATAATTAACGGATACCATCTCACCCTGGTCCTTATGGATGGCGGCAGTAGTCTTAATCTGCTATATCAGGACACTGTCTGCAAATGGGGATAGACCCGTCAAGAATCAGCCAAAGCAGTACTACCTTTAAAGGAGTAATATCAGGCGTAGAGGCCCGCTGTACGAGCTCTCTAACATTAGAGGTTGTATTCGGTTCTCCCGACAACTTTCGAAGCGAAGAACTAATCTTCGACATCGCTCCATTCCGAAACGGCTATCACGCACTACTCGGAAGAATGGCCTTCGCTCGTTTCAATGTAGTTCCGCATTATGCTTATCTTAAACTTAAGATGCCTGGTCCACGTGGCATCATCACAATTAGCGGAAATACAAAGCATTCTTTATGTGCGGAAAAATATGTGGCGGCTCTAGCAGCCGAACGGCCTCTCCAACCAGAATAACTGATCGGTCGTCAAGACCACGGACACGGTTAGACGTGTCCGACGCACCACTAGTTGTAGCAGCCCAGATCAACCTGAGCTTGGGTGGATGAATATACGCCCATAGGTGGTGCTAGGGGCTGCCCGCATGTAAAAAGGCCCATAGTTCGGCTCGACCCTATTCATACAATAATAGATTGCATTTTCATGGTTCATTAAGAATAACCAACTTTTCGCACGATTACACCAGATTCTTTCACCTGGGTTTTTCCTTTTCACAGATGATCATCATGCTACACCCTTCCAGGATACTGCACAACGGAGATAAAGGCGCAAACGTGCAGCAAGGGCCCATTCAAAGGTTTCTTTTTAGATTAAGACCCTATGTAAACCTTTTTTATTGTCTCTTGTTGCTTCACACCCTCCGGGTACTCAAAACAACCGAGAGGGATACTGGCGTTATTGGCAAGCTTTTTCGTCACACCAGATTAATGCATGTACTTGGAAATTCAGGGCTCATTATCGAGGGCGGTACTCAGCCCAGTATAAGTTGAAAGGACCGAATACCTTAGGGAGTGTTCGGCGTCGCGAGTTTGGCCTTATATGCATCAGCTCTGAATCATGTCTTTGGTCAATAGTTGGGTTTGCCCGGCTCCCGTGTTTTGCTAGCTTACGTTCCGCTCTATCGGCTAAGGTGGCACCGAGAGAACTACTGCGATTGTGCCCTGGTTCATCTGGACGAGCACCTTAGTAGAGAAAGCCGAAAACTGACTGTCATGATAAAGCGAGAGACTAGTCAACCACTCGAGGACTCAGCGGAATCTTCGCGGTTCCTCCGCATTAACGAAGGACCGGTTTCTCGGTCACGTATGTACGTGCATCGTATTTGGATGAACGCGGACATACCAGGGGCTATATAGTAGCCCCACCGTCAAACTCCTATGGCTAAGTGAAAGTGTTAAAGCTATATAGTTCGATTGCCTCGTTCACCGTGCTATCACCTCGTTAAATGGACCAAGACGTTGGATCAAGTGTGAGTATGCGCTTTACCGAACACCCCCGCATTATATGCGTGGGGGTTGAAGCCGACGACTGCAAACTTTCAGGTTATATACATACATACATAAACGGCCGCACAGGAGGCACTCAATACTTTACGGGCAAAAGTATAAAATATAGCCTTTATAATCAAAACAGCATTGTTTTTACAATCAAGATACATGTCACTGTAACATGGTACTCTTTGAGCACTAAGCCTCTATTAAACGGGCACCTGCCAGGACTTCTTCAAAATAGTGCTCGGGCGAGTCCTAACCCACGAGCGGACACCTGGCTGCAACAGCGGTGGCCTCCATCTCCGCCCAGTGCGTCTTAACACGGGCAAGAGCCATCCGCGCACCCTCTATGCACGCCGACCTCTTGACAGTGTCGATATGTGGCACAGCACGAAGAAATCATTGCACTAAACCAAAATAACTATCCAGACTTGGTTCCTTCGGCCAAAGTTGATCCATGACAGACCTCATGGCAAGCCCAGACAACCTATGGAGCTCGGCCCATTCGGCCATTTGCTCATTCAACAGCAGCGGACGCCTTGGATTACTGAACTGCGACCAGAACAATCTTTCCACCTGATGATCTTTCTGATCTTTGAAATAATCAGTCGCGTTAGTAGCACCTTTTGCTAAATCCAAGTATGCGTCTGCCGAACTCCACAATTGATCAAGAGGGGCATACTTTGGATCGCCGAACTTCGTCCGCAATAAGACGGGCTTCCTAGCCGCGATATCTCCGGCTTGAAAAAGCGCCTCCCACTCCACTCTAAATTCAGAGCGCGTTTCCTTCGCTGCTTCCAAAGCCTTCTTCAAGTCAGTCGCTTTCGCTTGACTTTCCCTTTCGAGGAGCTCATAGCGGCTGGCGGCATTTTGCAGCTCAAGAGCCATGTTGGCTATTTTATCTTCGCTCCGGCGATAAGCAGCCTGTTCAACTTTTAACTCTTCGGCTGCCTTCAGGGCGGCCGCATCGCTTCTCCTGGCTTGTTCCTTGGCTCGGGCAAGTTCTGCCCAAAGGGTCTCCACGGCGGCAGCTCCATCTGCAGTCAAAGCATATTATAGATACTAGCATTATGCTCCTCTTAATATTTGCTGGCCACCCGAATATACATACCATGTGCCTCGTCAAGCCGTTTGTTCACAGGCGTGATGTCCGCATCCGCCACGTCAAGCTAACGCCTCAATTCGGCAAAATCAGCAGTTTGGTCAGCCGCCGGATCTGCAGCCGCCTGCGTACGAAAGCAGCGCCGTTATTATCTGAGACTATGATCCTCTGCTCGCCGCATCTGGGCGGCAACCAGAGTCTCAGGGGATACTACCTATACAGAGCACACCTAGCGTGTGCGGTACAGTCAAAAATATATATATTACTTTGCGTACCTCAAAGCCTCTTAGCAGGCTCGCAAAAGCCTCATTCAACCCGCCCTTGGTGGATGAGATCCTCTCAACTACCGTACCCATTAAGGTACGATGTGCCTCTGAGATAGCCGCTTGCTCCAAAAGATCCATCAACGTGTCTGGTTGTACACCGGACAGTCCCGGGCTTTTTCCGTTGGTCTCCTTAGGAGAAGAGAACTCCGGACTTCGGGCGGCCGAAGAGTTACCTTCCGGCCTTTGTGGATCAGGAGAAACCCTCCGCGACGACACCTCAGGGTTGTCTGTCTCACGAGGCGGGGAAGAAGGAGGAGGCATTTCACTCTCCATCATCTCCAGAAGAAGATCCCCCGAAGACAAACATTGTGGAGAGGGGCTATGAGCCAGACCACAAAACATATATTTCGGTTGTTATTCTCAGGAAAAGAGCAGGGCATATTTACCAATGTGCCTCTGATCACTTACAGTTCGGCTGACGACCGGCCCCCTTGCGGGTGCTGTGCGGTAAGGATGCCCTCCGTGGCAGGGCCCCCTGGTGAAGGTTTCTTCCCTCGTTTGGAAACCTCCGTTTCCAAGTCTTCAGGGGCAGCCCTTTTCTTCCCGTGGGGAGAAGGGATTCTAGATTCGCCTCCCCGAACATCCTTCTTCGTGGAGGCACTAATTCCCTTGGTTTGGATGTGTAATGTATGAAGCCCGCCTTCGACTTCTTCATTCCTCCCCTCATCTTCTCCTGATGGCAATTGATACGGTGCGTGAGCCAGCATCCTGGTTAGTACAGGATCTGGCGAGCCTCCAGGAAGAGGGGCCGAACACCTGATCCTCTCCGCCTTCCTTATCTAGTCTTGGCAGAGGGCAATTTTTCAGAATGATGTTGTGACAAATATAATAAACAGCAGGTTCGGTCGCGGGGTTACTTACTTGGGTATCTGGACGGTTGCAGTTCAGACCCGCATCCTCGATGGTGTCCGGACACTTTATTCGTGATCCGAAGAACAATCGATACATCCCTTCGAGCGTCACACCAAAGAAGTGTTGAATAGTTCGCGGTCCTTCTGGGTTGAACTCCCACATACAGAGAGATCGATGTTGGCATGGCAGGACCCAACGAACTAGCACTACTTGAATTACTTTGACGAGACTAACATCCCTCTTGAGGAGATCTTGGATGCGACTTTGCAATGTCATCACATCATTAGTTGGCCCCCAGTCCAGCCCTTTGTTGACCCATGATGCGAGTTGGGGCGAAGGGCCCGGGCGGAAGGCCGGGGCGGCTGCCCGCTTTGTACCGCGGGGCGCTGTGATGTAAAACCACTCCCATTGCCATAGGTCGGACACCTTCAGGAAGGAACCCTTTGGCCATAGGGCGTCGACACCTTTTCTTATTATAGCACCTCCGCACTCCACATGTCGCCCGTCGATCATCTTCGGCTTCACATTGAAGGTCTTGAGCCACAAGCCGAAGTGTGGGGTAATGCGGAGGAAGGCCTCACATACGACGATAAATGACAAGATGTGAAGGATGGAATCTGGTGCTAGATCATGGAAATCTAGTCTGTAATAGAAACTGAGCCCTCTTACGAAGGGATCAAGACTAAAGCCAAGCCCTCGGAGGAAGTGGGAAACAAATACAACACTCTTGTTGGGTTCGGGAGTGGGGATAACCTGCCCTTGAGCAGGTAGCCTGTGGGGGATTTTGGCGGTCAGATACCTAGCCTCCCTAAGCTTCATGATGTCCTCCTCTGTGACAGAAGAGGCCACCCACCGGCCTTGAAGGTTGGATCCGGACATGATTGAAGGTCTAAAGCATTTACCCTAACCTTGGGTGTTGGAACTTGAGGTAGGGGAAGGGAAGGATTGGGCATGGAAAGAAAAGGACGGGTCTTGACCTCTTTATAAAGAGGGTGAATATCAAGCGTCCTCCGCATGGCCGTTTGGAACTTGCCTAAAACTGAGGAGTCATACTAATAGCATGATTGGGTTACCCACACTCGTATTGATGAGAATCCCATGATAAGGGGGACACGATCTCTGCTTTGACAAGACGTGCCAATAAAACCGCCTCGCAATACATGCTATAGCAGGCTGGGAAAAACGGTTCGTATAATGACCGGGCCGCGGCGTGATGTCACGCTATGAAAAGTTGTCAGCAGATTAGATTTGTGGAATATTATGCTCTCTACGGTGGTGTGTGAAATTTATTTTGCAGAGCCGGACACGATCCTTGTGTTCAAAATCTTCTATGGAGTATTCGGAGAAGGAACCCGCCTTGCAATGCCGAAGACAATCTGCGTGCCGGACTCATCGTCATTGAAGCCTGGTCCAGGGGCTACTAAGGGAGTCCTGGATTAGGGGGTCCTCCACTACAAAAAAAAAGACACATCCGTGACATTTTGGGCCGAACGAAAAAAAATTATGTCATACATATGACACTTCTATGACGATAATTGTGACAAAACACGGTATCATCATAGATGTGGTGGGCTCCTACTTCTATGACAAAAAATCATGATAGAAAATGGGCTTTTCGTCCTGGGCGGGCCGGGGACGCAGCTGCATGACATTCTTTGGTCCGTCCATGGCGGAAAAACCGTGGTAGAAGCGAGGGCGAGGAAAATTTCAGGGAGTTCCCGGTTACGATGGGTGGTCGGGGGCCGAGCAATGCGTGTTTCTCTCATACACGTACGCGCGTGTGTGTGAGGCGTTGGCTCTAACTGAACCCGAGCGATTGCACTGCAGGCTACGCGTTACTGAACTCGAGCGATCGATCGATGGCTGTTAACTGAACTCGATCGAGCGATTCCTTTGCTACTGCTGCTAACTG
>NC_041389.1:125913966-125950662 GCF_002162155.2 Triticum dicoccoides
CGATCAACAGGACCCCCGTTTCGACCGTAGGAGGTCCGTTTCGTCCGTTTTGCGGTACGCCACACCCCTCCCGATCAACAGGACCACCGTTTCGACCATAGGAGGTCCGTTTCCTCCGTTTTGCGGTACGCCATACCCCTCCCGATGAACAGGATCCCATTTCGAATGTGGCCGGTCGAACACAAGGCCGTTTCCTCTGTTCTGCGATATGCCAGGCCTCGTTTCCATCGCCTATTCCGTCCAAGCCCTCCCGATGAACACGACCACGCATTCCGTTCTGACCCAGCCAGTTGGCTCCCCATGAACACGACGACGACGCTGTTTCTCCGTTTCAACCCAGCCATGTACACGAGCCTTAGCCATACGTATGCGCGAGTAGGCGTTCAAGACCCCGCCTGTATGTACACATACGTGGCCGTATTTTCTTTCTTGCACCCTGGCCGTTGTACGTACGTGTACATGCTACGTGCGCGCCTCTACTATGACACGTGCACGCCTCTACATCGACCAGTATATATGTACGTACACGTTCGCGACCAGAATGACAACGCTACGTACGCTTCGACCAGGTGGGTCCCGACTATCAGGCACTTCCTTGCGTGCGAAGATGTAGCTGGTGGGTCCCAGCAAACAGGAGGGTGAATCATTTTTTTTTCTGGACGCACTTCCTTGCGTGCGAAGGTGTAGCTGGTGGGTCCCAGCAGTTAGGGGGGAAACATTTTTTCCATGAAATACGGTGGCCCATCCGGTGGGTCCCTGCTGTCAGGTGGAGGAATAATTATTTTGCGTGTAATAAGGAGGCACTTCCTTGCGACTATCATGGACCCAGCTGTCAGCCTCTCCACGTATAGTCCACGTATGATGGAAGCCGTTCCTTGACCACGTTGACCACGCCGCGCCGAGAGCACCAGGGCGGTGGACGACGGCGAGGCCTAGGAAGGGGACGACGCGGAGCCGGGGAAGACACGGCAGTGGATGCCCACGCGTAGAGGAGTACGAGGGTTCACTGGTTCGCTGTGGTGTGAGGTTGTCGTCGCCGTAGAATAACAGTTAACAGGGGGTGTGGGTGAGTAGAGGGATGGCCTGTCTAGCGGTGGGAGTAGTAGGGGGCGGTGAGGCCTCCACCGCATCGCAGCCGGCCATGGGAGGCAGGAGCACGAGGCACGACCGGCGTTGGTTTGAGCGGCTGGAGCAAGAAGACCAGAGGTTGAAGAAGCACTATGCCCGTTGGATGGACATCTTACGGTCACTGGAGTTAGAATCGTGCATATTGACTAAGTTGACAAAGCCCTCCATCCCCGTCAACTTAGTAGGCCCACAAGTTAGCTTGCCACTATACTGGGTCCCAGCTAACAGGGGGAGTATTCATTTTTGTGTGCGTAATAAGGAGGCACTTCCTTGCGTGCGAAGACATAGCTGGTGGGTCTGAGCTGTCAGCGGCGGTAATGTTTTTTTCGTGAAATACAGAGGCCCTTTCGGTGGGTCCCTGATGTTAGGTGGAGGAATCATTATTTTGCGCGTAATAAGGAGGCATTTCCTTGCGTGCGACCATGGACCCAGCTGTCAGCCTCTCCACGTACAGTTCACTTCAGATGCATGTCGGTCGTTGACCACGTTGACCAGGACGCGCCGAGAGCACCAGGGCGGTGGAAGACGGGGAGGCCTAGGAAGGGAACGACACGGAGGCAGGGAAGACTCGGCAGTTGTTTCCCACGCGGAGGGGTGTACGACTGTACGAGGATTTACTGGTTCGTCTGCCGTTGCCGGAGAATAACAGCAGGTGTGGGTGAGTAGAGGGATGGCTAGGCCAGCGATGGGAGTACGGTGAGGCGGTGAGGCCTGCGCGGCAGCACAGCCGGCCGTGGGGAGGAGGGAGCAGGCAGTCCCGCCGGTGCTTGTTTGAGCGGCTGGAGCAGGAAGAGCAGAGATTGAAGAAGCACGACGGTCGTTGGATGGACATCCAACAGTCACTGCTTGTGCGTCAACCTTTTTTTAGGAAAGCCTCAAATCTGTGTAAAACAGCATACAGCCCATCTGCCATTACTTCTAATAATTTACAGCCCATTTGCTAATTCTTAAGGGTTTTTTGGAGCCCATATTCTTTTTGTTAGCATTACAGCCCATATTGTGGCCACGGTTAAAAAATTATACGATATTTTGCATATTTCAGTGCGGTTCAAACTATTTTTAATCCCGAAATTTCGACTCACATTCAAATTGATTTTAAAAATAAATGTATATCAATATAAATCCAAAAAATTCTCCACGCATAAAAATTAATGTAATTTAAAATCTCGAAATGAAAAAAAAGATATTTGAAACTAATTGCTGGTTTGATGTGTTTCAAAAATGTACAGCCCATTTCTCATTACTGATGGGCCATTTTCTCGGCCAGCCGAATGAAAGCTCTCCTCGTCTTGAAAGATTTGCAGCCCAACAGGCCTGACAAAGTGAATTACTTGGCAGGTCACAAAAAAACTGGGTTGTGGCCGTAGACCCAGCTATCAACCTTATTTTTCATATTTCGATGGAGTCCGAACTGTTGTAATCCCGAAATGATAAACATTTTTTTAAGAACTTATTGATTTGCCAAAAAATCGTTTTGTTTTTGTAAGCAAATAAGACGTGGGACAATTGAGTTGGTTTAAGGTAAAACCAGTGGTAAAATAATCAGCGCTAGGTGGGAAAAAACAACAAAAATAAGGAAGTAAATATGAAAAGGGAATTTTATGTGTTTTCAATATAATGATACGTGTATATGAACTAGTAAAACTATAGGTAGAGATCAGAAAACGGATGTAGGACATGCGTTTCAAGAGGAAAATAGAACTGGGTTGTGTGTTTGATTCAGTAAAATAACTGCTTGTGGATGTTGTAAGACAAAATATAAATAACACTGGCGGGCCATAGGCCAGTAGATACCTACTGGATCTTTGTGCCCCGTTGTCGTCATGCGCTAGGCTGGTAAAAAAACCAACCCTGGGCAGTCTACAGCCCAGTTGAAACTTGCTCGGCCTGAAAAAACAATATACGTGCTCAATAAACGAGAGAATTCTGCAAGTACAGACTGATAACTGGGATGCAGTACGGATATTATTTTTTTATCGTGATAATAAGTGCATACACTTGTTTCGAAAAAAATTGGAGAACTGGGAATTCGAACAGCAGGTGCTTATGCTACCCATCAAATAAAAATCAGGTGCCTGAAAATTCGTTTCGAAACAAATGATTCAGCTTTATATCCACGTCGACCCTCGGCATGATGGTTGGAAGCAAATGCAAGTTCATACCAAAAGATCATTAACAACAATACAAACTTGCGGACGACAAGGTAGTACAACTACCAATACCAAACTAACTTATAATCTTTTTACTCTTGGCCCTAGTGTTCATGTGGTAGAAAATCTTGCAGAGGACCAGCTCCCACTCCTTCTCTTGCTCCAGGTCCCCGAGGTGGTACTGGTGCATCACCCAGTTGGTCCTCTGCTGGTCGAAGTTCTTGTTGGTGTGCAGCACCAGAACCTTTTTTGTTGCCCGTCTGCCGGCCGTTGACCATCACCAGCAAGGTATTGCCGGTCTTGTGCCACATCGCGTGCATGCCGCACTCCGACTGTATCTTGCGATGCGTCCACGTGCCCCTTTTGAACACCCTAGAATTGCGCTGGAAGAAATGCTTCCTTAGGCCACTCAGTGTGATACCTGCAGTATTGTGGAATACAGGTTTTAGTGTACGTAGTTGGCATTTTTATAACATCTTTGGCATGTTGCAGTCACTTGTTTCACTTTTTATTAACTGTCAAATTGTAATTGCTTCACCAGGTCGGCGTCTAAAAAGAAAAATAGAGCTACAAACAAAGGAATATGTTTGTGCAAGTAGACGGCCAATCGGTGTCTTACCTGGAAGTTTCTCAGGTTGGGTGTAGCATATGTCGTGCTCGCTGTCGATGGTTGGTATGAACAAATCGATGAGAAACTGAAATCGCGCGTTGTCAGCACTCACTTTGGCCTCAAGGTGCTCGATCAGCTCCTGATCCGTGGGATCGAACTTGACACGAGCCGGCAGCACCGGCCTATCCTTCTTCGACTTGCATCGGTAATTCTAGTTATATGGTACTCAATGTATGATCAATCGACTGTTTTAAGTGAATGATGAAAGATTTCGACAGATAAGTGGTACTCCAAATCTGAAGTCCAGAATACCCGAACATGCCGCCGGGATTCTTGTGTCACCTCACGCGCAGCGTGTTGTCACGTCAGTTCAATGTGTGGAAATGATGAATAATTTGACCGACGTATACTAGTACTGCTACTGTACTACTTACTAGTCGTATTTAGTGTCACAATTTATACATAGGTTTAACTAACAAGTACACACTTGAAGCCTAACTGATATATATATATATACATATATATATATATATGGCTTCTGCACAGCATCTCCATCATCATTATCAGTACATCCTACGCAGGTGAGTTAGGATGCACTTGATCCTAGGAAGGTATCTACTATCCTTCAAACCAGATGAATGCTTCAAACTAACAATAGTACATAATATCCAACAAAAGAGGGTCGTGCTACAGCAGCAGAATACATGGCTCAGTCTAGATATCAGCACGAATCAAGTTGTGCATATTTGATGTTGGCATGAACCACATCGCCGCATGTCGGGTTTGCAAAAGCCATCCATCGCATGGGAGCTTGATGCCTTTCACACACCGAAGATTATCTAGCAACAAGCTGAGTCGACGAATCTCTGGATATGGTGATTCATGAAACCCATGGTATGATGTGTAAACACAATCCCCCCTCGCGAATGGAAGTTGCATAGCACGATAATCATCGCTGGTGATATGATCGATGATTGGTTGGATGATCGGATAATTGAGCCCGAGGAACAAGGAGTGGTTGTTGAGGCTGTAAACCCGCCTCCAGTTGAATACGCCTGGCCCAACGGAGCTGGGATCTTTCTCGAACACGAAGCAGCCATAGCCATCAATGTCACGAACGCCCCATGCATTGTACTGCATGTGGTTTGATGTAATGGTTTGGTCAATTTGGTACGTGCGAATGAGCATTAAATGACCGCCATCAGCTGAAAGAGCGATAAACCACCACCCATCGGCTGGTACGATTCCAGGTCCTGGAATCATGAAGGCCAGCGCATTTGCGTCTGCTGCAACAATTCAAATTGGAGACCAAAAGGACAAAAATAAACAATCATGTTCAGAGTATGTGTGGAATTAAGATTATTATAACAGTGACACATATCATAGATAGAGAATTGCAATGTCGTGGTCATAATCATACCCCAAGTTAAAATAAATAAGCCATGACAGCGCTTACTCTTATTCTAGCATAGCACTTACTACTACTGTTCTCATATCAACTCTAAGCAATAACATGCGTTGTTATAAAAATCTTGTAAACAAGAGTATCATATAGCAATCATGATGTTATGCTCATAATATGTATTCTAACAATCATTAGATGCCAATTGTTCTCATATCAACTCTAACAATAACATGTGTGGTCATAAAAATCTAGGAAATGAGAGGAACATATAGCAATGATGTGGTTATAGACAAGCTATGTATTCTAAATTTGTAAAAAATGAACAAGCAGTCGTATTCATAAGGTAAAGATGAGATGAGATAGAACAATTACACGATGATAGATTCCACCAGTATAGGCAGCCAATCTGTGCGTCGATCCGCGTAAACGATGCCATCATGCACTATAGCATCAGACAGAAATGTTGCCTCAACAGGATTGATGATGAGCCATAACCATGTATGGCGACCGAATTCCAGATAGACTAATCCCATGTTGAACAAGGCAATGAGCTTGTAATCCATGTAGTCTTCTAATGGTGTGGGCACTTCACAGATTACAACTTTCTGCAAACAGAGGTCGAGCCAAAAGCTTGACGCGTCTCGTGCATAGTAGGCAGGAGTGTCCGACGGGCCACGAGGCTCGATGGCGGCGGTATCCAACAATGGAAGGGTGATCTCTCGCTGGGTGTAGATATCCACGAGACGCCATGGACTACCGGAGTGGTGGATGAGGACAATCTAGTTGGCCTTCATGCCCGCCCAGTAGTGGCCGCGCATGAAGGACAGGTGGACGGGTAGTGGTATCATGTCGAGGGGCACCACGGCAACCTCCGTAGGATCGTCAAGTCGGTGTCTGGGCCACCTGCGAGGATCGGGCATCAACAAGCAGGGTGTCTTGAAAAGAGCCGGTCGGTTGCAGACGAGTAGACGGTACAAAGACACCGAGCATGCGGCCAGACGGACGGTGCTGAGTAGGTCCATACGACTACAGATCTGCTCCAAGAGAACATCAGGGAGGGAATTCCAATCGCGGCTGTGCGTGTCAGTCGGTTCTGCCATTGGGGTTTTCGGTGCCTGCGAGCCAACGGGGAAGTGGATTCGGGCGGGCGAGCGAAGAAGCTTCTCCTCGTGTGGCCGAGCAGTGAGCGGGGGGATATGGTACGCGCGAGCTACCAAGGAAGATGGCGCGGGCGGGCGAGCAGTGAGCGGGGGTAAATGGTGTGCGGTCGACGATGGGGAAGAGAGGAGGAAGAAGAAGAGAGGAGGAAGAAGAGTGGAAGACGGGGAAGAAAGTGCATTAAATCTCAATTCTACTAGTACTGCTACCAGGATATACCGTCCTTCGGAGTGTAAATAGTTACACCGGTGACATGTGGGTCTACCACAAGAGGGCCCATATGTCAGTTAATGGAGGACAGAGGTGCGTAGGCGTATTTGCGGAAGTGTGCTCTACTAGCAAACATGATGGCAGTACTGGGTAAGGCTGATTTAGTAACACCAACACGCTGGTTCAGCTTATTAATTACGTGTCCCATCTGCTGTAGTATGTATTGTCACTTCACTGTGAAGACTAGTTGAATAGTTCTCTCTGACCGAGATGGGGAATAATGGATCACGAGGACTTCCTTTCTACAGGATCCATATGCCTCGATGCTCACTTCACTCATTTTGCTCCGTACCTAGTCACTTGTTGAAATCTGTAGAAAGACAAATACTCAGTATTTGGGAACAAAGGGAGGCTTTTACTCCATATTTGGGAACAAAGGGAGTATCACCATATGGAGGGAACAGAGGAAGCTTGAAATATGAACATGTCAATGGGAGGGAGTAAGCCCTATGCATGCATGCATGCATGCAACATGCAACACTCACACTTACACATGGACGAACGCAACACTGACGCACCCATGCTGCACATAGCACACGACGCAACACACACGCTCACGCTCAAGTGCTCAACCTACTCCCTACGTCCGTGAAAGACTGTACTACATTTAGAGATTTACACATTGACTAGGGCATGATTAACGCCCAAAAGTATCAGACTTATGTGTGCATGCGACCATTGAGAGAAGAAGATTAAATTAAGGCCGTTGCATGCTGTAATTAAGGATAGACATGTAGCCTATACCTACAGCACAAGTTGGTGCGTTAGTCAATCAATATCGATTTAGATTAAAGGCTAAATGCATTGGAAGTGTAGATGTACATCATGTACTACACTCTTTGTTTTAGGCTCGCCATAGTGGGGGTAACATAACTAGTATCATGTACTTGGGACTCGCAAACATGCTTATGTGGCAAACAATTAAAGAAGAGAGAGAGGGTAGTAGTAAACATAGGTAGATACCGTAACACAATAAATGTTATGCTACTACTCCCTCATTTCCGGTTTATAGGGCTCAATTCAAAAATCTCACCAATCAAGGTAGATGGTAAGTGGTGGAATAGTTTTTGTAGTTTTGCAAAAGCACCCAATTAATGCTCTTGTTTTCCTCAAAAAATTATGGTGGTGTTTGGTTCTCTAGTCCTAGGACTTTTTCTAGTCCCTAGGACTTTTTGAAAAAGACTCTCAAGGAGGTGCTTCTAAGGACTTTTAGCAAAAAGTCTCAAAAAAGTCCCACCCTGTTTGGTTTTCTAGGGACTTTTTCTAGTCCCAACACAAAAAAAGTCCCTGGAACCAAACACCCCCTATGTTTATCAATGCATTAATTGCAATGCATGCATGCGTAAAGTACATGCATTGGTCAATTTTCTCTTAATACTTGCATGCAATGATTTAATGCACCTTGGAATCTGAACATGTGATGGAAAACAACCGAATTGAGTCTTATAAAATGGAAAAACTAAAATTTTGAGATAAGCCCTATAAATCGGAAAGGAGGGAGTATGTGTCATGCATGGCAATAAATGAGACCATCTATGATACTACTTTATGATACTATGCACTATAGATGTAGTATCATACACTAGTATCATATGCATGATACTAGTATATGTTACTCTCCACTATGACCAGCCTTATAGCCGATGTACACTCTTTGTTGGAAGACCGAGGGAGTACACGTGCATGCACTCACATACATAGCCAGGGCGGTTCGCGCGCAAGGGTTGGACTCGTGTCGCGCCTGCGTAAAGTTTTGTTTAACTGATTTCTTTGCTCTGCCAACTAACAGGTGGGACCCAGAAACCAGGTGACAATTTAACCAGTCAACAAAGTGCCACATCGACTATGTGGCGGGTCAGTAGGGTGTAATACGGTGCTCTACGATCGTATAATCACCGCAAAACTATATATAGTGACCGTAAAGAGCGTATTGTTACATACGTTGACCGCCAGTGTATTTTTCTCGTTTCAAATTAAGCCATATTAATCGGAAAGGACGCATTATGGACTAATACTAGTACTAGTACTGCTTTGATGTGTCCCGTCAACTCGCCGAACGAGGAGAAGCTTGCTTACTACGCCTCTCCCTCGCCCACGCGCGCGGTGGTTCGCAGGACGAGGAGAGGGTTTTGGCTACATCGCCCTCTCCCTCTCCCTCGCCCTCGCCCTCGCGGTGGACGTGCAATAGTTCAATCGGTGTCAGATTGCCAGAAGCATATTGTACTGTAGTATCATCATTGTTGGACCTTCCGAAGAGGCAAAGAGCCAAGTGCAAGGTTCACACGAGTACGAACTATTGAACCTCCCGAAGAGGCAAAGAGCCAAGCACAAGGTTTTATAGGAGTTTTCGTCCTAGTAGGAGTGTACTACAACTATAGCGAACGATGCTACTGTATGATGCCGCCACGTCATGTATATCCAAAGCAGTGCCACCTTTTTTCTCAAAGAGCGTGTTGGAGCCCGTGCAACAACCACACAAGTTGCACGTACACATAACACATTTACTAGTAAGAAATTCTAAAGGACAAATGCCAGTATGCCACACAAGTTCATCTCCAATTCATGTGATAAATTTGTGCACGACTAGTCCACATATATTCACAGCGCTACCGTTCACAATTACCGTACTCCACATACACGTTATAGATGGGCTACATGTCCTCCTCCAGGTTCCAGTCCCAGGTGTTCTTCATGGATGGCACGATCGATAGCGGTGGGCAACGGGAATCATTGCCGCAGCTTTCTAGTCCGGTTCCACACGATAGAGACTCATCCAAGCTGAAGCGGCATAAATCAGGGATAGCGTGTCCCAGCATGTCGTTCATCCGATGGTGCGCAATGAAGACACAACCATGCTTCATGAACGGCAGGCCTTCCGTGACGTGCATGGAAGGTGGCATCCGCTTCACAATGGGGTAACTGTCCCCGATGAAAAGCGAGTACTCTCCAAGAGTGTTCCTCGGCACCCACGTAGCATCACGGGGGTCGAACTCGGCGCCGTTCATCTGGTACACGCGGCATCCCAGATCTGGACACATGGTGATGTACATAGTCAAGGTCCATGCATAATAATGTTGTGCTCAAATATGGCGGTCAGTAATATTGTGCAGCAAATAGTACTACTGTAGGACCTTGAGAAGAGGTGTCTAGAGGGGGGTGATTAGACACTAAGTACCAAAGTTGCAGTTTTTAAGATTCTTTAAAGTTTAAGTGGAGTTTAGGCACAAGTTTAACATTCACAACACATATCAAGCAAGCATGCAAAGAGTATATGAGCAGCGGAAAGTAAAGCATGCAACTTGCAAGAATGTAAAGGGAAGGGATTGGAGGATTCAAACGCAATTGGAGACACGGATGTTTTTGGCGTGGTTCCGATAGGTGGTGCTATCGTACATCCACGTGGATGGAGACTTCAACCCACGAAGGGTAACGGTTGCGCGAGTCCACGGAGGGCTCCACCCAAGAAGGGTCCATGAAGAAGCAACCTTGTCTATCCCACCATGGCCGTCGCCCACAAAGGACTTGCCTCACTAGCTGTAGATCTTCACGAAGTAGGCGATCTCCTTGCCCTTACAAACTCATTGGTTCAACTCCACAACCTTGTCGGAGGCTCCCAAGTGACACCTAGCCAATCTAGGAGACACCACTCTCCAAGAAGTAACAAATGGTGTGTTGATGATGAACTCCTTGCTCTTGTGCTTCAAATGATAGTCTCCCCAACACTCAACTCTCTCTCATAGGATTTGGATCTGGTGGAAAGAGGGTTTGAGTGGAAAGCAACTTGGGGAAGGCTATAGATCAAGATTCATATGGTAGGTGAGGGAGTCCTGGATTAGGGGGTGTCCGGATGGCTGGACTAAGTCCTTTGGCCGGACTCCTGGACTATGAAGATACAAGATTAAAGACTCCGTCTCGTGTCCGGATGGGACTTTCCTTGGCGCGGAAGGCAAGCTTGGCGATACGATATGAAGATCTCCTCCCATTGTAACCGACTCTGTGTAACCCTAGCCCTCTCCGGTGTCTATATAAACCGGAGAGTTTTAGTCCGTAGGACGAAGAACAATCATACCATAGGCTAGATTCTAGGGTTTAGCCACTCCGATCTCGTGGTAGATCTACTCTTGTACTACCCATATCATCAATATTAATCAAGCAGGAGTAGGGTTTTACCTCCATCGAGAGGGCCCGAACCTGGGTAAAAACATCGTGTCCCTTGTCTCCTGTTACCATCCGCCTAGACGCACAGTTCGGGACCCCCTACCCGAGATCCGTCGGTTTTGACACCGACATTGGTGCTTTCCTTGAGAGTTCTGCTGTGTCATCACCATCAGGAAGGATGCCACATCCCATCTTTAAAGACGGCATCGTTGCTAAAGGAGCTTTGGCTGTCGGCCAAACTCTCCGGCTAGGCAGGTTTTTGATGACCGCCAGTCCGGCCACCGCGCCGACGATGACCTCTCGGGCCATCGAAAGCAATCTTCACATCAGCTCGGAGCTCGCCGAGCAGTTAGATCCGATGGAGCTCTTCTCCCTGAACAAACTCTTGGATTGCATCACGGCCCTGGGAGTCGCTACTGATTACGACCAGACTTGGCTTAAACCTGATCAGAGAGAGATTGACTCTCCCCAGATTACCCACCACGTCGAAGTGGTGGAAGAACAATGCGGAGAGTCTTCGCCCGCCCTAAGGACCAGATGCGTCCGGACTCCCGATCCCTCCAAGCCGGATACCCGCGGAGGGGAGGATGACGCCCAAACCCTGAACCTAAAGTCAGGCAGTAGGCCCGATTCATTGAATAATATCCGAGAAAGCAAGCTTCCGAATTCGGAAACCGCTCGGCCCCTGAATCTTACATCAGGCAGGGTTCCGGATTTATTTCCACCCGCCCACCCAACTATATGGGATTTATCCCTAATACGGCAAGAGTCCGGAGAAACAGTACACCACTACTGGGCCAGATTCCTCCTGGTTATGAACAGGATAAAGGACTGCCATGAGAAAGAAGCAATTTCACTCTTCTTTAACAACTGCACGGACATCGGAATCCTCAACGCCATAAGTCGCCGCGAAATTACACGATTCGCCGACTTGACATCCATAGTACAAAAGTACTGTGCGACTGAAAGCGTTCGGAAAACCGAAGATAAATTCTGGGACAATCTGGCCCCAAATATAACACGAGTCCGAAACAAAAGGGTGCATTATCGCCAGGCATCTGAGCCAAACATCAAAAAACAAAAACCCTCTGCAGGGTACGGGACCGTATTGGAAGGATGGCTCAATGGACCCTGTAAAATTCATAATTCAGGGAAAGCCACACCAACGCACAGCCTAAGAGCATGTTGTTGGAGATATGCCCTAGAGGCAATCATGTATGATGATATTTCCTATGTGTTTATGAATAAAGATAGTCCTTGGACATTATCAATGATGTGTATCAGCAAGTACGTGACTTGTTTGTGGGACTATGCATTGTATGATGACTGTCCTAAAAGGTCCCTAGTCGAAAGGGCTGTGTGGAAGCGCAGCCGACTAGACTAGCATATGACACGGTCGATGGCTCGGTCTCACTAGCCATGGAGCATTGGATGCTAACCGGATAATATGGACTTGGAAAGGTCTGGTCGGATTCAACATAGTCGGATCCGAGTCGAGATAAGGTCTGAGTCGGACAGACCCAACTATGAGACGCAGCGATATGTCATCTGTGAGTCTCTAGTACAACATATGTTCTATGTCCTAAGACCTGAGCTGACGCATGTATTCGAGATGGTGACAGACTTGCTTTGGGCTGACCAAACGCTACTCCGTGACTGGGTAGTTACAAAGGTAGGTTTCGGGTTTGTCCAGTCCCATGCTACGAGACATGGTCGAGCAAGATGGGATTTGCCCCTCCGATCAGGAGAGATATACTCTGGGCCCCTCGTGTGATCCAACCAGGAACAGCATGGCCATGGGACAAGGATTATGAGATAATCCGGATAGTGGTCGGTATCACTGGAACGAGAAATAGGTCGGGTTAGCACAAGGATGACAGTCTCGCCCTGAGCCCGACAACATATATCATGCAGCAAAGGGAACAGAAGTGTGACACGTTGTACAGGTTCGCCTAACCAGCTTCATCGTCTGCTTGGTGGTCGGCATGCCTTGCTAGAGGCCGCTACCAGCCATATAGTCCAGAGGTGATCCGAACTGCGACCAAGCCGGCTTGAACCTAAGGGGTCGCGCGCTTAAGGGAAGGAACCTACGAGGTCGGTTCATAGGACACTGGTCGGATGTGATCCAAACTGGACTAGGAACGTGACCGAGTGGACTCTGGGCTTTAGGGTCCGTGCGAGGCCCAAGTGTTTAGCCCGCGACGGATGCCTATATAAAGTGGAGGTGCAGCACACTCGGGTAGTTGATCGCTTCGGCGCCGCGACTAGGGTTTGCATGTGTTGCGAATAGCCACCTCCACTCGCCGTCGACTGTGTGATCGGGCCTAGCAGTCCGCCGCATGGTGTTCCTCCTGCACACGCGGATATCGTAAGAGGCGGTGCACATGCGCCGCTCTGGCAAACTTGTACGTGGGATCGGACGACCGGCTGTTCGAGGGAGATCGAACAAGGAGGAGACGATCCACGCGGACGCGCTGCCCCAACTCTTCTTCCGCTGCACGGCACTGCGCGTCTAGTGGTAACGAACTGTGATCCATCTCCCGTAGCATGTTCTTGGATGTTCTGCGCGTAGGAAAATTTTAATTTGCAGTCGACGCACCCTACCGTAGAACCCAACACATGTTGGATACTACGGCAGGTGGCCAGAAGTGGCGAGGAGCTTTTAACTCCAGCACCCGAAGAATACCTCCCCAGTACGGTGTCGACAGTCTTCAAGACCTTCACATCAAACAATGCAAGGAAACGAACGCTCCGCAACCTCGCCGAAGTCTACCAAGTAGCAACAATAAACCCATGGAGTGACACGGCTATCACCTTTAATGCCAGTGATGAACCTAAATTCCGGACAGCCCGAGCACCAGCCGCATTGGTCCTCAGTCCGATAGTGGACGGCTTCCGACTTACAAAGGTACTCAAGGATGGCGGCAGCGAACTCAACCTCATCTACGAGGAAACCCTGCGAAAAATGGAAATTGACTGGAGCCGCATTGAGCGAAGCAACACAACTTTTAGGGGAATAATCCCAAGCCGGGAAGCGTGTTGTTCAGGAAAAATCACACTGGATGTGGTGTTCGGCACACCGGGCAATTACAGATCCGAGGAGGTCACGTTTAAAGTGGCCCCGTTCAGCAGTGGCTACCACGCTCTGCTAGGGCGAGAAGCATTTACAATTTTCCAAGCCATACCCCATTACGGGTACATGAAGCTCAAAATGCCCGGGCCCAACGGAATCATCACTCTCGCAAGTGATCCGGACATAGCGCTCCGTGCTGAAAACAAGACAGCCGCACTGGCCCTGGAGGCATTATCTGAGGCCCTAGCGGCCGAGGAATTAACGGCGTTGCGCTCCACGGTGGATAGGGACGATGTGATACTAGACAAGAGATCCAAGTCCACCTCTTTTAAACCAGCGGACGAAATAGTCAAATTCCAAGTCCATCCAATGGACCCTACAAAAACGGCCTCCATCGGGGCACAATTAAAACATGATGTAGACGCCGCACTCAGAGACTTTCTGCGAGAAAATTGGGACATTTTCGCCTGGCACCCCTCGGATATGCCAGGAGTCCCACGCAGGCTGGCCGAGCACAGCCTGAACATCATAAAAGGGTTTAAACCCGTCAAGCAGACCCTACGGCATTTTTCCGAACCCAAGAGACAAGCCATGGGAGAGGAGCTAGCAAAACTGCTGGAAGCCGGATTCATCAGAGACATAAAAAACATCCGGACTGGCTAGCAAACCTGGTGATGGTACCAAAGAAGGACAAATCTTGGCGCCTGTGTGTCGATTTCAAAGACCTAAACAAGGCATGTCCAAAGGACCCTTTCCCACTCCCCCGAATTGATCAAATCATCGACGCCACCACAGGACACGACTCATTGTGTTTCCTCGATGCATACTCTGTCTACCATCAAATCAAGATGGCAGAGTCAGACCAGGCCGCAACGGCATTCATCACCCCATACGGCCCATTCTGCTTCAACACGATGCCCTTCGGGCTCAAAAACACCGGCACAACATATCAGCGCATGATTCAGACATGTCTGGCCAACCAGATCGGCAAAACAGTCGAAGCATATGTAGATGACGTGGTCGTCAAAACAAAACATGTCGATACCCTAGTAGACGACTTGAGGCTCACGTTCGACAATCTCCGAACATATGACATTAAGCTCAACCCGAAAAAATGCGTTTTCGGCGTACCAGCCGGAAAGCTCCTGGGCTTCATCGTATCCAGTAGAGGAATTGAAGCAAACCCAGCCAAGATCCGAGCTCTGTCACAATTAGATACCCCAAAGGACCTCAAACAAATACAAAAACTGACAGGATGCATGGCGGCTCTAAGCCGCTTTATCTCCCGCTTAGGAGAAAAGGCATTACCCCTTTATCGCCTCCTGCGGTGCACTGACCACTTCGAGTGGACGGATGCCGCCACGGCCGGACTCAAAGAAATAAAAGCCATACTGGCAACAAATCTGGTCCTGGCCGCGCCCAACACGGGCGAACCAATGCTATTATACATCGCGGCAACCCATCAAGTTGTAAGCGCGGTGCTCGTCGTCGAACAAGAAGCGGACGAACACAAGTTCCCCCTTCAAAAACCAGTGTACTACGTGTCCATTGTGCTAACGCCATGCAAGCCACGGTACCCACATTACCAAAAGATAGCATACGCGGTGTTCATGGCATCCCGGAAGCTGCGACACTACTTTCAAGAGTGCTCCATAACAATGGCATCTGAAGTACCCCTTAATGATATTATAAACAACCGCGACACAACGGGCCGGATTGCCAAATGGGCCATCGAGCTCCTCCCGTTCGACATAACCTATAAGCCGAATGGACTGAAGCCGAACTCCCTAAAGAATACGGCGCATAGTCCAACTGGATCATGCACTTCGACGGCTCCAAAATGTTGGCTGGCCTGGGGGCTGGTGTCGTTTTGACGTCCCCAACCGGGGACACAGTCCAATACGTACTTCAGATAATGTACACGGATTCCAACAACGCAGCCGAATACGAGGCCCTTTTACATGGCCTCCGAATGGCAGTCTCCATGGGCAATCAGTGCCTAGAGGTCCGCGGAGATTCAAATCTTGCAATATCCCAAACAAATGGAGACTTCGACGCCAAGGATCCGAAAATGGCAGCTTACCACAACGCCATCTTAAAGATGTCAGCTCGGTTTGAGGGGCTCGAATTTCATCACATAGCCCGGGAAAATAACCAAGCAGCAGACGTGTTGGCACGCATCAGCGCCAAGCGCGAGGCTGTCCCTCCCAACATCTTCCTAGAAAGGCTGTTCAAGCCATCTGTATCATGGGAAGGAGAATCCGGAAACAATAGCCCGGACACAACTACACTACCCCTCACCGAACATTCTGACACAATTGGGGGCTCCGCCGACGAAACAACACCGTCAGCCCACGCAATAATGGCAGTCATTGACCCTTGGACAGAACCATTCCTAGCCTACCTAACTAGGCAGGAACTTTCCGAGGACCAAAACGAGGCCCGCTGCATAGTACGGCGATCTAAAGCCTACAAAGTCCACGAGGGAGAGCTCTACAAGAAAAGCACAACCGGAGTCCTTCAAAGGTGTATCTCCGAAGAGGAAGGGTGAGACCTTTTGACTGAAATTCATGCCGGACTCGGCGGGCACCATGCCGCAGCCCGGGCCCTGGTAAGCAAGGCCTTCCGTACCGGATTTTATTGGCCAACATCCTGGGCAGACGCTTAGGACTTAGTGCAACGATGTGTTGGTTGCCAGTTATTCGCCAACCAAAGCCACATGCCGCCTACCGCCCTACAAACTATACCCATTACCTGGCCTTTCGCGGTCTGGGGGCTTGACATGGTTGGACCCCTTAAAGGAGGAACCCACAAGCAAAAATATCTACTGGTCATGGTGGACAAATTCACCAAATGGATAGAAGCCAAGCCTGTAAAGACGGTCGAATCCGGACCAGTGATAAACTTCATATCCGGGGTCATACACCATTACGGCGTCCCCCACAGCATCATAACCGACAATGGCACAAACTTCACGGCCGATGAAGTCAAACTTTAGTGCAAAAACATGGGCATCAAGCTCGACTACGCTTCAGTCTATCACCCTAAAACTAACGGTCAAGTCGAACGGGCCAACAGTCTCATTATGAGCAACATCAAACCCAGACTAGTGCGATCCCTCAAGAAATCTGACACGCACTGGGTAGAGGAGCTTGACTCCGTACTCTGGGGGCTGCGGACCATGCCGAATCACACTACCGGATTCACACCATTTTTTATGGTATACGGCGCAGAGGCAGTACTGCCATGCGACATAATCCATGACTCACCTCGAGTGCGCATGTACGAAGAAAGAGAAGCCGAGCTCGATCGGCAGGACAGCTTGGACGCATTGGAAGAGGAGCGCGACGTGGCAAAGGCTCGTTCCGCATTCTATCAACAGCAGGCTCGAAGATATCAAAGCAGAGAAGTACGGGCCAAAACATATAACATTGGCGAACTAGTTCTACGCCTGCCGGACAAGAAAAAGGATAAATTAAAGCCCAAATGGGAGGGCCCCTTCATCATCAACCAAGTAATGATTCGGTGGAGCGTACTGTCTGTGAGGCGCATCGGACAACCGACTCGAGCCGAACCCATGGAATGCAGCACGCCTACGAAGGTTCTACGCCTAGCACCGGACTCCGTGTTCGTCTCCTTCCCTCGTCCCTTCGTTTTATTTTTTATTTTTATTTTTTGGCAGTCCGGGATTTTGTTCCTTCTCCCTACCCTTTTTTCTCACAAGCCATTCGGGGCTTGCATGTGCAATATTCGCACACACCCGACGCGCTACTTGCGCTCATAATACCTGGGGGCTTCTCTACCAAGAAGCTTATATAAAACGGGCCTCATGCCCAAAACATGTGTGATGCTTCCGCATGAACCTTTTATACACCATTATATGCATCGACATGACTTAAGTTTTGGCCAAGCTGGGTTGCCTGGCTCCTGTGCTTACCCCTATGTTCCCGTTCGTTCGGCTAGGTGGTAAAGGGAGCACCTCTACGATTGTTACTGCCGGGTCAGCCGGATGTGTACCTCAGACTGGGTGAAGCCGAAAGCTAGCGTTCTTAAGGGAATATTCGGTCGGTGAACTAAAAGATGATCTTTCGTATTTATTCATTTGCCCCCAGATGCTTTTCTGCTCTTTCCGGCAGTTCGGACATGCACTTTAGGGCATGCCTCCTAGGAAAAGGAACCCCTAACGAACTATTCTCTCTGGAAGATGTTTCTTACTAACCATGTAATGTAACATAACTAGTTGGGCACTTGTCTGCTAAAGCACTTATGACCCCTACGCCTAGTCTCCATGCATGCCCCGGTTCTTACATAACCAAGAGGGTATTCGGACACACTCCGGACTATAGGGTCCAGAGGTCGAAGCGAAAAGGTCCGCAATGACAAACGATCTACAATCCGGCTAGAGGACATTTTTATGTCATTTTTACAGAGTCAATCCAACTCGGCATATTCTTCTTCAATGCCATCCAACAGGCGGTCTAATTTACTGTCATGTTGGGAATACTTTCCAGCCAGCTCCACCTGGCCATATGCCAAGCTTACCGGGATCTCCTTTCCGTCCGGACCTATAGGGTCGATCTCGGCCATGTGGTTTGGGTCAGCCTTCGTGTACCGAGTCTTCACCATGGCCCAGGCCTCTCTGGCACCTTGACGGCAAGCCTTCCACAACCGGAAGCGCTGCCGCACTCCCTCCAGCTTCTTGGCAAGCTCCTCAAGGCCTTCGGGCACGGAGAGGGATGGCCACATAGCCTGGATGACGCCTTGCATTGCCTGCCGAACTCGCTCGTGTAGTTGCAACAGCTCGGGAAGAAGGTCTCCCGATGAACCGGGCATTTCCTCCGCTGGATGACCCGTCAGCAGACCTACAGACATAGCTCTGTCAATCGACTTCCTCGGCGAATTATTTTTTCGAAGATTCGTTCAAGTACTTACTAAAAATGACGCGTCGAAGTCGCCGATTCTCCTTCACGGTAGAAGATAGCTGAATACGAACATCTTTCAGTTCCTCGCCTAGCTGGGTATTGGCGTCTTGAAGCTTGTTCTTCTCTTGCCTCACCCTCGTCAGCATGTTCTCGCCAGCCTTTAGTTGGCGTAGGAGTTGTTGCTGGTCCGGATTTACTCCGGCCTCATCTGCATTATTATAGTCAGGGTCGCACGCCTGCCGCATTTCAAAACGGACGTACCTTTCGAAGCACATATTACCTGCGGGCGTCCCCTTGACATTCTCTGAAGTGGCCAATGCGGCCTCGAGCTGAGCTTTGCACTCTTCGAGCTCCTGGGACAATTGCGTGTTCTTCTTTGTAAGACACTGCATAGCACATGATCCTTCAAACAGTTATCTTCACTGTTTCAAGTCTCGGGGGCTACTGACATATATAACCTTCAATTTTACTCACCTGTATGTCTTTCACATACTGCTCCGTGGCTCTGTCTAGACCATTTTGAGCAGCACGGAGATACGCATCTCCTGTGTTAAAGGCGTCCAACACCTCTGGGGAAAAACACGCGTCACGAAGAATAGTCCAGCGACGCCTGTGGTTCAGGGCACTCTCCACCTCCGAATTAGTGGCAGATAGCCTGTCGGCGTCCTCTATCGGAGGAGCGCCCGAGGCGCGTCCCGTGTCCGTCTCCGCTTCCGGACCCGGCCTCGAACCTTGGCCGGTGGACATAGTCCGACAGGCTCTCTTCTTCCTAAGAAAATCATGAGCATTAGTAAGACTCAAGGGTGTAAACCCTAGGCGTTAAAACCGCACGCCATACCGTTGCGCCGGAATCTCGATCTGGTCCGCACTTCTTTTTGGCCCGCTTGGCTTATGCGGCCCTTGTTGGCTGCCCACCGCGGGCTCGGCCTTCTGCCTCAAGGATTTACCCTGCGAAACGTTGTTAGTACACGACATGCAAGATAAAGCATTAGAATACTGGGACTTCGGTCTTAGTTACCTTGGAGGCTGGAAGTAGTCCGGGATAGTCGGTCGTGATGGCCACTAAGGAGTTATCCTTGCTCAACTGATGAAATACTCCATCAATCAACTCCACGCATAAGTCCGGATCTTCTTGGGAGTCCGGATCGAGGGGCCGTCCCGGGTCCTCGGGTTGTGGAGCAGGGCTGTTTATTTCCTTCACAGCCTAGCGCAGCTCCTGCGTTTGAACATTACTAAGTCTAAGTACTCAACTACGGGAATTTCACAAACGGACAGGCAAGTGAAAGTGTCCGCTCACCCAACTAGGAGATTGTACATAGAGAATCCGCCTTCCGGGTTGACACGGAGGAATTCTTCCTCTTCCCCCTTGTACAAAGCGGATAAGATTCTCGTTAGAGTGGCGGCTGAATCTGGCCCCCTGCGACCGCACCAGGTGGCGTCATCCTCCCCATTGAAATCCCACATGGGGTGGCCTCTGTATTGAAGCGGATGCACCCCTCGCGTAATGCATACAGCCATGACCTTAATCATGGTCAGTCCAGAGTGAGCCAACAACCTTATCCGGCTCATCAAGTACAGGACGTCCCTGTCAGCTTCCCTCTGAGGGTTCCGTGGGCGCCAACTCAGGTGCTTCTTCAACGGGGCATTATTGAACTTGGGGAATCCGATCCATACAGGGTCCGGCAGGGGGACGTCATCTATATAAAACCACTCCGAGGGCCAGTCTTCGGACGCCCTCTTTGGGGTGCCGAATAGATATCCGGTCCCGGCGATGCGCCATAGTTCGGCTCCGCCCACCTGATAAATAGACCCCTCCTAAGAACGGGGCACAAGGCAAAACAACCTCTTCCACAGCGCGAAATGGGCCTCAACACCCAAGAACAGCTCGCAGAGGGCCACGAAGCCCGCGATGTGCAGAATGGAGGCGGGCGTGAGGTTATGTAGCTGGAGGCCGTAGAACTCTAGCAACCCTCGGAGAAACGGATGAATTGGGAATCCTAGTCCTCTCATCAAATAAGGGACTAGGCATACCCGCTCTCCTTGAGAGGGATTGGGAACGCCCTCCGTCTGCTCTCCGCCGCTATAGGCAGCAATCCCGGCTCGAATGGGGACCATATATGCTGGGGGAGAAGCCCCTTGGACTGAAGCACTACTAACTTGCTATGTGGGACGGAGCACCGCCCCCAATCTCCGGGCCGAGGGCTGGAGCAGCGAGAGGAGGAGCGGCATCGACTGGCCATGTTGGAATGGATCTCTATCAGAGGCACTCTGATGAAGACTCGCGGAGGGAAGATGGTGCGAGTTGGATCTAAATCCCCGTCTCTTTTATGGGCGGCTCGTTAACGCAATCGGGGGGGTAAGTGAAAAGAAAACCCCCTAGCTTTTCGCATTCACTTGACGCGTGGAAGATGGTTATTATGGGACACAGAAGCCGAGGAGGACAGCACACACTGGAAGCCGGACACTATTCGACGGATACAGAGAATTTGCAGGGGAACCCGCCTTGCAATGTCGAAGACAACTTGCGCGTCGGACTCGTCGTCATTGAAGCCTGGTTCAGGGGCTACTGAGGGAGTCCTGGATTAGGGGGTGTCCGGATGGCCGGACTAAGGCCTTAGGCCAGACTCCCGGACTATGAAGATACAAGATTGAAGACTCCGTCCCATGTCCGGATGGGACTTTCCTTGGAATGGAAGGCAAGCTTGGCGATATGATATGAAGATCTTCTCCCATTGTAACCGACTCTGTGTAACCCTAGCCCTCTCCGGTGTCTATATAAACCAGAGAGTTTTAGTCCGTAGGACGAACAAAAATCATACCATAGGCTAGATTCTAGGGTTTAGCCACTCCGATCTCGTGGTAGATCTACTCTTGTACTACCCATATCATCAATATTAATCAAGCAGGAGTAGGGTTTTACCTCCATCGAGAGGGCCCGAACCTGGGTAAAAACATCGTGTCCCTTGTCTCATGTTACCATCCGCCTAGACGCACAGTTCGGGACCCCCTACCCGAGATCCGCCGGTTTTGACACCGACAGTAGGAATGGAATATCTTGGCCTCAACACATGAGTAGGTGGTTCTCTCTCAGAAATGGTAAGTTGGAAGTGTAGGTTTAGTCTGATGGCTCTCTCCACGAATGAAGAGGAGGTGGAGGGGTATATATAGCCTCCACACAAAATCTAACCGTTACACACAATCTACCAAACTCGGTGGGACCGAATCGTTAAACTCGGTCAGACCGATTTAGCAAATAATGTGACTGTTAGGGATTTTCGGTGGGACCGGAATGCAACTCGGTGGGACCGATTCGGTTAGGGTTAGGGCATAACATAATCTCGGTAAGACCGATTACACAAACTCGGTGGGACCGATTTTGGTAATAAGCTTTCCAAAGAGTTGGTCAGGCAAACTCGGTTTGACCGATTATCAAACTCGGTTTGACCGATTATCAAACTCGGTGGGACTGATTTTGATAATAGGTTAACCAGAGAGTTTGCATTGTAATCTCGGTAGTACCGATTGCTCAAAATCGGTGAGACCGATTTTGATAATGGACATACACAGAGAGATTACAATCCCATCTCGGTGAGACCGAGATCCCTATCGGTGAGATCGATTTGCCTAGGGTTTGTGGCAGTGGCTAAGATATCAAAACTCGGTGGCGCCGGATAGGAAGAATCAGTGGGGCCGAGTTTGACTTTAGGTTTAGGACATATGTGTGGAAATGGGAAAGTAGTTGAGGGTATTTGGAGCATATCACTAAGCACTTGAAGCAAGAGGCTCATTAAGCAACACCTCATCCCTCCTTGATGGTATTGGCTTTTCCTATAGACTCAATGTGATCTTGGATCACTAAAATGTAAAATGAAGAGTCTTGAGCTTGAAGCTTGAGCCAATCCTTTGTCCTTAGCATCTTGAAGGAGTTCCCACATCCTTTAGTCCATGCCACTCCATTGTTGAACTTGTCTGAAATATACTAGATAAAAGTGTTAGTCCAACAAGAGATATGTTGTCATTAATTACCAAAACCACCTAGGGAGCACTTGTGCTTTCAACTACTCTGGTATAGAGGAAGTAAAATAACCGGCTTATTATATATAGCCACACTCTTGGCTACATGGATGAGATAGTAAGACATGGAAAAACAAAAATTGTGTGGGTTCAAGTCTTCAAGGGCCTAGCTAGCTATACGCGTCCTCCAAGGTAAAAAGTACTCCTACTAGTACTACTAAGTATACTACTAGTACAACAATGAAAGAGAAGGCGAGAGGGTTAAAAAATGGAATACCTCGGTAGATGGTGACGGTCCGAACGTGGTAGATTGTGTGACCATGTTGCACATCAGTGGTACCATGGGTAACGACTGCTAAGATAGTTGATCCCAATATGCCAAAGTCAGCTACAAGGTTCCAGGTTAGACCGAATCGCGGATGCAAATGCACATCCAGGATCGGCGATCTTATTTTGATCGGGGGATGACTGGTCCCTGCAAAATAATGGAGTACCGTTAGGGATGCAAATGATGGTTTGTGCATTCCGTTTGTAATCTCCCGTACCGTAGGATGGCAACCAGATGAAACAAGTCCCCTGGCTTGTCACCGCGAAGATGCGGCCTAGATGGCGCACGGCGTCTTCGACCGTGTAGGGGTACAAATCTGCCGCCGCCAACATGCGCCAGCCTCTGCCGTTACTGCCTCTTGCATTGATGGCAATCCTTATGTCGAACATCGCGATGAGATAGTAATCGTCGTAGCCGTGTCGCTTTGTCGGCGGGTCCGCAATTGCTATCTTCTTCAATCTCATGTAGGCATCATCATACGTATTCAAGCCCAGCCAGTCCAGAAGGCCGATCCCAATGGTGAAGGGGTCTACCGGAACGGCCGCACTGTTGTGGATGTTGTGCAAAATGATGGTGGTATCCGGCCGGAGGTATGCAAGGCAATCTTCGTTGGCACCAACCCAGACCTATATATAAGACAGTGGGCAGCGGAGAAATTACGGGATGCAAATGGAATAACTAAGTACTACATGATCGAACTCCATTACTGACCTGCTCATCGGACAAAATCCGACTACCTCTCAACGTCGGCAACTCTAGCGGAGTCAACATGCAACCATGGCCAGGGAGCGGTGGACTGTTCGAAGGATTGTCCCATAGAAGAACCTTCTCCTCGAGGATGCATGGAAGACCAACAAGCATGGCCTTTTCCGAAGCCTGTTTAAGCAGTGTCTTGAAAAAGTTGGTGCAGGAAGCACCGAGTCTTGCGGCGGTGAGGACGTCAGGGCGGCGTGCAATTTCTCCCAGAGGATCGTCGTTCAAGGTCTCCCAGCCCCGACGAGGAGGAGAACCGCCTGGCAAATCCATGGGAGCAGCGACGAACTGCCTTCTCTTTGGGGGAGGGGAACTGGAGAGGAGGAGATAAGAGCGTAGTAACCGCAGGGCCTGGTCCCTTCCAACTATAGATCGTTCCTCAGCGAAGGGGTGAGGCTATTATTTACTACTAGTACTAGCATTATGGAACGTTATGGGATTGCATTATACTGTAAATAATAGCACTAGTAAGAAATTTTTGGCACTAGGTATTAGTTTTTGGCGTGGATTAAGAAATTTTGGGTATGTTTTTGCCATTTTTTGTACACGCCAACTAGTGTCAAAAAACGTTTACATTATGTGACGGAGGAGTACTACTCGTACTATAGCAGTACTAGTACTACTTTTCTCAACTAGTAGTGTGATGTACTGTACTTCTTGTCTAGTTCTAGTATAGTGCACCAGTTTTGAACTCTTGAATCTCAGGGCCAAGGAGCTACAGTTGGAAGTGGAGGGTACTACTGTTCTCTAGAACCATCATTGTACTATCAATGCAGGGAAAGTACACCTGCATAGTGGCCTAGTGGGTACTCTCGGTGCTCTATTCAGCCGCTCCTCTCATGTAGCTGGCCTACTCAGTCGCTCCTCTCACGCACACACTAGCAGCCTGTTTATCAGCGACGGTTACTGCGGGGGCAGAACATTTGAGTTATTTGATACAGCGAGACTAGGCTTTTCGCTTCCATTTGTGGAGGTGTAATGGATCTCGTCGAACTTTGTTAGTAGTTCCTTCTTTATGAAGAGATGAAGCAAAGCTTTTGCCTCCGTTTAAAAAAACATGTCAATAGGAATTTCTTTTATAGTAGAGCCGATGATGGAGTGAAGTCCATGCGTGCAACGCCACAAGCTACAGAGTAGTAGTAGAGCACTTTACGTGCAGAGCCATATTGCACAGTTCCCAATGCCCCGCCAGGATTTTCCGGCTCCTCGGGCTTAATTGGGAGGCGCTAGTTTAGATATGCTACTAGCTGATGAGGAAGCTGCAAGCGAGGTGCGGCTAGGGCGAGAACGCGAGCCACGGGATGCTGGGAAGGAAAACCCGTTCACGTGGGTAGGCTATCCGGTGCACCCAGATTGTGGGGCCGCACGTCCGTTTGACTTCAAAACTCAAACTACCCGTGTAAAATATTGGCTCGCAGCGAAGTGTAGTAGTACTATTTAAAAAAAGGCCGCCGTGCGTTCGGCCGGGATCGAACCCACAAAATGAGGTATACACTCCCGCGACCACTAGTAGTACTCGTTGGAGTACAACGCAACCTAGAATCGCCTTTTGTCGCTAGTAGTACGTACATTGTTCCTTACAAGAAACCCCTATAATGCAAGAAACCACTAAAATGCCAAGAAACTACTACCACTTGCATACGTGGCAGACTTAAGATAAGACTACCTTATCAACCATTGTACATGCTCTTACCAACAAAAATCCTCGAGTGACCTCCTACCTCCGGCCCGTCCACCTAGTCATCCTCGGCCATGGGACGCAGCTACCGCCGCCGGCATAAGGCGAGGTCAAAACCACCGGCGGTGCGGAGCCCATGTTGCGGCAGCCCGGATGCTAGCTCCGTCCGGCGCTCGCGGCCGCTAGCTAGCCAAGATAGCTCCGTCTAGCTGCTTCTCTGCAAGGTTTGCTAGCTAGATTGGCACGGCAGCGCGGCAGCTTGCTCGTGCGCGCCGCGCTAAGGCTAGCCATCTGGCTCGAGCGAAGGCCAGCGCGGCGGCTTGCTCGCTCGTGAGTCACGCTCGAGCCAGCCTGCCAATCCATGCGGAGGCCAGCGCGGCGTCCGGCCCGTCCAGCGGAGCGGCGGCCAACTCGCTCATCACCGGCGCCACCGACGAACACGCATCAGTACTGTTTGAAGTAATGTTCAGGAAAAATAATGATTTGAGGGGGAATAACAGGATAGAAGGTCAGATGTGGGTCCCTCGTGTCAACGGTCAAACAAAATGTGTTGGTTTAAGCTACCTCGTCAGCACGAACGTGTGGGCCAACCCTGTCATAAATGGTTTTAAACAAACCTAATTGGTAGGAGTACTAGGTAGTAGTTTTTGGCGTGGATTAAGAAATTTTGGGTATGTTTTTGCTATTTTTTGTACAATAGATTCTTCCTAGGGCTGGTTGAAAGTGGTAGTTTTTTGTTAAATACTCTACATATTGTAAGTAGGAGTGAAAGTTAAGCTTTCGAAGCCAATAAGCAGGGCTAGTTACATAGCGCATATGTGTACATGATTGAAAATAAATATCAACCATGAGTGACTAATATCTTGATGGAAAACTCGAAACTATGGAATACTAGGAAAAAATGCATGGTTGGAAATACTAGCAATATTCATGTCCGTTGCAAGGAATCATAATTAGAATAATACTTATTCACAAACTTGGTACAAAACACTCTAATTTTGATATACATATGTCACTAGAGATATATTATGTTTCATTTAGAATATATTCCTTGGGCTGTTTTGGTGAGGTCAGGGAGGGATGTGGTTGGTTTTAAGATACTAATAATGGGTTTTTCTGCAAATTGGTAGAAAAGTGGGATGTTGGTGAGAAAAGGCAACAACTTACCTCACAATCGTTAGATGTAGATCTAATGGTCATAAACGACGGATGGCAGACACACCAGCATCACCAACTTAGTCTTGTTTAGGAGTACTAGCAAGATCCGTGCATTGCACGGAACATCAAGATGCATTTTTTTATAAAACACTTGTTGTGATTGACCCTTGCGGGAGTAATCCCATGTGTAAAAACTAATGATATCTCGAGAAATATGAGATAAGGTGAAGAGGAGTGGGGTGTGGTGGTGGTTGGTGGGGGACTGAGCGGAGGCATGGGGATTGACGACGCCGGCAGCGGCCACCAGGCCAGTTTGTTCCAGAGGCTTCCTTTCTTAACTGCTCAACAATGAGGTTTGTTGGAGATAAGGATGAATGAGGGAAGGCCTTGTCTGCAAATGTGGAGAGGGGTGCGGGTATCTTTTAGTTTAATTTCCATCTGTCAGATATAGATCGGACGGTCTATATTGCAAGATGGCACATGTACCATCATCACCAACTCGGTTTTTTATAAGAGAAGAAATATAAGTATGGAGATACAAACGTATTATCGATACTTGCTTCCGTAAACTTGCATCTACATTCAATTAAACGCCTCGGCATCTGGGGCCTTAGCACAATGACTTCTCGACTGTGTAAACCAAAGATTTTCCCGTCGCTGGGGTGACGGTGGCACGCTTTTTGGCTTGGTCTAGTCCTAGTAGTCATACTAGGTGGTCTAAGCACGTGTAGATTTATTCTTTTTCACATCTCGTGTTTGTCGTACTGCCATGACTGTTGATGAATAGACCGTAAGTTATTCACGGGGAAACCCTTGTTGAGCGTGTTTGTGAGAGAGAGAGAGAGAGAGAGAGAGAGTGCGTGTGTGATATGTTAGAGACTGAGGCAATGATAACAGATTCTTTGTGTCTATGTGTGTGGAGGATAGAGAAAGACATGTACATGGGGGCTTTGTGTTGTGTAACGTGGAGACACATATACATAATTAGAGAGTGAGTGTGTGAGATACACATGCGGACATGGGGAGAGATGAGGATACAGATAAATGGGTGTTTGTGCGTGTCTGTGTGTGTTTGTGCACGCGTTTGTGTGTGAGAGGGAGAGAGTGTATGTGGAGTAGAGAGACCACTGATGATGTAAACCTAGTATAAGGGAAGGGGGAATGGTGTGACATGTGTAGTAGCGGGATAGCACGGGTGCGGGCGGGGGGAGCAGACTATTTGGAAGAGATATCGAGTGTGTGTGTGGGAGAGGGGTGTGAGAGCGAGAGAGAGAGAGAGAGCTAGCGACGGAGAGAGATAGAGAGGAAGAGAGGGGGCGAGAGGGGTCGTTTGTGTCCATAAATGGCGTATAGATAGGGAGACAATGTTGATGTTGTCCAAAATTGGCCTATGAACAGAGACGCAAGGGAAGCGAGTCATCTTATGTGTGATAGGGACTTCATGAGAGATATAGAATAGATGGTGTAGAGAACAATGTGTGAAATCGAGAACGATTATACATTAGGGAGCTATGCAAAGAGTCACGATGTATATGTATACAGGGAAGGAGCTGGGGCGGGTCCGCATGTGGGAGAGATAGAAAGAGGAGAGTGGTGCACAAGGAGACAAAGTGTGCTTGTTTGTAGTGGGGGTGGTGTGTGAGGTGAGTGCGCGAGAACCACATAACTAGGGAGATAGACGTTTGGGGGCGACGTTTTGTATGTATGGGAAATATACACTCTACATAGTGCGTGTGCTTGGGTAAGAGAGATAGCGGGAGACCTAGAGAGTGAGGGAAGATATGTGTGCATGCCCGAGAGACAAAGTGATAGAGACCTATGTTGGTGTTCGGACTTTAGAAGAGAGAGGGGTGTTAATGTGCTCGTGTGTTGGTGTTTGGGGGAGAGAACGACTTCTCTATGTGTGTGTGTGTGCATGGTGGTGGTGGGGGGGTGAGTTCAGATAAAGAGTGAGGTGTCTATATTTGAGGGACTTTAGCGTAATTGAGATATTGTGCACTCATGGTTGATCAATTTGTTTCACAGTTTGTACTATGAGATAACGATACTTTTGAACATGTGATATATACCTTGATGTACCAGAATTACAAATCTAAGATTGGAATTTTGGAATTCGACTCCATCATTAGCTTTTGTAATTCATTTAAATGGAGGTACATTTTTAAGCCGGGATTTCGTGATTTCAAATTCATATATCAAACCTAGAGATATACACATACGGGCATGTTCAAACTTTGTAATCATCCACTTTATTCATACACATACACATTTTTGCTTTTGTCATCATATTTAGGATAAACACATTTGGAATTTCATTTGAATTGGACCGTATGATGGTATTTGCTTGTAGTATCTCAATGATCCATATTTGAATTGAATGGACAATCTAAGTTTCGAGTTGGAGACATTGATTTTCAAAACTTGCACATTTTTTGGGGTGCAAAATAAACAAATTGTCGGCCATGATATCATAGTCGTCCGTACGAGAGCATAATACTTATAATTTTAGGCGCCAAAAGCTTTCAAATTTCCCGCTCACATAGAAATATCACGCGCCCGAAAGTTTAGCCCTGCGATATTCCTGTTTTACCCCTGCCACATGAACGGAAAAGGGTTGCTTTGGTAACTCCATTGTTTTCCCCTCTTTGCCCCCAACATTCTTCCCCAGAGCCCCTCCCCTTCCCCTTCCCCGACCCCCCAACCACGGCAAGCCGCCGAATCTAGTCCTCCGCCGCAGCGGTGGACCTCACACCCCATCGGATCTACCTTCCGCACCTTGGAACCCCCAACTGCCAACTCACCACTTCACCGGAGCCGCTTCAGCGACTGGCTTGTCCACCGCTCCAGATCTCCTTGACCACCATCATGGTCCAACGCACCGGATCTGCTTAACCGGCACCCTCGTCCACCACAACGTAGGCCCTTCACTGACTCCCTCGTCCGCCCCTTTGCTGGCCCTTCATACAAGCCCTCGTCCGCCGCAACAGATCCGCCTCACCGAAAGCACTGTACAACACGCCCGCCGAAGCCTTCGTCCACTGCACCGCACCCGCTCCACGGACGCCATATTCAACTCCACCAGCCCTGCTTTACCGACTCCACAGCCTCATCAGGTTATTTCGATTTGTATTCCTTCATTTTATATCTTTATCGTGCAACTGTTCACTTACCACAGATGAGCTTTCTTGTATGTCGACAGGCGCCGCAACCCGTAGCACTGGAGCCGCTTTAGCGACAGCGACAGCTGGCCCAAACTCAACTGCAACACGAGCACCATCGACGATCCTTAGCTATCAAGTATGACAATGATACCCATACGCCACCGAGAATCAGGTACTATTATCCAACGGCCGGTGCCTACGTTCACTTTCCTAGCATAAGCACCACACCTTTGAATTTCTTTAGGGCATCATTCAGTTTTTCATGAGACGCGTTATTCTGCTTGCACCTGTAGGGCCATACTTCTGGCAGTGAACATGTTACATGTGCTAAATTACATACCAGTGCACATATAGTTAATATGCTTTAGTTTTGTTCTGATGCCACCTGTTGGTTCCATCAGACTGCTTAATGTTCTCTATGCTTAATTACACATCAGCAAACTAGCATGTGGTTCTGCTGCTTTTTGTTCGTTTTACCCTACATTTTCTGATGCTAGATATTACATCACTGCTCCGAGCCTCTGTTCATTACTTGTCTGTGTGTTCTTGATCTTCCTAAGTTACATGAATAATTTGATGCTTCTATTAATTATGGAGCTGCCAACCCCATCAAGCAAAATATTCGTTCTTTTGGGGCTGGCACCTCGAACAAGCATAAAAATAGAGGGAAGCAGATATATTGTCGTGTATGCACACACCCTTCTTTCCTAGTTTAGATGAACCATTGATGATCAATTCGGACCAGTGCATGCGATTAAATTTAATTTTACCTTAATAGAGGGTGCAGAATAAACTACAATAACTAGATTTGCAACCACGGGATGCTGACAATATCTTCAAAGAACATTGCAACAGCAGCGAGGCTTCATAGCAACATATGGTAAGATAGTGTGTTTTAGTACATGTGAAATGTAATGCGAGTGGGATGCTTTCTTGGCTTGTGCCCTCAACCTGTAATCCTACCAAATTACAAATAGTTCAGTTGTCTGCTTTGCTGTATTGCTTGATTCGAATGCTTGTTTGTTGTTACGCTATACCTGGGTTTGCCAATATGTCAGCAGTGCCTGCTGTACTACCGTAAAGAAATGCATGCCTATTTCATTTGAGTCCTTAACTTTTCCTCTCAACTTCATCACAATACTGTCTTCGTAGTTTATATGAGGCCACACTGTTAAGTGCTTTCTCAGATTATTTCAACTGCTTAGATGCCTTGGCAACTTAAATATAGTGGTGGTACACTCCCTTCAAGTTTCATCTTACCATTTTAATTTCTTTTCGGCTGATGCTACTTCGAACCATTTAAATATAGTTTGCCATGCTCGGCAATAATTCGTCCGTCGTTTACCATGTAAGCTTACTGCCTGGATCATACGATAACTATCTCTTACTTATGTCCAACGGAAACCTTTCAGGATGTCGTTCATACTAGGACACAATGTACAACCCCAGAATCTATTTCTGGAAGCAGTGCGCCATCCATGTTACCATATGGTAGCAGTTCAGAGGCAACACCGCCAGAGAGCAGTCTGAGCACAGATATTATAGTGCTTGAGGCTCTACTAGAGGCAGAAAGAGATGGTGTGGCTGCCATGAATGAGGTAATCTTTATCTTGAGGCTGGAAATTACGGAATTAGTGGCACGCATTATGCAAGCAACCCAAGAACTGGAGGAAGTAAGAATATTGCATTTGAAGACGGAGGAGGTCCTGCTGTTTCTGCTATCTGAAGCCCAAGGTAATCTCGGTTCTTCTTTAGATACCAGTTGAAATTGTCATTAGATTATTGTACTTGCATGTTGTGTCATGTCTCTGAATGGATTATGTTGCAATACCCCCTATGTTGTCCATGTGTTGTAATGATCCGGATTTTTTAGGCGAGGTAATCCTCAGTACTTGTATGATTGACATAAGGTAAACTGTTTTTCGTGTGAGCATATTGTATTGGATGAAATAACTGTTTGACTCAGAGTGTATCCAACCTACTGAATTCGAAGATCACAGCATTTCTAAATCATAATCATATATAAATGTGGAATAAATCTTTGTTGTGGTTTTGAAGAAATAAATAACAAAACGTATAATTATCTACGGATATTCGTAATCGAATACAAATTGGATTTGAATTTAGTTTGCCAGGGCCCAGGGAAAACGTGAATGCTAATTCTCCCAAGTTTTGAACGAAGCGGCTAAACACCCACTATAATTTGTGGGCTGCCCGAAGCAAGTGTTTGCGAGATGGAAATTACTGTCTGCCCCTGACACTTGACATCCTTATCGACCGGATTTACACTGTTGTCGATAGGGGTAGACTAGTAACTTCAATCAGACGTGAAACGATGGCCTCTGAGCCCATTCAGACACGGTGGGTGCCAAATGTGGGCGGCAAAACACATTTGATTCAAGCACGTCTGAAAGACATGTGTCTCTTCCTCCATTTCCCCATTCATACACGGTGGGCGGCAAAAGAAACTCTACGCGTCTGAAATCAATGTAGGCTAATATTTTTAATAGGGGCAGATGTGTAACTAACATCAGATGTGACACAACTGCCCTACCTGTCAGCCCCGTTCATACACCGTGGGCGCCAATCGTGGGCGGCAAAACACCCTCTCCTCGCCCAAAATAATTACCGGCAAATATTTGGGAGATGCGAGATTACCATCCTATCCCCAACCGACGCGATGTCCGAAATTTTAAACAGGGGATAAGTTCGTAACTTTCCCCCATTTCAGAGAAGAGCGTCCCAAAGTTTGAGATCCCCCCCCCATTTCCCCATTCATACACCATCGGCGGCACGACACCCTCCACACTGCAGCCAGCCTCCTCCGTCCGCCACCCCATCCTCCACCTTGTCGGGGCCGCTACCCCTACCCCGTCGTCCACTGCAAGAGATGGATGTCTCTCATCCACGGAGCTGGATCAGGATCCTTTCATCGCCTCCTCTCACTTCATCGGCGTTGTCGTCCACCTTGCCGTTGCCGCTCCTACGACCGCCTCGTCCACGGAAACAGGATATATCCCCTGACCCGGCCGTCTGCCGTCTAAAGTCTTCTTTCCCGCCGCCGACAACCATCACACCCGCAGCACCCTCAACGTATCAGCATAGGCCTACACGGCGTCGCAAGAGAGGTGGTACTCTTCCATATTTGCTTAAGTTATTAATCTCACCCGCAAAATAGATCATAATTTGTTTACTGTACTTTTCTTGTCCATACCAAATTGTAGTGGCTAGTTGAAAGCAAACATTGGTTGCGACGTAGCTTTGTCCGGTTTGCACCTTCAGATCCGCCATGGCACAGGCACTATACTCGTAAAGCTTATGGTTTCCCCCCTTTATATTCACTACCATCATCATAGGTGCTTCGTGTTGTGCTAACACTGCTCCTCAAGACCTCAACCCAAAGCTTACTTTAACGCCCCGAGACCGACGCTTCTGTTGTCCTTCCATTTATTTTAGTTGTTGACATGTGTTCATTATGTTTGTTGCATTATCATAATTGTTTGGCATATTTCATTCATATATGTTATGCCATGATTATGTTGAGTGCCTTGTCATTTTTGCTTCTTGCATCATGTCCATCTTATATTATATTGCATTGCACCATCCTTGCTTTGTTCTATGCTTCATGATATTGCCTATGTCATTTTTATTGCATTTGCATCATGATCATCATGCCTTGGCTTGCATATTTAAGTTTTATTGCGTGTTCTTGTGTGAACCCCTCTTCTTCTTATCTCCACCTCATCATTTCACCATGTATCATCACCTCTTCCTTCCTTCTTCCTTCATGTTTTCGCAAGTGACATTATTTCCTCCTCCTTTAATGTTCATTTATTTCCTGGTGATCTTACTCATTGCCTTATACCTCTCTGAAAAATTTGATCTCAATTGTACTTGTTTTGGTTGGGTTCAAAAATGGAGCAAGTTTGAATTTAATTCAAACATGATTTATTTTTCTGCCTCTAAAAATGCCCAACTCAATTTTATCAAATTCCACATAACACCAGGGTCCTGACGATATTTTCATATCTCACACGCCACTCTCCTATCCCTGTGCATTTTGTTTTCTCTATTTTCTGTTTGAAGAAAGAAAGAAAGAGAAGAATGCATACAGGAGAGGGGCTTTACCTGGACTCCAGCCTTCTAGCACCGGTTCCATGAGCGTCATCGTCCAGCCCACTAGTGCGCGTCCCCGGCCCGCTCACCACCTCGCAGCCTCCCTCCTCCTGGTAAAATTCCCACGCTGGCACTGTTTTCACTTTGTCGGGCCCGCTTGCCAGCCTCACCAGTCCGCTCCTTTCTTCCACCTCGATTGTTCTCTTTCTCTCTCTCAGTAACTCGCACAGCCGAGCGAGGCACATGGCCACGGTGGCTGAGCCAGCCGCGCCCGCACCCCTATTTAACCCCTCTTGGCGTCCGAGCCCTCCTAGGTTTTCCCTCTTCCCCTCCCGCCGCCGCCACCTCTTTCCCTTCCCTCTGCTTCTTCTTTCACAAATCAGAGGACCGAGAGCAGAGTGATAAACCATCGACGTCCGTCGTTGTTCTCGTGGCCGGAGGGCCTCAAGCTCGTCTTCAACATGTCCTCCTGCACCCCGTCTTCGTCCCCGACCGATTCCGATGGGTGGCTGGACTGGATCGCCTCCACACCGTCGTCCACGTCCACGTCTTCGTCTTCTTCCTCTACCTCCTCAACGTCATGAACTCGGGCGACCAACGCATCCTCCGACCGTCGTCGACATCGTACGACTCCAGTAGCACCCCCACGGTGAAGCCCCGCTCCTCCCCATCTCTCTCTCCGCTTCAATTCTGTCATCCTAGTCGTCTTCTCGAGTCGCCGATTCCATATCCGCCATGGATGAGTTTCGGAAACTCACCTCGCATGCTCCTGCACACTCCCGCACGGCTGCACCCTCTCAGGGCACACACCCACGCACGCGAGTGCACGCGCAAGGGCCTCGCCTTGCCCCGATTGCATCTGCCAACTGCATCTTGTACGCCATGGACGAGGTGCTCGAGCTCCTCACACCCATGCGCCTTCTGCACATACGCGCACAACACACGCGCGTCCCACCACCGCTTCCCTCGCCAGTTTCCGCACGCCCGCCGCAGGTTCATAACCCCAACGGTCGTCGCTTGCGCTTGCCCTCGCCGTCGGTTGTCGCCGTGCAGCCATGGCCAAGCTCGACCTGTCGTTAGATAGCTCAAGAGAGCGTGGGAGCAGTTTGTATCACAAACACACAGCTAGCCCAGTGGCTAGCGCGACCACTATTCATTCGAGTGGTCTGGGGTTCGAGTCCCTGTGGCCCCAATTTTTGCTATGTTTTCCTATAATTTTGCACACTCTCACAGCCACATGGGCCGAATCCTCATCTGGGCCGCTTCGGGCCCGTGCATATTTTTTCCCCACTCTGTGTATTTTACCATTTTCCAGTGCATGCATATTTACCGAATTGCCACTGTTTTGAAATGCCTATAACTAAATATGTATGCATCCAAATTAATCAAACTGTATATGTAAAATGCTTAGAATTTTATCTAGTTTCATAATATGCCACTTTCATCCATGTTTAAAATGTTTAACTTGCTGTTTGCATTATTTTGCATAAATAGCATGTTAAAATGATTTATTTCATAACTAAATAACCGTAGATCGGTTTTAATTAAACTATATATGTAAATGGGGTGGAAAAATGCCTAGTTTAACATGGTGCACTTTATTTTCTTGTTTAACAACAATAAAATATGTTTTAGGGCAGAACAGCACCGAATCTAAAATAGGCATATGGGGTTTTTCCGGAATTGTTGTTCGTTGTTCCGCCTCATTTAAACTTGCCTAAATAGTTAGTTTACTTATGCCTCACCTCTTGCCATGTTTAACAACATTTAATATTGTTGGGTGCATAAACAAGAGCGAACTAATAACTCGAGGTGGTGTTTCGTCAATATGCAACTCGTTGCACATTGAGCTCCACTTAATCTGTAGTGTTGTTTGTTGCACTTTGCCATGCCATGCCTCATTAAACGGACATGCATCATACTTGATTGTGCATCATGCCATGATTATGCTTGTGCATTTACCCTGTCGTTTGTTTCTTTCCGGTGTTGCTTCTTAGTTCCGGTAATGTTGCGATTGTGAGGATTCGTTCGACTACTCCCGTTCGTCTACTTCATGGACTCGTTCTTCTTCCTAGCGGGATTTCAGGCAAGATGACCGTCACCTTGGATCTCACTACTATCATTGCTATGCTAGTTGCTTCGTTCTATCGCTATGCTGTGTTACCTATCTTTTGCTCATCAAGCCATCCCAAATTGCCATGAACCTCTAACCTTTGACACCCTTCCTAGCAAACCGTTTCTTGGCTATGTTACCGCTTTTGCTCAGCCCCTCTTATAGCATTGCTAGTTGCAGGTGAAGTTGAAGATTGCTCCATGGTGGACAGGATTTGTTGGGATATCACAATATCTCTTATATTATTAATGCATCTATATACTTGGTAAAGGGTGGAAGACTCGGCCTTTTGCCTGGTGTTTTGTTCCACTCTTGCCGCCCTAGTTTCCGTCATACCAGTGTTATGTTCCCAGATTTTGCGTTCCTTACGCGGTCGGGTGATTTATGGGACCCCCTTGACAGTTCGCTTTGAATAAAACTCCTCCAGCAAGGCCCAACCTTGGTTTTACCATTTGCCTCACCACCACTTATCCCTTTCCCTTGGGTCGGCCAACCCGAGGG
>NC_041389.1:125951107-125979398 GCF_002162155.2 Triticum dicoccoides
TCTAAGTGTTGGTCCGAACCGAGCAACCTGCGGGGCCACCTCGGGGCAACTCGAGGGCTGGTTTTACTCATAGCTTGACTTATCCGTTGTTGCCTTGAGAACGAGATATGTGCAGCTCCTATCGGGATTGTCAGCGCATCGGGCGGCTTTGCTGGTCTTGTTTTACCATTGTTGAAATGTCTTGTAAACCGGGATTCCGAGTCTGATCGGGTCTTCCTGCGAGAAGGTATATCCTTCGTTGATCGCGAGAGCTTATCATGGGCTAAGTTGGGACACCCCTGCAGGGTATAATCTTTCGAAAGACGTGCCTGCGGTTATAGGCAGATGGGAATTTGTTAATGTCCGGTTGTAGATAACTTGACACCAGATCCGAATTAAAACGCATCAACCGTGTGTGTAGCCGTGATGGTCTCTTCTCGGCGGAGTCCGGGAAGTGAACACGGTTTCTGGGTTATGTTTGACGTAAGTAGGAGTTCAGTATCATTTCTTGATCATTACTAGTTGACGACCGTTCCGCTTGCTCTCTTCTCGCTCTTATTTGATTATGTTATCCACCATATATGCTTAGTCGCTGCTGCAACCTCACCACTTTACCCCTTCCTTTCCCTTTAAGCTTTGCTAGTCTTGATACCCATGGTAATGGGATTGCTGAGTCCTCGTGGCTCACAGATTACTACAACAACAGTTGCAGGTACAGGTTATTCGATGATCATGACGCGAGAGTGATGCTTGCTTGCGTTGAGTTCTTCTGCTGCTTCTTCGATCAGGGGATAGGTTCCAGGTCGACAGCCTGGGCTAGCAGGGTTGATGTCGTTTGAGTTTATGTTTGTGTTTCATCCGTAGTCGAATGTTGCTCTTTTGTATTGTGATGTTGTATTCGAGTGGCATTGTATGCCTTATGTATGTATCCCCATCTATTATGTAATGTTGATGTAATGATATCCACCTTGCAAAAGCGTTTCAATATGCGGGTCTATCCTTTGGTGGGACCTTCGAGTTCCTTTTGGATAGGGTCGCATATTGGGCATGACACTTACGTGTTGAAATACGAATCTGATATGATGCTCATATCACTAAAACAGAGAACGTTTAATTGGTCACCTAATGTTCCTATATTCGTTTCGAAAAGCATGTGCACCACCCACTGGTCCAGCTAGTTCCACTTTCCTGATTTTTCTCTTGATGCTTAGGGTTTTCCCCTTTTATCTACTATACTATGATCTGCGTAGGTGCTTTCTGTCATACTAGCATTACTCCACCCTTCAAGCTAAACAACACACACTCAGAATTCGAAAGCTTAGTTGTTCAAATATGATTGTGATATGATACTGATATTAGTTAACGAACACATTTAATTGGTTAGCTAAAGGTCCCACTTGAGTTTCCAAATGCATGTCGCAACATATAGAGAGACAGCATAATTGCATTTCTTTGTCACTTGTTGACCATACTTTCTTGTCCATACCAAATCTTAGTTGTTATTTCAAAGCAAACATTGGTTGCTAACTACCCTTTGCGCGGTTTGCAGCTTCAGATCTGCCATCCCACTGCCACGGTCAACATTGTACTCATCATGCTTATGTTTTCTCCATTTTATGATGACCACAATCAGCCTACATGGTTCGTGTCGTAATAGCACTGCTCCACCCATCGAGCTAAACAAGCTTAGTTGTACAAATTCATATATGATATTATTGCTGATATTAGTAAAACTGAGAGATGTTTAATTGGTTAGCTAAATGTTCCTACTTTAGTTTCGAAATGCATGTGAGCCACATATGGAGAGACCGGAAAGAATAGTATTTCTCTGTGCGCTCTGGTTCATCATGGGTGGCCAACCGACATTGTATTGAAAGACTTGTAATATCTTCAATCTGCTTGCTCTTCTGCTCTTCTTTAAGATGATACTCTTCTCTTGCGGTCGACTGGTCAGGTCGAGTTGTTCTCCCTTAGTATATTTTGAATCTGTCAGGTCAGGTCGACTTGTTCTTCTTTACTATATGTTGAAGCTGTCATCTGCGAAGTGTCATCACTTCTGGAGCTCTTATATTTTGAGTAGTAGGCCACATTATATTAATGCACACAACAAATTACAGCATGCATGGCATCTTTTAAAAGAATTGCAGAGATAGCAGAAAGGGGTTTACAGGGAGGCAATATTGGATTAGAATCACTTCTGCATTACAAAGAAAATCTCACTTGTTTTTATGTTTTCATGCATGTCAGATATTGAACATTATCAAAATGAATATGAGAATGGGCGCACGAGAGGAATATTGCGGAACGATCCACTGGCTAACAAACTTGGCATGGTGGAGGATGGTCTACCTTATTCACCCATCAAGGTGCTTGCTCTAACTTTGCAAAGTTGTATTGGTCGCACATATTTTGCATCTGACCTCTTGCATTACTTCCACTTTGTTACACCATCTGCTTAGTTTAAGCACCATATATGAGTAGATGCCATACCTATCCATTTTCTGTACCTTTTCCATGTGTCATCACACTATGTTTTTCCAGTCAAATGTTGTTCTTTCATAATAGATGTCCAAAAGGAAGAGGATGAGTGCAGATCCTCAAGGAGTACAAACTAGGTATTTGGAGAAGGTAGTGATACATGTTAAATCAGATAGATCAGCAGCCACAGAAAACACAGGCCCAACTGTACCACACTTTACTCCTACTCCAGTGGCCAAACCCCCTATTAGAACTGATGGGAGCCCAGCGTCAGGTACTATCTATTATATCAATTCAAAATTTGAACTCCTAAATTTCTGCTTGTGCCTTACCTTCTCTCTTGTATGAAAACTAATTTCAGATGAATCTCCTTGCTCAAAGGATCATACGATCCCAAAACAATAATGGGCTCTACATTGCTCTTGTCACTACCTCTCTCCCTTTTGCCTTATAACGTTGGACTTAATTAATTGCTATTTGATTATGTATAATCAATCTGCACCTGAGCTTCATTATCCTCTGTTTCTTCCAATATTATTTGATCTATATTTACTCTTTGCAAAATATAGAATAATGGCAACGCTTATAAAGAATTTTCTTTGGGGAATTTATTGAATTATCCTTCCATCAACATGGAGAAGGGCTTTGTCCAGCCCGTGTTAACATGTAATGTAAGTTCATCCTTCTCAAGCCTTCAAACTTTGTTCTAGTATAGATTTGGATAGGCATCATTTCCTCCACTGTTGCTTGCTTTGCTGTTTACATCTGGTTGGATGTTTGCAACAACTACCAGTTTCAAATTGTAGTTGTAAAAACATGTTCCTTATGCAGAACAGATCCATTTGTTTGCTTATATAATTGTGAAACTTGTTACGTGTCTCCTTGTTTCTCTTTCAGAGTCGTATCTCTTACGCCAGGCAGATCATTAGGGAAGATAGTGAGCCAAACCATCTTGAGGACAGCGAGATGACCCCAAGGTCCTGTATTGATGAAGACAGTGAGTTGAAGCTACTCACCAGCAGGTGTGAGACAACCTCTATGCAGTCATTGCCTCAATCAGTTCGACTTCTTCAGTCTCAACTTAAAGCGGAAAGGCTTGCTTCAGCTCAGCTCCGACTTGAAGTCAAAGATGCAATGAAGATGTCAGAGGACTGCCGTGCGCACCATCATGCCTTAAATCTAGTGTTGATGCATCTATTGTTGACACAACTGAGGTCTACTCAGCTTCTTCAGCTGTTTGGGGGGCCCGACCTAGCCAGGCCTAATGCCTTCCGAAGTGCTCTCAGTTTTGTATATTCTTTTGTCGGCGCGTTTATTTGCACTGGTGGCGAACTTATGCCTAGTGGATGTAATATGTGTGATAGCCGTGATATCCTAGCGTAAGTTGCTTGCTTATTTATTTCCTTGTTGTCTTGTTTATTTGTTTGCTTGTAGTCATAGCAGTTCTTTTTCCGCGGTTTGCTAGTGGCTGCAATAACCTATTTTTTAAAACTAGGCCACAATAACCATGGGCTAATATTTACTGTAGTGACACTGGGCCTCCTACGGGCCGTAGAAACAGTGGGCCTTCTACGGGCCGTAGAAACAGTGGGCCTTCTACGGGCCGTAGAAACAATGGGCCTTCTACGGGCCGTATCATCAATTGGCCTTATACGGGCAGTATGATCGATTGGCCAAACATGGGCCAATAACAGGCCGCAATATGGCTGTAAACGAGCTAGAGTTGGAATCGTCCGTTCATGGGCCGACCATAACGGGCCATCGTTAATAGGCCGTATTTGATGACGCTATGAAAATGGCCCAACATATTAACGGACCAAAAACGGGTCGACTATAACCACGGGCTGAATTTGGCCCACAAGCAGAAAATGACAGTAATGGGCTGTAAGTAAACGAATGCTGGAAATGAGCCCAAGAATAAATGGGCTCTGAGAAGGCCAAAAGATAACATGGGCTGGAAACGGCCCAACAGAATAACGGGCCGTTAATGGGTATAAAGTGATACACTGTTCATTACGGGCCAGTTTCACCACGGGCCGTTAATAGGCCAAGAGTTACATAGGGCCTCATATGGGCCGAAATACGTCATGGGCCATACATGAGCCAGAAGTGAAAACGGGCTAGAATCATATTGGATGGCCCAAATGAAGCTACTGGGCCTAATTCGGATAGGGCGTAACGGACCTTGGGTTAGCGGGCTCTAAATGGGCTATATGCGAGCAGGCCATTAACAGGCTTTACATGGGCCGGCCCGCCATCTTTTGACCAAGTCAAACGGGCCGGCCTTTTCACGGGAATGGGCCACTGTTGGGCCGTGCCACGTGTCGACGTATCATAGGCACCTTCTGTCCAATGAGTGGATGACATCTGTCCCAACGATGAGCCGACACGTGTTTCCTCTAGTCAATGATGATTTTACACGTGGAAAATCCCCATTGGTCGGGGTTGTTAACGGGTTATCGAATCCAAAACCCGACCCGATAGCCTAACGGCGTTCCGTTACGGTGGATGCCACGTGTCGGTCACCCTTGAAGAAAGCACTTCTATGACACGTGATTTATCGTCATGGAAGTGGACACTTCCATGATGATAATTTTGGTAATGTCATGGAACACTTCTATGACAACACAGGTATGACTATCTTGATTCTGTCATAAATTTGTCATGGATGTACATGCATGACAAAAAAATGCGAGCTACTGTGACAAACACGTATCATCACGAAAGTGTATTTTTTTTGTAGTGCTCGGACAGTCGGACTATATACTTTGGCCGGACTGTTGGACTATGAAGATACAAGATTGAAGACTTCGTCCCGTGTCCGCGTGGGACTCTCCTTTGCGTGGAAGGCAAGCTTGGGAATTCGGATATGTAGATTTCCTTCTCTGTAACCGACTCTGTGTAACCCTTGCCCCCTCTTGTGTGTATATAAACCGGAGGGTTTAGTCCATAGGACAGGAACAACAATCATAATCATAGGCTAGCTTCTAGGGTTTAGCCTCTATGATCTGGTGGTAGATCAACTCTTGTAATACTCATATCATCAAGATCAATCAAGCAGGAAGTAGGGTATTACCTCCATCGAGAGGGCCCAAACCTGGGTAAACATTGTGTCCCCGACCTCCTGTTACCATTAGTCTTAGACGCACAGTTCGGGACCCCCTACCCGAGATCCGCCGGTTTTGACACCGACACCCACCCTATCGGACAAGTATGTGAGTCTGTATTTTCAAATATTGCTTGACGAAGTTGCAGATGGAATTGTGTGGGTTCACATATCGCTTGAGGACAACGTTGAATCTCTCACTATGTTGGGTCAGCTGCGGGAGGGGGAAGCATTGGTGTTTGAAGTAACAAGGAACCCATGTTTCCCTGTATTTATACGGGGTCTCAAAGTGTGTATTAGACATAACCTCATACTTCAACATCAGAGCAGCCCATGCTACCTCAAACTCCTCTGGCGTCAAGCTGAAGTCAATGCAGCTGTTGAAATCTTGCGAAAATCCAGGGTTTTGCCCCAACAAGGCGCCAAGCTTCTCTTGAGCCTTTTCATTATATGCCAACGACAACTGTGGTGAATACTTGTTGGGAACATCCCTTTAATCGAATGTGACATCGTGATTCCTGGTCAGTAATGATGTTTGTTGGTGCTAAACCATGCATTGCCTCAAGAAAGGTCCCAAATAGCCAATCAAAGCTTGTAGCCAACTCTTGCCTCACAAAACCACACCCCAACATGAATGATTTCCCATGTCGATTAATTCCATTGAATGGTGCAAAGGGCATGTTATACATGTTAGTCATGTACGTGGTGTCAAAGGAGATGCGGTCGTGGTATGCCTCTATGTAAGCCCTCCTTGTTGCATCGTCAACCCAGAAAGTATTCTCGACCCTGTCCTCCCCATCATACTTAATCTTGTAAAAGAAATCTGGATCCTCTTTTTGCTGATATTTAAAGTAGTCAACTATCTCAATCATATTACCTTCCCTTGTCGCATTGTTGTTCAACTCTGACTTTAGATTTGAAATATGCTAAGTACCATAAGGGACAATCGGCTCTGTCCCATAGAAATTTAACATGATGTGCATCATTCGACCTATAGGCAAAGTCATATATGCATGTTAGTCAAACATTTTTTCTTCCAAAAACTAAAGTCAGAATTGAACAAGAAGATGCGCAAAAAAGGAATTTTTGTAGAAGCATTTCATTTTTTTGTAACATAAGAGTGCAAGCAACTAATGCATCAGATGTAGGCAAATCAGTGTTTGGGTTCAAACTTAGGAGAAAAATATATAAACTAACACAAGGCAATCACTTTTTTATATGGTTTAAGCAACTAACACACTAAACATATGCAAGTACAGGAGGAAACCAAATTTTACACAATCAAAAAATAGTGCAGGCAAAAACATTGCTAGGTTTTGGGCAACTAACACACTAAAGCAAGGCAAGTACAAGAGGGAAACCAAATTTTGCTTATTGAAAAAATATTACAGGCAAAAACATGTACAGGGGTTGAGCAACTAACACAATAAACCAAGGCAAGTGCAGTCTGGTTTTCACAAACTTGTAGTTATATTGCAATTGTGGAGATGTGTAAGGAAGGCCCTTTCTTCTAGGGGGGGATCCCTTGATGTGATCACAGGTACTTAATCAAAGATGGCTTATCAAGCAATGCATGATTGTGATTAGTAACAAAGTAAATCACCTCCCAATGACTATCCAATAATTTCACCACCATCTTAGCTTTGCATCCAGTTTGTATTGTATCCTGTTTCCGCTTCTTGCATTTCTTCTTTAGTTTACTCTCATCGCCAAGAAAGACAATCTCTTCCTCTTCATCAACATCATGTCCTTGTTCAACAATCTCATCTAGGGCAGGAATAATTTCTACTCCTCCATCATCAATTTTAGGTTTCCGAAAATTGTTGCAAACAAACCGCTGCTTTATTAACTCACCAGTGGCCACAACACCTCCTTGATGTGTTCATCTTGATTGAAAACCCAAGCTGTAAAGCATACGCATTGTAGTGTTCTTTGGCGCCTTCCAAAGTGTCAAACATCATGCCAATGTAAGGTTCCCTAAACTTCATCATCGTTCTCACCCCCAAGCTGGTCAATGCATTTCCAACAGTCCCTCCAGTATCATTTGCAGTACCTGTGCCATCAAGGGTGCGCGCATCTGTCTCTGTTGCTTCTGTTCCAGGGTTAGTTCTACCACCTGCGGCTCCCCCAGCATTAAGGGAGTTCCCACCTGTATCCATTGTTTCTGCCACAAGTTTGCCAACATTTTGCGTGACCATAGGATTAGGATATTCCGCAACAAACTCAGCATACTCAGCATCACCTGGGTGGATGTTCTGTTGTGCGCAAAATGCAGGATCTCCAATATCATTGCTGGCAGGAATTTGGAACTCAGTGTTATTGTCTTCTGGCAGCTCATTTAGGTCAATCATCTCCACCCTGCACATTTTTTCAAACTAGAGAAGCGAGAAAGTTTAGTTGGACTTGGCAAGCAACTAACACACTGTATCTAGGCAACATTTTAATCACGGATGCAACATGAAAAAGTGACACAAGTTGTTACAAACTAGTATATACAAGTTTCTTGTCAAGTATATGATCAGTAGCTATAGTTTCTAAATGACTGTATTTTACAGTAGTATGCCTATGATTGTTTCAGGCAGTTGTTGTCAATACAACAATTTCCTATGATTGCTTTTAGGCAGCTGCTGTATTGACAGTAGTCGCCTACAGGAGAAGATGTTTTTTCAGAAGTTTCATGATCAATTCATGTTTTTTCTTGTTTTCCTAAATGCCTGCATGATACAACTGATTTCATGTGTTTTTAAGACCAGGTGAAGCAAGCTTTTTTTCATGGGAAAAGGATGTTTCTTTCAAAGTGTTTGAGAGTAGCATCGACAGCAAAAGTCAATATTAGCAACTTCGAGAGTAGCTTATTATATGTCCCAGAAAAATTATATGCCAATACTAGAAGTAGATGGGTAACATATTCTTCATGTCAGTACTAGAATTTGTTTGTACGTAAATTCTTTCCAGTAACATCAGAACCACCTGTGTTTTCTGGCCTCTTTCTTATTTCTTGTTGAAATATCTTAACGCGGTGGAGCCCGCAAGGTTTCATGTGTTTTTCCTATGTTTTCTTTTGTGGATGAACTCTTCTTTGCAGGAGCAACCTAATTTTTTTCCCCGGGGAGTACAATTGATAGGAAACAATGTTCAGTCAAGTCTCCAAGGAAATGTTCAGTCCATTCTTCAAGGTAATGTTCGTTTACAATTTTTTTGTTTTTTTCACATTGTACCTATGTTTGTTTCCTTTTGATTCTGAACACACAAGTTGCTCATATGATTATCAATACTCGACACCTACCATGGTTTCTCTTTTTTTTGCACCAAATTTTATCAGTTTTGCTTCAAACAACCACATTAGTTGCCTAAGACAAGCAGAGAAGTTGCTTAAAAGACTATTGTTTTTTGTTTAATTCACCGACACCCGCAGTTACTAAGGTTGCTAAGTTATAACTACAGTGATTGTTTGAAGTCAACATAGCACTCATTTCTTAGTATAGGGCATGTCTCGTTTATTTGATTCCCATCAACCATCAATTGCTTAACACAATCATAATAGTTGCCTAAAACAATCCCACGAGTTGCTTACAATAAGGTTATTACTATCAGTGCTATGCCCAGATCATATGGAACTACTACCAACCACATTTTTGCACAAAGTAACCATGCTTTTTTAATGCTTAAAAATTGCAGCAGTTGTTGCTTAAAACCCTAGGATTTTTTGTTTAAGAAATAAGCACAGCATATGCTACATTAACCTACATGAGAAAGGGAGATGCAACACAGCTGTGTATAAACTTGTAAGAAAATGAAGAAAAGAGTCAGAAGAATTCAGGGAAGAACCCACAGTGCAAGGCGAAATAGGTGTTTCTACTGATTTTTATATGGAAGAGTTGAGAAAAGCTGGCCTCCTCTGTGTGTTTTTACTTTCTGCTCCGAGTTCTGTTCGTCAATTTGCATCTGCTGACCATCCCTTATGCCACCATTGTAGGGAGAAGGAAGTTTTCTGGATCTTGGGAAGAGACAAACCTAACTTGATGGAGAAAAAGATGGGTACTCGGAGGGGTTGGTATGGTCAAGAGAAGGGGGCGGCTTTGGGAGGGAGGAAGCACATGAGGGGAGGGGGACCAGGTGAGGAGAGCGGGTTGTATCCTTGACCGGCAAGTTTCCATTTTTGTCAGAGTGACCAAAAATTTCCTTTTATGGCCGGCTGCCAGGGGATGCTAGGGAGCAGCCGGCCGCTCCCTAGCCGCATCGAAGATTGTTTGGATATACTAGCACAAATGCCCGTGCGTTGCAACAGGAGAAAAATAATGGGGTGCTGATGTTAAAAATGATATACCAATTGAGAATGATTATGCACAGAACTGAATGAAGGACAGAAGTTAATGGGACATATCCTATGCATCTGGGAGAGTTCGTGTATCCATGCATCTATCTTCTCTCGGCCTTTTGATCACAATCTAACACGCAACATCAAAATGTGAATAATTTGCACTTAGACGCTCGCCTTGCCACTTAAGTCACCGTGTCTTTACGATGACCTCCTTTGAGTAATATAACCACGGCTTCATCTCCCATTCGGAGGAGGCGGGAGGTGAATTAAGTCTGACGGACCTTCACAAGAGGCTCTTGCAAGTAATAAAATTCAGGTTTCGCAAGCATCCGCGCTCGACTGCCCATGACAAAAATATGATCGCAAGCACGTGTGGTATGATTAGTATGTACACGAGTCCTTTTGAAGTTGTAGGTCCTCGTCGCCGGCTGGTGTACAACAGTCACCACCTGGGCCGGGCCGCCACGTAGGCCGCTCCTCTATTGTATAATTTGGTCGACCGGTGGCCAGCACAGGCCGAACTGCCGCATCCTACATCCTAAGAAGTGGCCTGCCTCCATCACTTATTCTGGTCCTCTTCCCCCTCTATAATTTTCATTTTCAATCGTAGCTCAGCATGAGTGCATGACTGATTTAACCTGGTCTCTTCTTCGTAAGACCATCACCGATGCAGAACCGATTTAATCGGGTGTGTCTTTCTTCCATTGGCTTATTATCTCAAGAGTGGTTGCTTATTGCCCAACTTGTTGATTTGTCAGGCATTGCTAAAGTATTAAATTTATAAAATAAATTGTAAGAGAGCAATGTGGGACTATTTTTAATGTATAAATTTGCTATATTGCCTCGCATGAGCTTTGCTGTAACCACATTTTGCCGTCCAACTTTCTTGGGCCGGATCTAGTTGGAGAAGCCCAGCCCTATATCCAAGTAGAGCCGAGAGCAGAGTCGTGAAGCAGTGGCGTGTACACGCGGAACTACCGAGAGCCACAAGCTGAAAGCAAGTGAGCTGAGCGCAGGCCGGTGGATGCAACGATGATGGTGATGGAGACTGCAAGCCTGGGCGGGTAGGTGCGCGAGGTGGAGGATCTCTCAGCCCTGGGGGAGGGCAAGCTGCTTGTGAGGGTGGCCGTTGTCAGCATCAATCGCGGCGACACAGTCTAGCGACAGGGCCAGTACTCGCTGTCGGTCGGCGCCTCGCCCAGTCGCCCTACCTAGGGCTTGAGTGCTCCGGCACCATCGTCACGCTCGGGGCCAACGCCCCCCGCGTTGAGCTGTCGGTACCAGGTGCCAAGCGTGCCCCCATGGTGAATTTACTGATGGCCGCTGCTGCTCTAAACCTCACTTTTTTGCATATGCTGTTGCATTTGCAAGTGTACGCGCTGCTTACCGGCGGTGGGTATGCGGAGAAGGTTGTGGTTCCGGCGGGGCAGCTTCTACCGATGACACAGGGGGGGTCGCTGACTGACAGCCGCCAGCTTGCCCGAGGTGGCCTGCACCGTCTGGTCCACCGTCTTCATGCCAGTCACTGATATGTCTCCAACATATCTATAATTTTTTATTGTTCCATGCTATTATATTACTGGTTTTGGATGTTTATGGGCTTTACTTTACACTTTTATATCATTTTTTGGGACAAACCTACTAACCAGAGGCCCAGCGTGAATTGTTTTTTTGCCTATTTCTGTATTTCGAAGAAAAAGAATATCAAACGGAGTCCAAACGGAATGAAACCTTCGGGAGCGATCTTTTTGGAACAAACATGATCTAGAGGACTTGGAGTGGAAGTCATGAAACAAGCGAGGCGGCCACGAGGGTGCCCGGCACGCCCCCTACAGGTGGGCGCGCCCCCCACCCTCGTGGGCCCCTCGAGCGTCCACCGACCTACTTCTTCCTCCTATATATACCCATGTACCCCGAAAACATCAGAGGCGACCACGAAAAACTATTTCCACCGATGTAGCCTTCTGTATCCGCAGATCCCATCTTGGAGCCTTCATCGGTGCTCCGCCGAAGGGGAATCGACTACGGAGGGCCTCTACATCATCTCCAAGGCCCTTCTGGTGAGTTGTGAGTAGTTTACCACAGACCTTTGGGTCCATAGTTATTAGCTAGATGGCTTATTCTCTCTCTTTGAATCTCAACACAAAGTTCTCCTCGATCTTCTTGGAGATCTATTCGATGTAACTCTTTTTGTGGTGTGTTTGCCAAGATCCGATGAATTGTGGGTTTATGATCAAGTTTATCTATGAGAAATATTTGAATCTCCTCTGAATTCTTTTATGTGTGATTAAGTTATCTTTGCAAGTCTCTTCGAATTATCAGTTTGGTTTGGCCTACTAGATTGATCTTTCTTGCAATGGGAGAAGTGCTTAGCTTGGGTTCAATCTTGCGGTGTCCTTTCCCAGTGACAGCAAGGGCAGCAAGGCACGTATTGTATTGTTGCCATCAAGGATAAAAAGATGGGGTTTATATCATACTGCATGAGTTTATACCTCTACATCATGTCATCTTTCTTAATGTGTTACTCTTTTCTTTATGAACTTAATACTCTAGATGCATGCTGGATAGCGGTCGATGTGTGGAGTAATAGTAGTAGATGCGGGCAGGAGTCGGTCTACTTGTCACGGACATGATGCCTATATACATGATCATGCCTAGATAATCTCATAATTATTTGCTTTTCTATCAATTGCTCGACAGTAATTTGTTCACCCACCGTAATACTTATGCTATCTTGAGAGAAGCCACTAGTGAAACCTATAGCCCCCGGGTCTATCTTTTATCATATAAGCTTTCAATCTACTTTTATTTGCATCTTTACTTATCCAATCTATATCATAAAATACCAAAAATATATTTATCTTATCATATTATCTCTATCAGATCTCACTTTCGCAAGTGGCTTGAAGGGATTGACAACCCCTTTATTGCATTGGTTGCGAGTTGTTGTTTGTTTGTGTAGGTGCGTGGGAGTTTTGAGGAGCCTCCTACTGGATTGATACCTTGGTTCTCAAAAACTGAGGGAAATACTTACGCTGCTATTGCTGCATCACCCTTTCCTCTTCAAGAAAAACCAACGCAAGCTCAAGACGTAGCAAGAAGGATTTCTGGCGCCGTTGCCGGGGAGGTCTTCGCTCAAGTCAAGACATACCAAGTACCCATCACAAACTCATCTCCCTCGCACTTACATTATTTTCCATTTGCCTCTCGTTTTCCTCTCCCCCACTTCACCCTTGCCGTTTTATTCGCCCTCTCTTTCCCATCTCCAATCTCTTTCGCTTGTCTTCTTGTGTGCCTGTTTGCCCTTATGGCTTTGCCTAAGAACACCGACCTTCATCTTAGAAGGTTGGAAGAGATTGAATCAAACATTAGAAGTTTTAGGACTTTACAATTTGAGCATAATAATTTCTTCAGAAAGGAGCTTAAAGAACAAAAAGTTTTTTGGGGTTTATGAACAAAGAGCTTGATGATATGTCTAAAGAATTTTATGGTTTGAACTCTCAAATTACTCGGCTTGAAAAATCTATAGCCCAAAATTCTGATAAGCAAGCTACCTTAGTCAATAAGATGGCTGCCAAAACAGAAAAGTTAGATGAAAATAATGATGAAGATCTAAAAGTTATTGATGTGTCCCCTGTTAAATCTTCGTTTTGCAATATGAATCTTGATAATGATGGGACTGGAGATGAGTCAACTTTAGTTAAAAGGCGTCCCAATGATTCGGAGTTCTTAGATCTTGATGCTAAATTTGGTAAAAGTGGGATTGGAGAGGCCAATACTTTAAATAGCATTGAACCCACTATCTTGGATTTCAAGGAATTTAATTATGATAATTTTTCTTTAGTAGATTGTATTTCCTTGTTGCAATCCGTGTTGAATTCTCCTCATGCTTATAGTCAAAATAAAGCTTTTACCAAACATATTGTTGATGCCTTGATGCAATCTTATGATGAAAAACTTAATTTGGAAGTTTCTATACCTAGAAAGCTTAATGATGAGTGGGAATCTACTATAAAGATTAAAATTAAAGATCATGAGTGTTATGCTTTGTGTGATTTGGGTGCTAGTGTTTCCACGATTCCGAAAACTTTATGCGATATTCGAGGTTTCCATGATCTTGATGATTGCTATTTAAATTTGCACCTTACGGATTCCACCATTAAAAAGCCTATAGGAAGAATCAATGATGTTATTATTGTTGCAAATAGGAACTATGTGCCTGTAGATTTTATCGTTCTTGATATAGATTGCAATCTTTTATGTCCTATTATTCTTGGTAGACCTTTCCTTAGAACGATTGGTGCAATTATTGATATGAAGGAAGGGAATATTAGATTCCAATTTCCATTAAGGAAAGGCATGGAACACTTTCCAAGAAAGAAACTCAAATCACCTTATGAATCTATCATGCGGGCTACTTATGAATTGAGTGCCAAAGATGGCACTACTTAGATCTATCCTCGCTTTTATGCCTAGCTATGGGCGTTAAACGATAGCGCTAGTTGGGAGGCAACCCAATCTTTTTTTTTTTGTTTTTTTTTTGTTTTTGCTTCTTTTTAGTAATAAATTTTTCATCTACCTTCTATTTAGATGTGTTTTTATGTTTTAATTAGTGTTTGTGCGAAGTAGAACCTATAGGATAACCTATGGTAATAGTTAATTTGATTCTGCTGAAAAACAGAAACTTTGCGCGCACGAAAATAATTTTAGTAATTCACAGAAACGTGCTTTTGCGTTGATTCTTTTTGATGTAGATCAATATACAAATTTCCCAGGACTTGCTATTTTGGTAGGAGTTTAAAAGTTCCATAAGTATTCGAGAGTTACAGATTGCTACAAACTGTTTTGTTTTTGACAGATTCTGTTTTTCGTGTGTTGTTTGCTTATTTTGATGCATCTATGGCTAGTATGTAGGGTATGAACCATAGATAAGTTGGAATACAATAGGTTTAACACCAATATAAATAAAGAATGAGTTCATTACAGTACCTTATGTGGTGGTTTTTCTTTCTTGCACTAACGGAGCTTATGAGATTTCCTGTTGAGTTTTGTGTTGTGAAGTTTTCAAGTTTTGGGTAGAGATTTGATGGACTATGGAATAAGGAGTGGCAAGAGCCTAAGCTTGGGGATGCCCATGGCACCCCAAGACATTCAAGGATAACCAAAAGCCTAAGCTTCGGGATGCCCCGAAAGGCATCCCCTCTTTCGTCTTCATCTATCGGTAACTTTACTTGGAGCTATATTTTTATTTGCCACATTATATGTGTTTTGCTTGGAGCGTCTTGTATGATATTAGTCTTTGATTTTTAGTTTTCCACAATCATCCTTGCTGTACACACCTTTTGGGAGAAGCCCACTTGATTAGAAATTATTAGAACACTCTTTGTGCTTCACTTATATCTTTTGAGCTAGATAGTTTTTGCTCTAGTACTTCACCTATATCTTTTAGGGCACGCTGGTGGCTTAATTTTGAAGAAATTGTTGATCTCTCATGCTTCACTTATATTATTTTGAGAGTCTTTTAGAACAACATGGTATTTTCTATGGTTATAAATTCGGTCCTAGAATGATGAGCATCCAAGTTGGGTATAATAAAAACTATCATAGAAAGTGCATTAAACACTAGGATCAATTTGATGCTTGATAATCATTTTGAGATATAAAGGTGGTAATGTTAGAGTCATGCTAGTTGGGTAATTATGAAATTGAGAAATACTTGTGTTAAAGTTGGCAAGTCTCATAGCATGCACATATGGTAAAAGTTGTGTGACAAATTTGTTGCATGGGGTGCTCTTTTAATTGTCTTCCTTATGAGTGGAGGTCAGGATCGCGCGATGGTTAACTCCTACCAACCCTTCCCCTAGGAGCATGCGTAGTAGTACTTTGCTTCGAGGGCAAGTAGACTTTTGCAATAAGTATATGAGTTCTTTATGACTAATGTGAGTCCATGGATATACGCACACTCACCCTTCCACTTTGCTAGCCTCTATTATGCCACGCAACTTTCGCCGGTATCATGCACCCGTTATTTACCTTCCTCAAAACAGCCACCATACCTACCTATTATGGCATTTTCATAGCCATTCTGAGATATATTGCCATGCAACTTTCCACCGTTTCGTTTATTATGACACGTTCCATCATTGTCATATTGCTCTTTGCATGATCATGTAGTTGACATTGTATTTGTGACAAGGCCACCCTCATAATTTTTCATACATGTCACTCTTGATTCATTGCATATCCCGGTACACCGCCAGAGGCATTCATATAGAGTCATATTTTGTTCTAAGTGTTGAGTTGTAATTCTTGAGTTGTAAATTAATAAAAGTGTGATGATCTTCATTATTAGAGCATCGTCCAAGTGAGGAAAGGATGATGAAGACTATGATTCCCCCACAAGTCGGGATGAGACTTCGGACTTTGAAAAAAAAGAGGTCAAAGAGCCCGCCAAATAAAAAAAAGAGGCCAAAGAGCCCGCCAAATAAAAAATGAGAGAAAAAGAGAGAAGGGACAATGCTACTATCTCTTTTCCACACTTGTGCTTCAAAGTAGCACCATGATCTTCATGATAGAGAGTCTCCTGTGTTGTCACTTTCATATACTAGTGGGAATTTTTCATTATAGAACTTGGCTTGTATATTCCAATGATGGGCTTCCTCAAAATGCCCTAGGTCTTCGTGAGCAAGCGAGTTGGATGCACACCCACTTAGTTTCTTTTGTTGAGCTTTCATACATTTATAGCTCTAGTGCATCCGTTGCATGCCAATCCCTACTCACTCACATTGATATCTATTGATGGGCATCTCCATAGCCCGTTGATACGCCTAGTTGATGTGAGACTATCTTCTCCTTTTTTTGTCTTCACAACCACCACCATATACCACATATAGTGTTATGTCCATGGCTTGCACTCATGTATTGCGTAAGAGTTGAAAAAGCTGAAGCGCATTAAAAAGTATGAACCAATTGCTTGGCTGAAACCGGGATTGTGCATGATGGGAGTATTTTTGTGTAATGAAAATGAAGCATGGCCTAACTATATGATTTTGTAGGGATAAGCTTTCTTTGCCTATGTTATTTTGATAAGACATGATTATTTGTTAGTATCCTTCGAGTATTACTATTTTTATGTTTTATAAGCTTTTATCTTCAATCATTTGGATCTGAACAATCATGCCACAATAAAGAAAATTACATTGAGAATTATGCTAGGTAGCATTCCACATCAAAAATTCTGTTTTTATCATTTACCTACTCGAGGACGAGCAGGAATTAAGCTTAGGGATGCTTGATACGTCTCCAACGTATCTATAACTTTTTATTGTTCCATGCTATTATATTACTTGTTTTGGATGTTTATAGGCTTTACTTTACACTTTTATATCATTTTTGGGACTAACCTACTAACCGGAGGCCCAGCCCGAATTGTTGTTCTTTTACCTATTTCAGTATTTCGAAGAAAAGGAATATCAAACGGAGTCCAAACGGAATGAAACCTTCGGGAGCGATCTTTTTGGAACAAACATGATCCAGAGTACTTGGAGTGGAAGTCAAGAAACAAACTAGGCGGACACGAGGGTGCCCGGCACGCCCCCTACAGGTGGGCGCGCCCCCCACCCTCATAGGCCCCTCGAGCGTCCACCGACCTACTTCTTCCTCCTATATATACCCATGTACCCCGAAAACATCAGAGGCGACCACAAAAAACTATTTCCACCGCCGTAACCTTCTGTATCTGCGAGATCCCATCTTGGAGCCTTCGCCGGCGCTCCACCGGAGGGGGAATCGACCACGGAGGACCTCTACATCATCTCCAAGGCCCTTCCGATGAGTTGTGAGTAGTTTACCACAGACCTTCGGGTCCATAGTTATTAGCTAGATGGCTTATTCTCTCTCTTTGAATCTCAATACAAAGTTCTCCTCAATCTTCTTGGAGATCTATTCGATGTGACTCTTTTTGCGGTGTGTTTGTCGAGATCCGATGAATTGTGGGTTTATGATCAAGTTTATCTATGAGAAATATTTGAATCTCCTCTAAATTCTTTTATGTGTGATTAAGTTATCTTTGCAAGTCCCTTCGAATTATCAGTTTGGTTTGGCCTACTAGATTGATCTTTCTTGCAATGGGAGAAGTGCTTAGCTTTGGGTTCAATCTTGCGGTGTCCTTTCCCAGTGACAGCAGGGGCAGCAAGGCACGTATTGTATTGTTGCCATCGAGGATAAAAAGATCGGGTTTATATCATATTGCATGAGTTTATCCTCTACGTCATATCATCTTTCTTAATGCGTTACTCTATTCTTTATGAACTTAATACTCTAGGTGCATGCTGGATAACGGTCGATGTGTGGAGTAATAGTAGTAGATGCAGGCAGGAGTTGGTCTACTTGTTACGGACATGATGCCTATATACATGATCATGCCTAGATAATCTCAAAATTATTCGCTTTTCTATCAATTGCTCGACGGTAATTTGTTCACCCACCGTAATACTTATGCTATCTTGAGCGAAGCCACTCGTGAAACCTATGGCCCCCGGGTCTATCTATTATCATAGAAGCTTTCAATCTACTTTTATTTGCATCTTTACTTTTCCAATCTATATCATAAAATATCAAAAATATATTTATCTTATCATATTATCTCTATCAGATCTCACTTTCGCAAGTGGCCTTGAAGGGATTGACAACCCTTTTATTGCGTTGGTTGCGAGTTCTTGTTTGTTTGTGTAGGTGCGTGGGACTTTTGAGGAGCCTCCTACTGGATTGATAACTTGGTTCTCAAAAACTGAGGGAAATACTTACGCTACTATTGCTGCATCACCCTTTCCTCTTCAAGGAAAACCAACGCAAGCTCAAGACATAGCAGTCACCTCTCCCTCGGTGAATCCTTCCTTGTAAGAAAATCTCTCTTGCTAATTTTTTTCTCCATGTGATGATTGCAAATGGCTAGCAATTAACTGCACTTGCTTCTTCCTTGGAGTGGGACTGGCTGTAAATCTCTTAAACTGAGCACCTGAGTTGGAATCTTGTATATCTTTTGTTAGAACAACATGCCTCGACTAACTGAGAAATAGCAAAGTAAATGATGCTTACTCAAATGGAGTGTGAACTACCACAGTTACTCATATGCAAAATGAGGTGAAACGTCCTAGACTCCTGGCTATATTTATTCCTGATGATTGGGTATCTCCAATGTATGCAGATCCATGGCGGATCTAGTGGAATCATTACATTCACTATACATAATGCAAAGCACCTTGGAAATGTACACATGAGACATCATTCTTTGTAAGTAATAGTAGCAGCAAAAATCTACTAGTTCTAAATTTGAAGGTTGCAAATGTATACATTCAGATACACTGATCGATGTGTTAACGTTGCATAGACAACATCTCTACTGCTCTAGGAGGCACTTTTGAGTGTCTGCACCAACCTTTAGGAATTGCAGCGCTAAAGAAGAGCTAAATAATAAACCATGAAGTAAGTATAATAAGCACAGACATTTTTTATACATTTTACCTTCATACATCAACACAAAATTGATGTATACTATGGTTGTTATGTAGCCAAGGCCATCATACAAAACCACGATGCAAAAAAATTTGAGGTTCGTCATTTATATTCCAAGATATGAGAATAAAAGACCAATTTACACAAAAGTTCATTGGGATGAATTTATAAAATTAGTTGGGAACTGCTACAGTTTGTCTACTAGTTCACTTTTCATAAATTTCCCTCTGATTCAGTCACTGACAAGCGATTTTATAACAGAAAACTAAATTTACAGACTTCATGCATGTAAAAAATAATACACCATAAGGCTTTTCTGTTCATTAGGTTCACATCACAAGAGAACAGAACAGAACATATACTAAAACTAAAACTAAAGAGTAGTTTAACTACCAAACTGTACCGCTAAGTTTCATTGTGTTCCAAACAGTGTGCCAATTCACATGGACTAAGCTTATATGTGGTACTTCCAACCCACAAACTAAACAGATTTCTTACTTCAGATCATACTTTTTTGTAAGAAGTAGAACCCTGACCAATGCTGCTTTGGTTTTACAACTTTACTTCTAACATCCAAATCAAACTGTTGTTTTATACATGTTTGATGTATAGATGCACCCTAAAAAAATCCTACATTTACTTTCTCGTAGAATTGCATTTTTCTGGTTGTAAAAATAGGGTGAGCAGCAACTTTCTTGTCAACATGATGGCCTCCTGAAAATAATTGAGACCCGTCCATCACTTATTTGTGAACTCAGTGTCTTCTATCGATGATAAGTGAGCTACTTTTTCCTTAGAGATTGACTCCCCATTGGCACTAACTTGTATAACACAGATTCCCTTCCCAATATACTCGTAATGCATAGATAGTCCCTCCTAATCATTTTGTGTTTGTCTTTTGTCAGGATTCAGATGGAATTTCCGACATCAGAGACACCTATTTTGTTAATCAGGTGCTGAAGGTATGATCGGGAAACAAACAACATATGTAACTTAATAGTTAGCAGTTTCATTTTGATATACTGTGCGAAAACACTTATTTTCCAGGAATCTAGCTTCATGTAAACATGCAGAGTTGTTTTTTTACATCCAATTTGTACAATTGCAGAAAAACTCAATCCTCTCCGCTTGAAGGTAGGTTATGCACACAGATTTGTTCTTACCTTGAAAGCATCGTTGGATGAAGATAGTAGGCATGATCATGGACAAACGCAGTGAGTGCTCAACCCATCTGTGCATACGATGCACTTCATGCCCTCGTTCCGCTGCCATCCTTATCTTGCCTCTCCTGGATCTGGCTCCCCAAAGTGTCGTCTTGCTGTCCCTCCCCGGGTTACCTCGACCTTGCAGGACAGTAGGACGGGAGGGCGGTGGCTGGAGTAGGGATGTAAGTGGCAAATAAATGGCGTCCGCAATCCCGTCTAGTTAGTTTTTACTAGCTTGATAGTTCACTTTCCTCAAACAAACGAAAAACCTTTTTGAACTATCATGTCATAAGTGGACTTTAAGCAGGATTAAACGGGACCCAGTTGGCATCCCTAGGCTGGAGTCGGCAGTGGTTGAAGGGAACACTGGAGAAGGGGATGCAATGGAACTATGAAGGGCGGGTCGGCGAGGAATCCCGCACTGCGTGACGCATTGGGCGAGCAACGAAGGAGGTTTGGGGTGGCACTCGAAAAGATTGGAAGCGGATGGGGAGGCAGCGGATGGTTGGAGAAGAAGACCGGTTGCGCGGCCGCGCATGGCGGCGGCGGCTGCGCCATACCCGTACGCGAGGAGGAGAGCCGATGCTCGTGCCTGTGTGTGGTCTTTGTTTAGCAATTCAAAATAGCACTGAGGGTAGAATAATACACAATGCACCGACCTTTTTGTAGGTACGAAACGTTTTTTCGATTGACCACTTAAAATAGGACCGCGGGTTGAATTCTTATAAAGCGAGGGACTTTTATGCAAAATCGCTAGCGATGACAGACGGCCATAAATCCAATTTTCTTTATTATTAGGTAAAGATAAAGATAAAGATAAAGATCTCTATTCCTAATGGATGAGTTGGTTGAATAGTCCCATCACTTTCATCTGGTTTTTTTCGTTTGGTTTGTTTTCGTCTGGGTTTTTTCATCCCACCTCCCACCACCTCCTTCCATCGGTTTTCCTCTTTTCTCGTCTGGCCGTCAATACTCAACGTATTTATGGTAATCAATCATAATTAATTCACGTATGGTAAGGCTATAAACTCAGAAATCTCAAATATGATAATTATAGTAATAAATCAATCCAGCTATGGTAAGGCCATGAGTCAGGAAATTTCGAATATGGTAATAAATTTAAATTACCCCAAAGGCTATCAATCCAGGTATGGTAAGACCATAACTCAGGAAATTTCAAATATGGTAATTATATAGTAATAAATTTAAATTACCTCAAAGGCTATCTCTACTCCTAATCTCATGCACGTTTCATTGGTTCGCACATAGTCATTAATGCAAAAATAGTTTCGAAACGAGTGCCGATCAATTTGTAAATCAAGCCATTAATGCATTTGTCATGGAACAATGAATGTCCGTCTATGTTTGCATTCCCTACCAACTATGTTCTATTCAAAATAAATCAGCACGTAATCTTGTATATCAAGCCACTATTTTTGCGTTCCCTAACAACTATGTTTCAAAAGAAATCAACACGCAATCTATCCCCTTAACTCTCTCCGGGAAAAAATCGGGACACAACCCCCTCCTTACGATTAACTCTCCTCGTACGCAGATGGCCTTCCTTGTTTGACTACCGCGTGTCCGCCTCCCTCGGATTTAATGCCATCGACATAGCTCGAAACAAGATCTTAAGAGCAAGTACAACAGAGCTGAGTCAGCGGGCTATAAAAAATAAACTAGTATATTTTTGCTTAGTTGGAGGAAAAAGAAGAGGAGAGAGAAGGTAAGCGGGCTCTTCGTGAAGAGCCAGCTCTAGCACGTGCTCCTAGGCATTTTGTGAGAATGAAAGGTGGGTCACATAATAAAAAAAATAGTACACTCTTTTAATCTACTATTATGCATGTTGGCTATAAAATGAGCTGTAGATGACATGGCACTGGCTTATAGCCAGCAGCTGGCTATACTATTAACCATGCTCTAAGGCCTTGTTTGGTTCATAAGTGTTAGGACTTTTTCTAGTCCCAACAAAAAAGTCCCTAGTCCCTAAAAATCCCTCCCTATTTGTTTTCAGGGACTAAAAAGTTCATAGTCCCTTCCTAGAGGTTCTTAAATGACTATATTATCCCTATTATACAGAAAAATAACAAGCAAACAACATCATGGGGCGGCGGGGCAATGGGTGCAGTGAGGGGCATTATTGGAAAAGTCCAAAAAAGTCACAAAAAAGACTCTCTTTAGAGTCTTCTTCATTTAGTCCCAAAAGGCAACTTTTAGTCCCTAGTAGTCCCTCATGTTTGGTTAAAAATAAAAAGTCTTTAGGAGGAACTTTTTCTAGTCCCCACACCAAAAAATCCCTGAAAACAAACACACCCTAAGATCCTTTTGGTGAGCCCTCTCCCGTCCTCCTCGACACTCTTTTTTCTTTTCGACGGCAACCGAGGATCATCCTTCTCTTTTCCTTAATGTTGTTCTCCACGACGGTATAAAACGTTTTTGGTCGAGAGTCGAGACTGCGTACATTATTGGCGGCGGTACAACAATTTGGTGTTGGGTTTCCGCCGTTGCCACCATCGCGACGATGATCAAGTGGAAGAATCAGCACGACATCCTCCTCAAGCCTCGCCACCAAGGGTGTCACGCCTCACGCCTCACGCCTCACGCCTCGACCATCAGGTTGGTTCCGCTATTTCTCGGTACAACGGCACCCGCCAGCACAAATCATAGCTTCGCGTCAATCCTCCATCCAAGGTACAATGCATTGTGAAGCCATTGTCACCAACGCCGCGTTTGGAAATCCATCTTTTGTTGTTTTCATCTAACAATTCCATTCAAACCAGACCGTACTATGGTCTGTAACTTTGTAAATTATTGTGCTTTTGTTGTTTGGGGACATGTTTTAGCAAAAAAATAACTAGGATATTGTATGGTTGTCAATATTTGGGTGAGGACATAATTCTCCTGAGTAAATCTAAAGAGCATTCACTTAGAAGGACAAGCAAAGATCTGAATTTTCCTGAAGGTGTTCTAACGATTCTCTTTTAAACTCGTACATTAGACCTGTCTGTATGGTTCTTTACATGCTAATTTTACTCTCTCTATATTATACAATTTGGGTGTGCAGATTAGTGACAGTATACAAAGAAATTCATCAACAACGTGCTGTTGCAGCAGCCAACCAAAATCTGCTCAACGGAAGTGATAAAAAATACAATCTTTTGCTAAGTTTTCTTATCCGAAGTCATGCTAAATGATCTAGAAAAGATAGCTACCTACTAGCATTACTTTTAGGTGGACAAATGTAGTGTCGAACCTGGGAGCAAAAAGATTAAGGTAGCCCAATAATATTAGCTTATTTAGACTAGAATCTGCAATTTGCAGTTGATGGCAATTCCTCATATTGAGATGCTTCTGAACGCTATTGAAATATAAATGGAAAGCTTAATGGCGCCCATATATTTTTTGCATTGCAGTACTAGAAGATAACATGTGCCAAGATCAAATTTGTGTCACTGCTTGTGGTAGGGCACCTTCTTTCGTGTCCTCTGGCTGGTAGTTGGTTATTTTTCTTCAAGGTTACAATGAGTAGGTTATTCTTCTTTCTTCTTCACTCAATGCAAATGCGTAGACCAAAATGTTGTAGAATATCCATAATTGTCGGTAAAGATGTAAATCAATTTCCCCTTTTGCAAGTTTCCTCTAAATTTCATATCCTAGCTTGTAGCCTTGAGTATTTATGGGGGTAGTGATTTATATAACCCTGGTGGTGTACGTGTCACCTCCATGGATTAGGCCATGCGGAGGTACAATGCAAGTTGCCATGCCCCTTAAAATGTTGCATGAATGTTACCTCAACCATGCTGACAACCATCCCATGTTTTCATTGGTTTGATCATTTATGTACTTGCTTGGAGTGGAGGGCATGTGCGAAAAGAAGAAGGGAGATGGGATTAAGGTGAAGAGATAGATGTAACGGGGTGTTTGATCTGACTACGGTTACACAATATTTTATTTTTTTGAGAATGTATTGTTACACAATATATGATGACTTGAATTGTTACCATCGTATATTCTTCGAACGTTGAGCATTTGCATATGATATGGTGCCTTAGTACATAGTTTTCACCTCAAACAAGCTCTCCAGATACTACATTTGTTTTTATTTACCTTATGTGGGTCAAAATCATTGTCGATGTCCAACATTAAATTACTACTCTCTATTCAACTATACCGGCGACCAAAAAACAAGATCAAAAATAATATTATGGTTCAATAAATAAATATAATCTATTGAAGTACATTTTTTGTAAAAGATGGATTACACTTTAGACATGACAACGAGAATGAAACTGAGGGTTTGGGGGAGGGGTGCCTTGAAATATATTGATTTGTTTTCTGGCATATAGTCAATTCAGCCTTTAGATAATTAGGTAGGAATTTAATTACTCCTATAATTAATTAATTGGATAGATAGTTAATCATCTATATCTATACTACTTATAAAAGAGCAAACATAATCTTTTTTAAGTGCACCCCACAAAACGTACACGGATACATTACCATCGCATGATTAGTCCCACTAAACTTAATCTAACGGCTAGCCTTAACCTAATATGTTCTCTGTGTGCACTTAGCAATTTACATTGACTGACCGTACTCCACCGTGAAGGAAAATATGAAGTCCACGCCTGGTCAATTAGGAAACTATAATCACGGACGCATCTAATTATTAGGAAACTAATCACAAACGCATCCTATTATTAGGAAACTAATCACGGGTGCATCCTATTATTAGGAAAATAATCACGAGCGCATCCTATTAGGAAATTAATCATGAACACATCTAATTATTAGGAAACTAATCACGGACGCATCCTATTAGATAACTAATCACGAACACATCTAATTATTAGGAAACTAATCGCAAGCGTATCCTATCGTCTCCTATCAGGGAATCGCGATCGCGAGTCGCCTGTCGTCACCAGCCCACCACCTACGCGAGCCACAACGGGAGACATGCGAAGATGAGTCTATACTACTTATAAAAGAGCAAACATAATCTTTTTTAAGTGCACCCCACAAAACGTACACGGATACATTACCACCGCATGATTAGTCCCACTAAACTTAATCTAACGGCTAGCCTTAACCTAATATGTTCTCTGTGTGCACTTAGCAATTTACATTGACTGACCGTACTCCACCGTGAAGGAAAATATGAAGTCCACGCCTGGTCAATTAGGAAACTATAATCACGGACACATCCTATTAAGAAACTAATCACAGACGCATCTAATTATTAGGAAACTAATCACAAACGCATCCTATTATTAGGAAACTAATCACGGGTGCATCCTATTATTAGGAAAATAATCACGAGCGCATCCTATTAGGAAATTAATCACGAACACATCTAATTATTAGGAAACTAATCACGGATGCATCCTATTAGATAACTAATCACGAACACATCTAATTATTAGGAAACTAATCGCAAGCGCATCCTATCGTCTCCTATCAGGGAATCGCGATCGCGAGTCGCCTGTCGTCACCAGCCCACCACCCACGCGAGCCACAACGGGAGACATGCGAAGATGAGCTGCGGCTTCCTCCGAACACGCACACGTGCCGTCGCCGCCTTCGTCTTCTGCCTGGAGGGCAGGTCACTCTTCTACTGACTGCAACAACTTCGCATCATACAGAGAGACCAACCATGTTTCTCCGAATATCTTGAATCATGATCCTTATGACTTCATCTCTACTACTTATAAGAAGTACATTTTTTCATTTGACTATTTTCCTGACTTGGGAGGTAAGGTATGTTTTATCCACTAGAGTTGCTAAAATTGGAAGCATATCTGCAGTTTTTTCTTTCTAAACCGGCATTTGTTGGCCCTTTTTTGCCACTGTTATTCTTACAAGTGGTAGCCTACGTATCATTATTACTACGAACTTAGAGGATATTTGTTATATTGTCAAAATTTTAGAATGTTGAGCCCTTAAAGAAATGTGTAGTACTCAAGTAACTGTTCCAAGTTGTCATATTAATGCTTTTGTCCAGTGATTAACAAGTATAATTACGCAATTTATCAATGTAATTTTTATTTGGTTGACATGTTCTATTTTCATAATAAAGTAAGTCACTTTTCTTGCTTCCAGACATTACAACACTTGTGGTGTAATAGTAGAATCGGATGGTCCAACTAGCATTTTTTTGTCTTGTTTCACAGCTGATTCTATGGAGTCAAGACACGAAAGTGCTATTGTGAGCTCGAGCTCACAGGCACCCTTTGCTACAGTACAAACAAAAAAATATTTAAAAAGTTCAAAAAAATCTGAATTTTTTTGGCAACAAACATTGACATATTTTTCACATGCGTACAAATTTTCATGACAAAATGACATTCATGCAGGTCTCAGCAAAAAAACAAAATCGATGCTCCAAAATGCTTCCAAAAACAGTTTTTTTGGAGCATGATTTTGTTTTTTTTGCTGACACCTCCACAAATGTCATTTCATCACGAAAATTGGCACGCATGTAGAAAAAACATCAAAGTTTCTTGACAAAAAAATTCAGATTTTTTTGAATTTTTTTACTATTTTTTTGGATTTTACTGTTCATCCGGGATCACTGGTGCCCGGGATCAATTCCTCCGCGTCCGTCAAGACATCTCTACACTTCTCTATGTGACAATGGCTTCCTCTTTTCAACAAACCATAGAGGTCTCTTCCTACTATTGTGTGGTTGACACTCAATTGTAACAATAATTCTTGACTGGAGTTTGTTGGCACTGAAACGGTTCCTTAGCTTGTCCTAAGTGACATTTTCATGTGTGATTATACTTGCATAAATATGTGCATATGGAGAATCATGATGAATCTTCTAAATAATTTTGAGTTTTATACATTGGAAAAAGTGGGTGGTCTTTTAATACAAGAGACATGTTGATTAAGGAGAAACGATATTTCAAATTATTTGTATGAGTTGGGAATAAGAGATTGTGTACTTTATAGGGAAATTTCAAATTTATGAATAAATTGTCTTGTATTAAGTATAGTATAATGTGTTAATCCAAATAGACGCGTGTTGCACGTGCACACTTATTAGTCCAAATAGACGTGCGTTGCACGTGCATATTTACTAGTGTCCAACCAATTTGAAAGCACTCACGGGCGAGGACGGCCTATAGGTTCTCGCTGAAGTTGGCGACTGTCAGCGGGCTGTCAGTGACATGGCCAACCAACACTTTCAAATAGGGACAATGGCCACCACATGCTTCCGACATGGCCGACCAAGCGTTTGGTAAGATAGATAATGACCATGCTCTGCAGGACGTCCATACACACACGGTTGCTGAAACGTACGCTCAAGGATGAGGTCGACAGTTGTGCGCTCTAGGACGACCAATCATTGATGGTTAAGGGCTCTGACCGCCCCTTCAAGGATGATGATAAAAATAGTTTAGAAACCCAGTGTCAAATCAAATTGCAAATCAAGTCATTAATGCAGGAAAAAGCTTCCCTTCACCTGGCTGATTACAGCCTGTACGTCAACCGTTTGGGTTGCTTGACGCGTGTCCAGATATCTTCGTTGCTCAACCTTATCCCCCGGGCCTTCATCTTTAGGAAATCTCTCTCAGGAGCAAGCGCCATCGACCTCTCTCACTTCACTCCCTCCCTCGCAACTCCCATCTAGCGCCGCCGGAGGACGCAGCCTCCAGCCCCTTTCTCCTTCCTCCTCCTCCTCCT
>NC_041389.1:125979842-125983062 GCF_002162155.2 Triticum dicoccoides
TCCATGGCGCTCCACCGCCAGCCCCTTTTTCCTTCCCTCCTCTCTCCTTACCCCTTTATTTCTCTCCACAAACAAGCTTCCATGGCGTTCTCTCCTCGGGTGCTTTTCTGCAGTGCGCCACCTCGCCGGTGAGGTGAGCTTGTCGTCGCTCCTCCCTCACCACCATTCGACGAAAACAACATGGTAGTTGTTTCTGCAACGCAACCGTAGTTTCAGGAATTGTTTCTGCAACGCGGCCGTTGTTTCAGAAATTGTTTCTGCAATCTCCAAATTTTTGCAACATAGTAGTTGTTTCTGCAACGTAGCTGTTGCTTCAGGAATTGCTTCTGCAACGCGGCCGTTGTTTCAGGAATTGTTTCTGTAACGCAATCATTGTTTCAGGACTGTTTTCTGCGATGCGGTCGTTGTTTCTACAACTGGTTTGTTGTTTCAGAAATTAGTGTGTCGGGAAGGCTGGTGGACGGCGGACAGGGGATTCTGTTTCTGAAACAGAGCGGCTGTTGCAGGAAATAATGACCTGATCAGTTTGCGGGTGATGGTTGCATCCCACAGCTGTTAGGTGGCTAATCCAACGGCTCTTCGGGCGGCGGATGATTCTAACACATCCGCCGGCGGAGGCGTAGCGGTTCCCTTAATGCAATTAGTTATCAGATTGTTAATTATTTGTGCAACTAATTACGTCCATTTAAATATGGATTTTTTTCACGTGGAATCAATTTCAAAACTGAGTCATTAATTCAATTAATTAATTAGGCCGGGGGTTATCCCTCTTTTCTAAAAAAAAGTAAAAAAATTCAGTTAATTAATTAGGCAGATAGTTAATTGGGCTTGTGGATAACTAGAAATAGAAATCTCTACTCCTGAAGGGAGAGTTGTAGCTTCTCCTCACCGTTTTATTTTTGCGTGGTTTTTTCGTTTCACCTCCTCCTACTGTATTTTCTCTCTCCCATTAAAAATGGAAATCCCATTAAGGGGAGATTTTTCGTGCTTGCTTTGGCAGGTACCGATTCAGAAATAATAGGTAATCAAAGATTTAAAAATCACATAATATACATGAGATCACCTTCCTAAAAGAAAGACACTAGATTTTTCTCGATAATCTTTCAAAACAAAACCAGATATTGCTCAATATCAAATCGATAATCCCGCGCACTATACCATTTACTATTAACATATGTTTATTATAAATTGAAAGTTACAAGTTTCCTAATGCAAAAAAATAATATATCATTTTTCTTATGGGTGTACGCATCCGCGCGCCCCTACGGAGGGACACCACGCGTGACACAGTGGAGGACGTCAGGCCTGATGCCAGCGATAATCGAGAATGCAGGGCGTGGAGCACGGCATCAAGGACAACCGTGATGCAAGGCGGGTTGTCGGACCATGATGTGCATACATTTGTGGACGCGATCGTATTATATTTCTTTTCATTCATACGAAGAGCCATGCACACTATATTCTCAAATTAAGTGTCCCCATTCAAATGTCAAGAAATTCGTAAAGGAAGTGTGTCCTACAATACTCGATGGGCATGCATAAATGAATCTAGTGCAAAATCATCTTTACCACCAAGTTTCAGTCGAACAATGCGATAGGCGCCTTAAATTTGTAATATCTCTATTAGTAAAGGAAATAGTTATCGTAGTCGTCACTTCTAGCAGCCATTCTTGCGAAAAATATTTTGGAAATCGAGCGTTGAATCAATTTAGAAATCAAACAATTAATGCAAATAATTAGGTCCATTTAAATAGGAATTGTTTTTGCACTGAATCAATTTGAAAACCAAGTCATTAATGTAATGTAATTAATTAGTAGACAGTTAATTATGCCTGCATATAATTAGAAGTAGGGATTTTTTCTAATTAGATAGATAAATAATTGATTCGGTTGGTAGTTAATTAGGCATGCAGTGAATTAAGTCGGCCGCTAATTTTTTTTGTAATTAATTAATTAAGAAAATAGTTAATTGCGTCGATTTTTTTTAAAAGCGCTCCTGGGCAATGACGGTCAACATGCTCTCAGCGACATGGCCGAGCACCGCGTGCCAACATGGACAACCCCCACCATGCACTCGCGACATGGGCGACCAAGCGTTCATCAAGATGCATGACAAACATGCTCTGCAGATGTCGACACGCTGACGGTTGCCGATGTTGGAAATATGCCCTAGAGGCAATAATAAAATCATTATTATTATATTTCCTTGTTCATGATAATTGTCTTTATTCATGCTATAATTGTGTTATCCGGAAATCGTAATACATGTGTGAATAACAGACATCAACATGTCCCTAGTGAGCCTCTAGTTGACTAGCTCGTTGATCAACAGATAGTCATGGTTTCCTGAATATGGACACTGGATGTCATTGATAACGAGATCACATCATTAGGAGAATGATGTGATGGACAAGACCCAATCCTAAACATAGCACAAGATCGTATAGTTCATTTGCTAGAGTTTTCCAATGTCAAGTATCTTTTCCTTAGACCATGAGATCGTGTAACTCCCGGATACCGTAGGAGTGCTTTGGGTATGCCAAACGTCACAACGTAACTGGGTGACTATAAAGGTAGACTACGGGTATCTCTGAAAGTGTCTGTTGGGTGACATGGATCAAGACTGGGATTTGTCACTCCGTATGACGGAGAGGTATCACTGGGCCCACTCGGTAATGCATCATCATAATGAGCTCGGAGTGACCAAGTGTCTGGTCACGGGATCATGCATTACGGTACGAGTAAAGTGACTTGCCGGTAACTAGATTGAACGAGGTATTGGGATACCGACGATCGAATCTCGGGCAAGTAACATACCGATAGACAAAGGGAATAGCGTACGGGGTTGATAGAATCCTCGACATCGTGGTTCATCCGATGAGATCATCGTGGAGCATGTGGGAGCCAACATGGGTATCCAGATCCCGCTGTTGGTTATTGACCGGAGAGTCGTCTCGGTCATGTCTGCTTGTCTCCCGAACCCGTAGGGTCTACACACTTAAGGTTCAGTTACGCTAGGGTTGTAGGGATATGTATATGCAGTAACCCGAATGTTGTTCGGAGTCCCGGATGAGATCCCGGACGTCACGAGGAGTTCCGGAATGGTCCGGAGGTAAATATTTATATATGGGAAGTCCTGTTTCGGGCATCGGGACAAGTTTCGGGGTTATCGGTATTGTACCGGGACCACCGGAAGGGTCCCGGGGGTCCACCGGGTGGG
>NC_041389.1:125984698-125985005 GCF_002162155.2 Triticum dicoccoides
AGGGATGTCTAATCTAAGTGGGAGTTCACTAATAATTTGATTAGTTGAACTTAATTATCATGAACTTAGTCTAAAATCTTTGCAATATGTCTTGTAGATCAAATGGCCAACGTAGTCCTCAACTTCAACGCGTTCCTAGAGAAAACTAAGCTGAAAGACAATGGCAGCAACTATACGGACTGGGTCCGGAACCTGAGGATCATCCTCATAGCTGCCAAGAAAGATTATGTCCTACAAGCACCGCTTGGTGACGCACCCGTTCTCCCTGCAGAACAAGATGTTATGAACGCTTGGCAGGCACGTTTCG
>NC_041389.1:125985137-126001174 GCF_002162155.2 Triticum dicoccoides
TGACTACTCCCTCGTTCAGTGCGGCATGCTTTACAGCCTAGAGCCGGGGCTCCAAAAGCGTTTTGAGAGACATGGAGCATATGAGATGTTCGAAGAGCTGAAAATGGTTTTCCAAGCTCATGCCCGGGTCGAGAGATATGAAGTCTCCGACAAATTCTTCAGTTGTAAGATGGAGGAAAACAGTTCTGTCAGTGAGCACATACTCACTATGTCTGGGTTGCATAACCGCTTGACTCAGCTGGGAGTTAATCTCCCGGATGATGCGGTCATTGACAGAATCCTCCAGTCGCTTCCACCAAGCTACAAGAGCTTTGTGATGAACTTCAATATGCAGGGGATGGAAAAGACCATTCCTGAAGTATTTGCTATGCTGAAATCAGCAGAGGTAGAAGTCAGGAAGGAACATCAAGTGTTGATGGTCAATAAAACCACTAAGTTCAAGAAAGGCAAGGGTAAAAAGAACTTCAAGAAGGACGGCAAGGAGGTTGCCGCGCTCGGCAAACAAGCTAACGGGAAGAAGCCAAAGAATGGACCCAAGCCCGAGACTGAGTGCTTTTATTGCAAGGGAAGCGGTCACTGGAAGCGGAACTGCCCTAAGTACTTAGCGGATAAGAAGGCCGGCAAAACGAAAGGTATATGTGATATACATGTAATTGATGTGTACCTTACTAGTGCCCGTAGTGGCTCCTGGGTATTTGATACCGGTGCAGTTGCTCACATTTGTAACTCAAAGCAGGGGCTGCGGAATAAGCGGAAACTGGCAAAGGACGAGGTGACGATGCGCGTCGGGAATGGTTCCAAGGTCAATGTGATCGCCGTCGGCACGCTACCTCTGCATCTCCCTTCGGGATTAGTTTTAAACCTTAATAATTGTTATTTAGTGCCAGCTTTGAGCATGAACATTGTATCGGGATCTCGTTTAATTCGAGATGGCTACTCTTTTAAATCTGAGAATAATGGTTGTTCCATTTTTATGAGAGATATGTTTTATGGTCATGCTCCTATGGTGAATGGTTTATTCTTTATGAATCTCGAACGTGATGCTACACATGTTCATAATGTGAGTACCAAAAGAAGTAAGGTTGATAATGATAGTCCCACATACTTGTGGCACTGCCGCCTTGGTCACATAGATGTCAAACGCATGAAGAAGCTCCATGTTGATGGACTTTTAGAGTCTCTTGATTATGAATCATTTGACACGTTCGAACCATGCCTTATGGGTAAAATGACCAAGACTCCGTTCTCAGGAACAATGGAGCGAGCAACCGACTTATTGGAAATCATACATACTGATGTGTGCGGTCCGATGAGTGTTGAGGCTCGCGGTGGCTATCGTTATTTCTCACTCTCACTGATGATTTCAGTAGGTATGGGTATATCTACTTAATGAAACACAAGTCTGAAACCTTTGAAAAGTTCAAGGAATTTCAGAGTGAGGTTGAAAATCAACGTGACAGGAAAATCAAGTTTCTGCGATCAGATCATGGAGGAGAATACTTGAGTCACGAGTTTGGGGCACACTTAAGAAAATGTGGAATAGTTTCACAACTCACGCCGCCTGGAACACCTCAGTGTAATGGTGTGTCCGAACGTCGTAATCGCACTCTGTTAGATATGGTGCGATCTATGATGTCTCTTACCGATTTACCGCTTTCTTTTTGGGGCTATGCTTTAGAGACTGCCGCATTCACTTTAAATAGGGCACCGTCAAAATCCGTTGAGACGACACCATATGAATTATGGTTTGGGAAGAAACCTAAGCTGTCGTTTCTAAAAGTTTGGGGATGCGATGCTTATGTCAAGAAACTTCAACCTGAAAAGCTCGAACCCAAGTCGGAAAAATGCGTCTTCATAGGATACCCAAAAGAAACTATTGGGTACACCTTCTACCTCAGATCCGAAGGCAAGATCTTTGTTGCCAAGAATGGGTCCTTTTTGGAGAAAGAGTTTCTCTCGAAAGAAGTAAGTGGGAGGAAAGTAGAGCTTGATGAAGTATTACCTCTTGAACCAGAAAATGGCGCAACTCAAGAAAATGTTCCTGAGGTGCCTGCACCGACTAGAGAGGAAGTTAATGATCAAGATACTTCTAATCAAGCCCCTACTGAAATTCGAAGGTCCACAAGGACACGTTCCGCACCAGAGTGGTACGGCAACCCTGTCTTGGAAATCATGCTGTTAGACAATGGTGAACCTTCGAACTATGAAGAAGCGATGGCGGGCCCGGATTCCGACAAATGGCTGGAAGCCATGAAATCCGAGATAGGATCCATGTATGAAAACAAAGTATGGACTTTGACTGACTTGCCCGTTGAGCGGCGAGCCATAGAAAATAAATGGATCTTTAAGAGGAAGACAGACACGGATGGTAATGTGACCATCTATAAAGCTCGGCTTGTCGCTAAGGGTTATCGACAAGTTCAAGGGGTTGACTACGATGAGACTTTCTCACCGGTAGCGAAGCTGAAGTCCGTCCGAATCATGTTAGCAATTGCCGCATTCTATGATTACGAAATATGGCAAATGGACGTCAAAACGGCATTCCTTAATGGTTTCCTTAAGGAAGAATTGTATATGATGCAGCCGGAAGGTTTTGTCGATCCTAAGAATGCTGACAAAATGTGCAAGCTCCAACGCTCGATTTATGGGCTGGTGCAAGCATCTCGGAGTTGGAACATTCGCTTTGATGAGATGATCAAAGCGTTTGGGTTTACACAGACTTATGGAGAAGCCTGCGTTTACAAGAAAGTGAGTGGGAGCTCTGTAGCATTTCTCATATTATATGTAGATGACATACTGTTGATGGGAAATGATATAGAACTCTTGGACAGCATCAAGGCCTACTTGAATAAAAGTTTTTCAATGAAGGACCTTGGAGAAGCTGCTTATATATTAGGCATCAAAATCTATAGAGATAGATCAAGACGCCTCATAGGTCTTTCACAAAGCACATACCTTGATAAGATATTGAAGAAGTTCAATATGGATCAATCCAAGAAAGGGTTCTTGCCTGTGTTACAAGGTGTGAAATTGAGCTCAGCTCAGTGTCCGACCACGGCAGAAGATATAGAAGAGATGAGCGTCATCCCCTATGCCTCAGCCATAGGTTCTATTATGTATGCCATGCTGTGTACCAGACCTGATGTTAACCTTGCCGTCAGTTTGGTAGGAAGGTACCAAAGTAATCCCGGCAGGGAACACTGGACAGCGGTCAAGAATATCCTGAAGTACCTGAAAAGGACTAAGGAAATGTTTCTCGTTTATGGAGGTGACGAAGAGCTCGTCGTAAAGGGTTACGTCGACGCTAGCTTCGACACAGATCTGGATGACTCTAAGTCACAAACCGGATACGTGTATATTTTGAATGGTGGGGTAGTAAGCTGGTGCAGTTGCAAGCAAAGCGTCGTGGCGGGATCTACATGTGAAGCGGAGTACATGGCAGCCTCGGAGGCAGCACATGAAGCAATATGGGTGAAGGAGTTCATCACCGACCTAGGAGTCATACCCAATGCGTCGGGGCCGATCAAGCTCTTCTGTGACAACACTGGAGCTATTGCACTTGCCAAAGAGCCCAGGTTTCACAAGAAGACAAGGCACATCAAGCGTCGCTTCAACTCCATTCGTGAAAATGTTCAAGATGGAGACATAGAGATTTGTAAAGTACATACGGACCTGAATATAGCAGATCCGTTGACTAAACCTCTCCCTAGAGCAAAACATGATCAACACCAGAATTCCATGGGTGTTCGATTCATCACAATGTAACTAGATTATTGACTCTAGTGCAAGTGGGAGACTGTTGGAAATATGCCCTAGAGGCAATAATAAAATCATTATTATTATATTTCCTTGTTCATGATAATTGTCTTTATTCATGCTATAATTGTGTTATCCAGAAATCGTAATACATGTGTGAATAACAGACATCAACATGTCCCTAGTGAGCCTCTAGTTGACTAGCTCGTTGATCAACAGATAGTCATGGTTTCCTGACTATGGACACTGGATGTCATTGATAACGAGATCACATCATTAGGAGAATGATGTGATGGACAAGACCCAATCCTAAACATAGCACAAGATCGTATAGTTCATTTGCTAGAGTTTTCCAATGTCAAGTATCTTTTCCTTAGACCATGAGATCGTGTAACTCCCGGATACCGTAGGAGTGCTTTGGGTATGCCAAACGTCACAACGTAACTGGGTGACTATAAAGGTAGACTACGGGTATCTCTGAAAGTGTCTGTTGGGTGACATGGATCAAGACTGGGATTTGTCACTCCGTATGACGGAGAGGTATCACTGGGCCCACTCGGTAATGCATCATCATAATGAGCTCAGAGTGACCAAGTGTCTGGTCACGGGATCATGCATTACGGTACGAGTAAAGTGACTTGCCGGTAACTAGATTGAACGAGGTATTGGGATACCGACGATCGAATCTCGGGCAAGTAACATACCGATAGACAAAGGGAATAGCGTACGGGGTTGATAGAATCCTCGACATCGTGGTTCATCCGATGAGATCATCTTGGAGCATGTGGGAGCCAACATGGGTATCCAGATCCCGCTGTTGGTTATTGACCGGAGAGTCGTCTCGGTCATGTCTGCTTGTCTCCCGAACCCGTAGGGTCTACACACTTAAGGTTCAGTTACGCTAGGGTTGTAGGGATATGTATATGCAGTAACCCGAATGTTGTTCGGAGTCCCGGATGAGATCCCGGACGTCACGAGGAGTTCCGGAATGGTCCGGAGGTAAAGATTTATATATGGGAAGTCCTGTTTCGGGCATCGGGACAAGTTTCGGGGTTATCAGTATTGTACCGGGACCACCGGAAGGGTCCCGGGGGTCCACCGGGTGGGTCCACCTGTCCCGGGGGGCCACATGGGCTGTAGGGGGTGCGCCTTGGCCTAATGGGCCAAGGGCACCAGCCCCACATAGGCCCATGCGCCTAGGGTTTGAAGGGGGAAGAGTCCTAGGAGGGGAAGGCACCTCCTAGGTGCCTTGGGGAGGAGGGAAACCCCCCTTGGCCGCCGCACCCCCTAGGAGATTGGATCTCCTAGGGCCGGCCACCCCCCCTTGGCCCTCCTATATATAGTGGGGGAGAGGAGGGACTTCATACCTGAACGCCTTGGCCTTTGGTTGCCTCCTTCTCCCTCTCCAACACCTCCTCCACCTCCATAGTGCTTAGCGAAGCTCTGCCGGAGTACTGCAGCTCCATCAACACCACGCCGTCGTGCTGCTGCTGGTGCCATCTCCCTCAACCTCTCCTCCCTCCCTTGCTGGATCAAGAAGGAGGAGACGTGGCTGTTCCGTACGTGTGTTGAACGCGGAGGTGCCGTCCGTTCGGCGCTGGTCATCGGTGATTTGGATCACGTCGAGTACGACTACATCATCACCGTTCTTTTGAATGCTTCCGTGCGCGATCTACAAAGGTATGTAGATGCATCTAATCACTCGTTGCTAGATGAACTCCTAGATGATCTTGGTGAAACAAGTAGGAAATTTTTTGTTTTCTGCAACGTTCCCCAACAGTGGCATCATGAGCTAGGTCTATGCGTAGTTCTTCTTGCGCGAGTAGAACACAATTTGTTGTGGGCGTCGATTTGTCAACCTTCTTGCCGTTACTAGTCCTTTCTTGCTTCAGCGGTATTGTGGGATGAAGCGGCCCGGACCAACCTTACACGTACGCTTACGTGAGACCGGTTCCACCGACTAACATGCACTAGTTGCATAAGGTGGCTGGCGGGTGTCTGTCTCTCCTACTTTAGTTGGAGCGAAATCGATGAACAGTGTCCTTATGAAGGGTAAATAGAAGTTGACAAATCACGTTGTGGCTTTAACGTAGGTAAGAAGACGTTCTTGCTAGAACCCTAATTCAGCCACGTAAAACTTGCAACAACAATTAGAGGACGTCTAACTTGTTTTTGCAGCAAGTGGTTTGTGATATGATATGGCCAAAGTTGTGATGAATGATGAATGATCTATATGTGATGTATGAGATGTTCATGCTATTGTAATAGGATTCACGACTTGCATGTCGATGAGTATGACAACCGGCAGGAGCCATAGGAGTTGTCTTTATTCTTTATATGACCTGCGTGTCATCAAGAAACGCCATGTAAATTACTTTACTTTATTGCTAAACGCGTTAGCCATAGTAGTAGAAGTAATAGTTGGCGAGCAACTTCATGGAGACATGATGATGGAGATCATGATGATGGAGATCATGGTGTCAAGCCGGTGACAAGATGATCATGGAGCCCCAAGATGGAGATCAAAGGAGCTATGTGATATTGGCCATATCATGTCACGTTTATTATTTGATTGCATGTGATGTTTATCATGTTTTGCATCTTGTTTACTTAGAACGACGGTAGTAAATAAGATGATCCCTCACAATAAATTCAAGAAGTGTTCCCCCTAACTGTGCACCGTTGCGACAGTTCGCTGTTTCAAAACACCACGTGATGATCGGGTGTTTTATTCAGACGTTCACATACAACGGGTGTAAGACAGATTTACACATGCAAACACTTAGGTTGACTTGACGAGCCTAGCATGTACAGACATGGCCTCAGAACACAGAAGACCGAAAGGTCGAGCATGAGTCGTATAGAAGATACGATCAACATGAAGATGTTCACCGATGTTGACTAGTCCGTCTCACGTGATGATCGGACACGGTCTAGTTTAACTCGGATCATGTAATACTTAGATGGATAGAGGGATGTCTAATCTAAGTGGGAGTTCACTAATAATTTGATTAGTTGAACTTAATTATCATGAACTTAGTCTAAAATCTTTGCAATATGTCTTGTAGATCAAATGGCCAACATAGTCCTCAACTTCAACGCTGAAAGACGATGGCAGCAACTATACGGACTGGGTCCGGAACCTGAGGATCATCCTCATAGCTGCCAAGAAAGATTATGTCCTACAAGCACCGCTTGGTGACGCACCCGTTCTCCCTGCAGAACAAGATGTTATGAACGCTTGGCAGGCACGTTTCGATGACTACTCCCTCGTTCAGTGCGGCATGCTTTACAGCCTAGAGTCGGGGCTCCAAAAGCGTTTTGAGAGACATGGAGCATATGAGATGTTCGAAGAGCTGAAAATGGTTTTCCAAGCTCATGCCCGGGTCGAGAGATATGAAGTCTTCGACAAATTCTTCAGCTGTAAGATGGAGGAAAACAGTTCTGTCAGTGAGCACATACTCACTATGTCTGCGTTGCATAACCGCTTGACTCAGCTGGGAGTTAATCTCCCGGATGATGCGGTCATTGACAGAATCCTCCAGTCGCTTCCACCAAGCTACAAGAGCTTTGTGATGAACTTCAATATGCAGGGGATGGAAAAGACCATTCCTGAAGTATTTGCTATGCTGAAATCAGCAGAGGTAGAAGTCAGGAAGGAACATCAAGTGTTGATGGTCAATAAAACCACTAAGTTCAAGAAAGGCAAGGGTAAAAAGAACTTCAAGAAGGACGGCAAGGAGGTTGCCGCGCCCGGCAAGCAAGCTGCCGGGAAGAAGCCAAAAAATGGACCCAAGCCCGAGACTGAGTGCTTTTATTGCAAGGGAAGCGGTCACTGGAAGCGGAACTGCCCTAAGTACTTAGCGGATAAGAAGGCCGGCAAAACGAAAGGTATATGTGATATACATGTAATTGATGTGTACCTTACTAGTGCCCGTAGTGGCTCCTGGGTATTTGATACCGGTGCAGTTGCTCACATTTGTAACTCAAAGCAGGGGCTGCGGAATAAGCGGAAACTGGCAAAGGACGAGGTGACGATGCGCGTCGGGAATGGTTCCAAGGTCAATGTGATCGCCGTCGGCACGCTACCTCTGCATCTCCCTTCGGGATTAGTTTTAAACCTTAATAATTGTTATTTAGTGCCAGCTTTGAGCATGAACATTGTATCGGGATCTCGTTTAATTCGAGATGGCTACTCTTTTAAATCTGAGAATAATGGTTGTTCCATTTTTATGAGAGATATGTTTTATGGTCATGCTCCTATGGTGAATGGTTTATTCTTTATGAATCTCGAACGTGATGCTACACATGTTCATAATGTGAGTACCAAAAGAAGTAAGGTTGATAATGATAGTCCCACATACTTGTGGCACTGCCGCCTTGGTCACATAGGTGTCAAACGCATGAAGAAGCTCCATGTTGATGGACTTTTAGAGTCTCTTGATTATGAATCATTTGACACGTGCGAACCATGCCTTATGGGTAAAATGACCAAGACTCCGTTCTCAGGAACAATGGAGCGAGCAACCGACTTATTGGAAATCATACATACTGATGTGTGCGGTCCGATGAGTGTTGAGGCTCGCGGTGGCTATCGTTATTTCTCACTCTCACTGATGATTTCAGTAGGTATGGGTATATCTACTTAATGAAACACAAGTCTGAAACCTTTGAAAAGTTCAAGGAATTTCAGAGTGAGGTTGAAAATCAATGTGACAGGAAAATCAAGTTTCTGCGATCAGATCGTGGAGGAGAATACTTGAGTCACGAGTTTGGGGCACACTTAAGAAAATGTGGAATAGTTTCACAACTCACGCCGCCTGGAACACCTCAGTGTAATGGTGTGTCCGAACGTCGTAATCGCACTCTGTTAGATATGGTGCGATCTATGATGTCTCTTACCGATTTACCGCTTTCTTTTTGGGGCTATGCTTTAGAGACTGCCGCATTCACTTTAAATAGGGCACCGTCAAAATCCGTTGAGACGACACCATATGAATTATGGTTTGGGAAGAAACCTAAGCTGTCGTTTCTAAAAGTTTGGGGATGCGATGCTTATGTCAAGAAACTTCAACCTGAAAAGCTCGAACCCAAGTCGGAAAAATGCGTCTTCATAGGATACCCAAAAGAAACTATTGGGTACACCTTCTACCTCAGATCCGAAGGCAAGATCTTTGTTGCCAAGAATGGGTCCTTTCTGGAGAAAGAGTTTCTCTCGAAAGAAGTAAGTGGGAGGAAAGTAGAGCTTGATGAAGTATTACCTCTTGAACCGGAAAATGGCGCAACTCAAGAAAATGTTCCTGAGGTGCCTGCACCGACTAGAGAGGAAGTTAATGATCAAGATACTTCTAATCAAGCCCCTACTGAAATTCGAAGGTCCACAAGGACACGTTCCGCACCAGAGTGGTACGGCAACCCTGTCTTGGAAATCATGCTGTTAGACAATGGTGAACCTTCGAACTATGAAGAAGCGATGGCGGGCCCGGATTCTGACAAATGGCTGGAAGCCATGAAATCCGAGATAGGATCCATGTATGAAAACAAAGTATGGACTTTGACTGACTTGCCCGTTGAGCGGCGAGCCATAGAAAATAAATGGATCTTTAAGAGGAAGACAGACACGGATGGTAATGTGACCATCTATAAAGCTCGGCTTGTCGCTAAGGGTTATCGACAAGTTCAAGGGGTTGACTACGATGAGACTTTCTCACCGGTAGCGAAGCTGAAGTCCGTCCGAATCATGTTAGCAATTGCCGCATTCTATGATTACGAAATATGGCAAATGGACGTCAAAACGGCATTCCTTAATGGTTTCCTTAAGGAAGAATTGTATATGATGCAGCCGGAAGGTTTTGTCGATCCTAAGAATGCTGACAAAATGTGCAAGCTCCAACGCTCGATTTGTGGGCTGGTGCAAGCATCTCGGAGTTGGAACATTCGCTTTGATGAGATGATCAAAGCGTTTGGGTTTACACAGACTTATGGAGAAGCCTGCGTTTACAAGAAAGTGAGTGGGAGCTCTGTAGCATTTCTCATATTATATGTAGATGACATACTGTTGATGGGAAATGATATAGAACTCTTGGACAGCATCAAGGCCTACTTGAATAAAAGTTTTTCAATGAAGGACCTTGGAGAAGCTGCTTATATATTAGGCATCAAAATCTATAGAGATAGATCAAGACGCCTCATAGGTCTTTCACAAAGCACATACCTTGATAAGATATTGAAGAAGTTCAATATGGATCAATCCAAGAAGGGGTTCTTGCCTGTGTTACAAGGTATGAAATTGAGCTCAGCTCAATGTCCGACCACGGCAGAAGATATAGAAGAGATGAGCGTCATCCCCTATGCCTCGGCCATAGGTTCTATTATGTATGCCATGCTGTGTACCAGACCTGATGTTAACCTTGCCGTCAGTTTGGTAGGAAGGTACCAAAGTAATCCCGGCAAGGAACACTGGACAGCGGTCAAGAATATCCTGAAGTACCTGAAAAGGACTAAGGAAATGTTTCTCGTTTATGGAGGTGACGAAGAGCTCGTCGTAAAGGGTTACGTCGACGCTAGCTTCGACACAGATCTGGATGACTCTAAGTCACAAACTGGATACGTGTATATTTTGAATGGTGGGGCAGTAAGCTGGTGCAGTTGCAAGCAAAGCGTCGTGGCGGGATCTACATGTGAAGCGGAGTACATGGCAGCCTCGGAGGCAGCACATGAAGCAATATGGGTGAAGGAGTTCATCACCGACCTAGGAGTCATACCCAATGCGTCGGGGCCGATCAAGCTCTTCTGTGACAACACTGGAGCTATTGCACTTGCCAAAGAGCCCAGGTTTCACAAGAAGACAAGGCACATCAAGCGTCGCTTCAACTCCATTCGTGAAAATGTTCAAGATGGAGACATAGAGATTTGTAAAGTACATACGGACCTGAATATAGCAGATCCGTTGACTAAACCTCTCCCTAGAGCAAAACATGATCAACACCAGAATTCCATGGGTGTTCGATTCATCACAATGTAACTAGATTATTGACTCTAGTGCAAGTGGGAGACTGTTGGAAATATGCCCTAGAGGCAATAATAAAATCATTATTATTATATTTCCTTGTTCATGATAATTGTCTTTATTCATGCTATAATTGTGTTATCCAGAAATCGTAATACATGTGTGAATAACAGACATCAACATGTCCCTAGTGAGCCTCTAGTTGACTAGCTCGTTGATCAACAGATAGTCATGGTTTCCTGACTATGGACACTGGATGTCATTGATAACGAGATCACATCATTAGGAGAATGATGTGATGGACAAGACCCAATCCTAAACATAGCACAAGATCGTATAGTTCATTTGCTAGAGTTTTCCAATGTCAAGTATCTTTTCCTTAGACCATGAGATCGTGTAACTCCCGGATACCGTAGGAGTGCTTTGGGTATGCCAAACGTCACAACGTAACTGGGTGACTATAAAGGTAGACTACGGGTATCTCTGAAAGTGTCTGTTGGGTGACATGGATCAAGACTGGGATTTGTCACTCCGTATGACGGAGAGGTATCACTGGGCCCACTCGGTAATGCATCGTCATAATGAGCTCAGAGTGACCAAGTGTCTGGTCACGGGATCATGCATTACGGTACGAGTAAAGTGACTTGCCGGTAACGAGATTGAACGAGGTATTGGGATACCGACGATCGAATCTCGGGCAAGTAACATACCGATAGACAAAGGGAATAGCGTACGGGGTTGATAGAATCCTCGACATCGTGGTTCATCCGATGAGATCATCGTGGAGCATGTGGGAGCCAACATGGGTATCCAGATCCCGCTGTTGGTTATTGACCGGAGAGTCGTCTCGGTCATGTCTGCTTGTCTCCCGAACCCGTAGGGTCTACACACTTAAGGTTCAGTTACGCTAGGGTTGTAGGGATATGTATATGCAGTAACCCGAATGTTGTTCGGAGTCCCGGATGAGATCCCGGACGTCACGAGGAGTTCCGGAATGGTCCGGAGGTAAATATTTATATATGGGAAGTCCTGTTTCGGGCATCGGGACAAGTTTCGGGGTTATCGGTATTGTACCGGGACCACCGGAAGGGTCCCGGGGGTCCACCGGGTGGGTCCACCTGTCCCGGGGGGCCACATGGGCTGTAGGGGGTGCGCCTTGGCCTAATGGGCCAAGGGAACCAGCCCCACATAGGCCCATGCGCCTAGGGTTTGAAGGGGGAAGAGTCCTAGGAGGGGAAGGCACCTCCTAGGTGCCTTGGGGGGGGAGGGAAACCCCCCTTGGCCGCCGCACCCCCTAGGAGATTGGATCTCCTAGGGCCGGCCACCCCCCCTTGGCCCTCCTATATATAGTGGGGGAGAGGAGGGACTTCATACCTGAACGCCTTGGCCTTTGGTTGCCTCCTTCTCCCTCTCCAACACCTCCTCCACCTCCATAGTGCTTAGCGAAGCTCTGCCGGAGTACTGCAGCTCCATCAACACCACGCCGTCGTGCTGCTGCTGGTGCCATCTCCCTCAACCTCTCCTCCCTCCCTTGCTGGATCAAGAAGGAGGAGACGTGGCTGTTCCGTACGTGTGTTGAACGCGGAGGTGCCGTCCGTTCGGCGCTGGTCATCGGTGATTTGGATCACGTCGAGTACGACTACATCATCACCGTTCTTTTGAACGCTTCCGTGCGCGATCTACAAAGGTATGTAGATGCATCTAATCACTCGTTTCTAGATGAACTCCTAGATGATCTTGGTGAAACGAGTAGGAAATTTTTTGTTTTCTGCAACGTTCCCCAACAGCCGAAACGTTCACGGATGATGACAACACGACACTACATTGGGCAGGTGGTTCATGCTAGAGTAGAAATGAAGAGTTTTCCAGGAAGAAGAACTAAAGCAGACTAATGGTCCATGGTGTTGGAGAAGAAAAGAGAGTGTTCCAAAAATAAAGTGAAAAAATAAATAAAGAAAGAGTATTTTAGGAAATAAGTAGGAACAAGAAATAAGCTGACGAGGAAGGAGGAAGAAGATGATGCGTCACTAGCAAATGCACTGTTGACATGATGTTGGTTGACGAATAGGCTAAGGGTAGAAGATATAGGGAAGGAGGAGGAAGAGAAGAACAAAAGTATCCCTTCTGGCAATGAATGTTGTGTGGGCTGGAGGTGGAGCTTATTGAAAACTAGGGACATGTTTAGGTTGCCACTAGCCTTCCATGTCCATGTGCATTTGCAAAGTTGAATGGATCTTTGAGAATGGTCTATGTAGTTATTTGTTGTTTTGTGTCAATAATATGACTTAGTTTAATCCGCTCTATTATATTATAAATACGAAACATTTCATCCCATTTGCAATGCACGACGTAGATGAGGTGGGCGTCATCTGGTTTTAAAGGAGAGGGCTCCAGCGAGAAATATCCTGTTATGGCGGGAAACCGAGCGGGTTCGATGAGAAAAGGGAAAGGTGCGTGGTGGGATGGTTTTTTTTGTGTGTTGGGCCCGCATGTTAGAGATAACATGACAGATAGTCTGGACAACCAATTTTCTCCCCATATATGGTCTAGATTTAGGAGAGCTCGGATTGTCTAGACGGATGAATTTTAGGGATCCTACCGGATGCCCGTTTGATGTCCAAACACGCACGGACGTACGCCGGAGAAATAAGCTTCAGCCTTGAAGACACCTTAACTATTTGTTTGATTCATTTATATACGAATTATAGCCCATAGCAACGCACAGGCGTTCTACTAGTAAAGATAAAGAAATCAGTCCCAGGATTGATCCTACAGTGCGCCACACAACTCTAGCCACCGGAGAATATAAGAGCAACTCCAATGGGGCGACCCAAATGAACGGCGATTTTGTCCATTTTTTGTCCGTTTGGGTCGACCGCCCGCCTAGCGTCCGCCCTGTTTTAGATATGGGTCGGCAGGGTGCCCAACGTGCCAACTCATATGTGCCGGCGTGGCCGCCTGGCCCCCCTATTTTTTGCATGAATTTGCATAGTTTGAATCAAATAACATAGTTTTGGACCGAATAAAATAGCATAGTTATTACAAGCCGAATGAAAAAAATGTCTCACATAGTCCTCACATAGTTTTGCAAACGAATAAAAGAAGATACATCTATTGGTTGCCAACATGAGCCCACATATACTCAACCAAATCATTTTGCAGTTGCATGTGAGTTTCCCAATCACGCATGTCTTGATGAAATTGGGTGAACTGTTCAAACGTTGCCGCTACTCCATGCTCAGGCACAACATCCTCACCCTGAAACTAAAACCCTTGATCATACAAAGTTCCGGGCGCTCGTCTTCTACGATCATATTATGCATGATCACACAAGCAGTCATCACCTTCCACAGTTTCTGCGTGCTCCAGGTATTAGCAGGATACCGAACGATGCCCCACCGAGATTGCAAAACGCCAAAGGCACGCTCGATATCCTTCCTAGCACTCTCTTGCTTTTGGGAAAATCTTTTCCTCTTCTCTCCGACAGGATTGGGTATTGTCTTGACAATAGTGGTTCACTGAGGATAGATACCGTCACCCAGATAGTATCCTTTGTCGTAGTTGTGGCCTTTAACAGTAAAGTTCACCGATGGGTTGTTGCCTTCGGCAAGCCTAGCAAACACCGATGAGCGTTGAAGCACGTTGATATCATTGTGTGATCCGGCCATGCCAAAGAAAGAGTGCCAGATCTAGAGATCTTGAGACGCCACGACCTCTAGTATGACAGTGCAAGACCTGACATGGCCCTTATACTGCCCTTGCCAGGTAGAAGGGCAGTTCTTCCACTCCTGCATGCAGTCTATGCTATCAAGCATCCCTGGGAAGCCCCTGCTGGCATTCATCGCCAACAAACGGGTTGTATCTTCAGAAGTCGGCTCTCTCAAGTACTCAGGGCCAAACACAGCAATAACAGCCTTGCAGAACTTATACAGGGACTCTAGACAAGTAGACTCGCTCATACGGACGTACTCGTCAATGAGATCACCGGGCACTCCTTATGCAAGAATTCGGATGGCGGCAGTGCATTTTTGATAAGAGGAAAACCAATCTTGCCAACGGCATCCTCTTTGCACTCGAATTAGTCATCATAGCCGACCACCCCCTCTCTAATACGGTTGAAAAGATGCCTACTCATACGGAAACGCCGGCGGAATTTTTGATGTTTGAACAACGGGTTTGTTATATCAAAGTAGTCCTTCTAAAGAAGGAAATGTCCGCTCTCTCGGTTGCGATTCAACATCGAAAGGTGGCCCAGAATGGAGCCACGGAACAACGGCCGCTAGCTGTTGAGGTGGTGATGGACCAACACGGCAGCCAATATCTCCTCCTCGTCACCGAAGGACGAATCGTCAGAGTCGCAAAGGAAATTGTGAAAAAAGAACTCGTCGGCGGAGTTCATTTTGTACCTTGTCAAACTGTCGAACAGCTTGCGGGCGTCGGCGAAGGAGACGGCCGACGAAGGGAGTCGCGGCGCGCACGGACCAGTTAGCTGCCCTGCCGGCGTTCGACGAGCGTGCCGATGAGGATCTGGCCGGGCGGCGAGGCGACTTCTTTGTCGGGGGTGGCTGTATGGTGGGGGCGCGGGGGTGGGAAGCAGTCGGCTCCCCGACGGTAAGACGGCGGTGGCGGGCAACGTGGTAGTAGGCGGCGTAGCTGGGCGGATGTGGAGGCGCCGGCAGCTGGCAGAGTCGCCGGCAAAAATGGGCGACGGCGTCAGCGACGAAGGAGGAGGGCGAGGGTTGCTACTGAATGGGGGAGGCCAATGTGCCACCGACCAGCGGGCCCGGAAGAGGAGAGGGCGAGCATGCGCGCGTCCGTCACGTGTCCGCGCCGACGCAAATCCGGCTAAAAAATGACCGGAAATGGGTCGCTCGTGGACGCGTGTTCGTTTGGGTCGGTGTGTTGGGCCGTCTTTTGTGTCCGTGCTGACCCAAACAGATGGCGACGGACGACATGGTCTAAGTGTTTAGACGTCTCCGTTAATTACAAAATGAACGCTTTGGATTTTCAGGCCAATTTCTTCTGCCCATGACATCTCGGTGGCCAATTTCCATTGCCCCTTGCTCGGTGGCGCTTTTGGTGATTGCGTCTTCACCTCTCTTCAGTTGGTCTTCCTGTTGGTATCACACGGAACCCCAAAGCCCTCGTCCTCCTTCCTTCGTCCCTCTCTTCGGCGATTGATCATCGGCGACCAGAATGTCGGACCAAAGGTTGGAAGCCGAGTCGGTCCTCGCCGGAGGTGAAGCCCAGCCCGCCCTCCTCGAACCCTACG
>NC_041389.1:126001316-126008847 GCF_002162155.2 Triticum dicoccoides
CGCTCTGCTTAAAAACCTGGTTCCCCATTCGACTGAAATTTTAGCTATGCAGGCTCGTGAGATTGGTGGCACGAGCGTTTTACGACGACTTAGGATTCCAGGGCGAGGAACTGATCACTGGTTGCGCAGGGGAGGCCGGCCTAGCCGTTGTCCTTCTCGACGCCCTCACTCGGTGTCGGTGAGTCTTCGATGGCTTTTTACTCATAACAACATCTCCATCCTTATCCAATTAATGTGGTGAGGAGGAGCGAAGAACGAGGTGGGTTGGGAGATGGTGTGGGGGTGAACTGGAGAAGGCCACAGAAAGGGGACGAAGCTATTTGTTTTGCCATATCTAATTTGAATGGATAATGCTGTACTTTATGTCTGATGTGCAATTTTTGTTTTAATTCATCTCAGATGCCAGTGGGTTGAGGAAGAGGAGTTGGCAAAGGTGCTTAAGCTTAACAAGAGGAAATGCTTGCAGATCCTGCATTATTTTGAAGCTGAGAGATTCCTGAAAAGAAAGATACCAAAGGTTGTGGTTTCGTTTTTTGAGTAATTACTTAGTTTAATGTTGTCATATGTGCTGAACTTTTGAGTTTTGACTCCCCTGCTGTGCTACCATGGAGTAGAGTTGAGGAAATCCGATTGTCTAAGTTGATGTTACAGATATGTACGGAAATCTAGCCGTCTCTGATGCAGCAGCAGCAACACTGCTTTCCCTTGTGGTTGCTTTGACCTTATGTTTTTCTGTGCAGACATCCATAGGTGATCCTGGTACACCATCTGGCGCATCGTCAACTGGACATGTTATTAAATCCTATTGCTGTTTGGATTACCCCCAGGTGACTATTATACATCTGATTTGAAATATACTTAATTGAATGAGAAATTAGTTGGCTGTGCTTCACTTTGCCTTTGTACCATCAGGCAGGATATTGGAGATGAGCCTATGCTGTGGTCTACAGAGGGAGCCAAAGGGCTCTTTAGGTCCATGATGTTTTTGTTTTGTTGCAGACCATGTATTTTGTTTTCTTTGGCAGAGTCATCTTGCATTATCCACCCCCTTCCCCTAACTAGGGGTTGCATGAGTCTTCTAGACTCCTTTTTCTTCTTAATATAATGGCGTGCAGCTCTGCTGCGTGTTCAAGACCATAATAATATGTCTTTCTGGAACACAGATTTGTGATATCACACGCTATAAGATAAGCATGATGAAAGCAAATTTGAAGAATCAATTGGCTAACAAAGTTGTGGAAAGCTACACATGCTGTGGCTGTAAAAGAAGGTATAATGTTACTCAGATTCTCGCTAGGTAATGATTAAGATATTTAACCGCCAACACCTATTGATTTGCAGATATTCAGTATTTGATGCAATGCAGCTGGGGTCTTTTGAGTGTGAGAGCTGTTCCAGAGAGTTAGTGAGGGAAGGTGACGAGGAATCAAATGATGCATCACGCGATGGAAGAAAGAGAAGGAAAACTAATTTGTCAAACAAACTCCAAAGAATTCAGGTTTTCATTATATCTGTTTGGATTTACTTCAAGTGATATTTTTGTATATTTTATGTATTATTACACATGTGCGCTACTTTCAAAGCAAAATGATGCATTTGAACATCTAAAAATGCAGGAGCAGCTGGAACCCTTGGCATCTCTACTTGATATGATCGAGAAGTTGCCTGCGTTGGAATTTTTGTATCTTTATGATGATGATTTGCCAAGGAGCAGTGGACATGATGCAGTCAGGGTCCTTGGGGAGAAGATGGTAAATTTGTGGTGCTTTGGTCTTTGATTCATTTGCTGTGGTTTTCTTTTAAAGACAAGTTTCATGCTTTCACTTCTAAATCTTTAGTTGGATAGTCTGCTACGTGACCCCCAGAGTTCACGTGGTTTAGGTGTATTATATCCTCTTCTATCTTATCCCAAATCTTAATGCGGTCATATGGTTTTGACTATCAGGGGTGTATTTGTGTATTATATATGTGCAGATATTAATTTAGAGCATATAAATAAGTAAACTACCGGTTACTGCCATTCGAATATCGCCCATATTGACATGTCAGTGCAATATGACATGATTTATCGTTCAGGTAGACAATTTCTTGCCTGCCCTGTCTAGACTTCCACTTATGACCTAGGCGAGGCCTTTGGCTATTGCCTAAGCGCCTTCTAGGCGCTGCTTTTTCCAACAGAGTGCAACATATATGATGCATGGCATCGATCATTAATTCCTTATGATTTACTTACTGTCTAATATTTGATGTCTTCTTAAGACCAGCTTAAGTGAGTGTGTCTAATTGGTTTGTATGTGCTTATTTTTAATAGAAATCTAAGAATACTGAGTTGATAATAATAAAATTATTAATCTATACTAAGTAGAGACAGTTACGTGCATATACACTTTGAGAAAATAATAATGATGTCGACACAAAGTTAAGAACCCACCACATTATTTAAATTCGCGTCTGTTCTGCTTTTCTCTTGAACTATGATCCATAATCAATATAGCAGGAACGTAAAATGGATAATAGATGCCTGTCTTTTGACTTTTCATGTTAATCTGCAGAGCCAAGCCTGATTGAGTTTATCTATTTTGTATTATCTTTCATTGACTATCAGTAGTTTAGCAGTATACACGACAAACGCACACACACATACACATGAACACTCAGCCCCATATAACTTGTATATCATATGCATACACTGTTCTTTTTTTTTTACCTTGTTTTAACTAATTTTTTGACTAAGTCAACTACATATGTTTAGGTTGAAGCATCACCAGCTTTGAATAGAATGCCAGATCCTGAAAAACATATTAATCTTACCGAGTCAAAGATCTTGCCTGACTGGATGATAAGAGAAGGTATGTTACAAAAGAATACTCATACTGGTGATGACTCAGCGCTCAACGAAAGTACCCAGGTCGGTTGAGAAAATATTGCAATTTCAACATTGGATATTGTAAGAACCATATAGTATTGATTCACCAGTAGTTCATCTTCTGTTTAATGGTGTAGGACGCATATGCTAAGGCATATAGACAGGCACTTTACGAGGCTTATTCAAGAGATACCCCAGCAGCAGTGAGAAGGTAAAATGTATAGCTGTGGATGCCAGGACAAGGTATTGTGCTTTTCTTACTACAACTTTATATCCATGGAGTGAACTAATCATTTCTGTATAGTTTCCTATATTTTCCTGTAGAAAGAGGCTTCTTGTTTACTCAACATGGTTTCCTGATTTAGATTTTGGGGTTTCTGGATGGACTGATCCCTTGGGAGCCCCACACCCTTATACTATATGTAAAGCTCAAACTGGACTTGCATTTGTACCTATGCATTGGCCTCCAACCCATTACTGTAAATTCCATTAGGACTGCACTACCACTATTGCTAGACACCGATACTAATCCAGCACTCCTCAAGATGGATGTCAGTTAGCAACCATGGCCATCTGAATAAAGCTACTAGCTAAGTACCTGTGTGTTGCTGCTGAACAATAAACATATGTAGAGACACTGATTATACAATTGTTTAATTTCCGCGGACTTGGTTTTAGACCGTGTCGGCACAATCACCAGGGTCTTTGTCCTGCTACCCCTCTCTAGCTAGCTAATTTTTTTAAATAATACATTTCTTTAATTAATTTGCATAAATATTACGCCGATATTTTTATTTTCAAAAATAATACACCATCGGCCCGCTGCAGGCCGACTGAGCCTAGTTGGCCCACCGCAGGCCGATTGGCCTCCAGTCGGCCCGCAGCAAGCCGACTGGGACTAATTGGGCCTCCAGTCGGCCCGCAGCAACCCGACTGGGACTAATTGGTTCGTAGCAAGCCAATTAGTCCCAGTCGGCTTGCTGCGGGCCGACTGGAGGCCAATCGGCCTGCGGTGGGCCGACTAGGTGCATGTGGCCATTTTTCTTTTTCTGTTTTTGGTTTTAGTTATTGTTTTCTATTTATTCTAGCTATCAAATGAACCTGGTTTGTGTTGAAACTTTTTGCAGAGATTACTAGCAATATTCAAGCCACATATAAATTTTCATAATTTTTGGAAAACCACATTTTTTTTTCGAAACGGAGGCAAAGATTGCCTCATCTATTAATTAAGCAGAAGAGAATTGCCCAGTTATTTTTTGGAAAACCACATTTTTACATTTGATAGCTCCTGGTGAATATAGATAGGGTTTAAATTTATTTATCCAAATTGATTTTTTTTATAAATGTTAAAATATTGAGAAGAATGGTTTAAACATTTTTGTGAAACAATTTGAGGAATTGTTTTTGGCTTATGAAACAATATGAAACAATTTTTGTAAAACAATTTGAGGAAAATTATCAAATTGTTTCATAAGCCAAAAAAGTATTCTCAAATTGTTTCATAAGCCAAAAAAGAATTTTCCTCAAATTGTTTCACAAAAAATGTTTCATAAGCCAAAATAGTATTCTCAAATTGTTTCACAAAAAAATTTAAATTATTCTCCTCGATATTTTAACATTTATAAAAAAAATCAATTAGGATAGATAAATTTAAACCTTATCTATATCCAGCAGGAGCTATCAAATACAATTGTAAAAATGTGGTTTTCCAAAAATTATGAAACTTTATATGTGGCTTGTTAATATTGCTAGTAATTTATGCAAAAAGTTTCAACACAAACTAGATTATTTGATAGCTAGAATAAATATAAAACAACAACTAAAACCAAAAACAGAAAAAGAAAAATGGCCACATGCACCTAGTTGGCCCACCGCAGGCCAATTGGCTTCCAGTTGGCCCGTAGCAAGCCGACTAGACTAATTGGTTCGCAGCAAGCCAATTAGTCCCAGTCGGCTTGCTGCGGGCCGACTGGAAGCCAATCGGCCTGCGGTGGGCCGACTAGGCTCAGTCGGCCTGCAGCGGGCCGATGGTGTATTATTTTTAAAAATAAAAATATTGGCGTAATATTTATGCAAATTAATTAGAAAAATGTATTATTTTAAAAAAATTAGCCTCTAGCTACCACTCGCATACGACAAGCTTTCTTTCTCCTGTTTGCGCATCTTGTTCACCGCATTCCTCCGGCCACAACAATACAATGTGTCGTGTGGATTGGCTACGTTGTCCAGCTTTAACCCAGTTTCCACTTTTTTTCAGGAAAACGCAAAGGCCCTTTGCATTTCTTTTCATTGAAAAGGTAAGAAGTCAGTTACAAACGTCCTATGACGAAAGGTCAAATGATCGAGTTACAGTATCAGTGCACATCATGAAGGTGGCAGCACCACTCTGCGCCCAGCAGCTTCGGCCTTTGCCCAGAAGGAGTGCGATCAAGGCTTCCTCCTTGATCCGATCAACTAGCGTATCAATGGATGGCCTCGCGTTGTCGAAGACGCAGCTGTTCCTATGCTTCCAGACCATCCAAGGCACAAGGAGTGCGACAGATTGCAGGGCCTTGCGTTGCATCGGCGGCGTATTTCCCTTGGCGTGCAACCACAAGTCCTTGAGGGTGGGCTCCTGATTGGGTAACGGCACCGGGATGCGAAGCCAAGCCAGGGCCTCATGACAGGCCTGCTGTGTAAAGGGGTAGTCTAGCAACAGGTGCCAGATCGTTTCCGGTGCTTGATCACAAAGGAGGCATCGCGGATGATGTTGCAGTCCGTGTCAAGTCAGTCGATCAGCAGTCCAGCAGCGGTCCTGGTTGGTCAGCCAATGGAAAGTTTTGACCCGAGGTGGCGCCCAACTCCTCCAGATCAGCTTCCAGGAGTAGGAGTGCGTAGATCCATGGAAGGTGGCCGCATAGCAGTATTGCGCAGAGTAAGTGCCACTCGCACACCAATTCCAGCTGGTCGGGGGCATCAGTAAGCGTGGTGTGCTGCACGTTTTGCCATAGCTGCAGGTACTGTCCTATCTCGTGGATGCCAAGGACGCCATGTATGTCACGTGCCCAGGTGTTGCCATTGAGCCCATCCGCCACCGTTCTGACCTTGCGCCGGTGCTTAGGGATGCAGCTGTAGAGCATGGGCATGAGCTCGCCGACTGACTTCCCATTAAGCCAGCGGTCCTCCCAAAATAGGGCGTTCAATCCATTCTCGATGGTCATGTATGTAGATGCGGAGAATAGCGCACGCTCATTGTTGGAGAACTGGAGGTCCAGCCCCTGCCATGCGCGCTCTGGGTCCGTGCGAGAGAACCAGAGCCAACGCAGCCGAAGCACAAGCCCGGTGCGCACCAGGTCACGGACACCCAGGCCGCCGAGCTTGAGAGGGCGGCAGACATGGTGCCAGTTTGACATGACAATGGCCAGAGGAAACCTCGCTGAATTTTCTCAGGTTGCTTCAGGGTTTTCTTTTCGGGGGGGGGGGGACTGCTAGGGATGGCGCAGAAGACGGACTTGACAAGGGCAAGCCGCCCAATTTTGTTCATCAGCCATGCTTTTCGGATGGGTAAGCGGCCGACGACCGTGTCGGCGAGGGGCTGCAGCTGTGCAGAGGAGGGGCGACTTGTCGTCCAGGGGATGCCGAGGTAGGTGATCAGGAGCTCCACAACCGGGCATCTCAAACTGGTAATCACCAGTAGTTCACCTCCCATGCAGAACCGTGGCTGAGCTCTTGGCATAGTTCACCTGGAGGCCAGACGCCCTGCCAAACAAGGCCAGAATTTCTCTGACTGCGGTCACATCGCTCTCCGTGGCATGACAGAAGAGCATGACGTTGTCGGCGTAAAGCGATATCGCCGGGATCGGCCTCGGGGGATGGAGTTTTTGCAGGATGCCATTGTCGTGGGCACGCCTCATCAGCCGGCTGAGAGTGTTGGCCGCGAGCACGAACAGCTGCGGGGACAATGGGTTGCCCTGGCGAAGTCCTCCCTGGTGCCAAATAGGTGGGCCTGGTATTCAACAGGACGCGGGTGCTGGCAGACCACAGGAGAATGGCGATCCACTCCAAGAAGCGATTCCCGAAGCCATATTGGCGCAGGACCTTAAAGAGGAATGGCCAAGATATGGAATCGAAAGTGTGCGTGAGATCAAGCTAGAGCATAACTGTTGTAGGGTGAAACCCTGGAGGGGATCTTTTCATACTTGGAGGGGGAAAAGGAGCAAGAACACAAGAACACACAAGGGAAATCACTCCAAACAAACCCAATCACACATCCACTAGAGTAGCAAACACATAGATCCACAAGAATACATGAACAATCAAAGGAAACAAGCACTAAGGTAAAGTTCTTCCCAAATCCAAGAAGGAGATGAGGTCTTGATGATCCTATGATGGGGATCCTTCTCCAAGAGGAGGCCTTGATATCCACAAGAGGATCTTCTCCCTTAGGAGGGCATGATCTCCATGAGGAGGAAGATGAGCAAAGCTCTCTCTTTGCCTATCCAATGCTTTTCTAGCCTCTCAAATGAGCTAGGGGAAGAGGTTATATAGTCTAGGGACGAATTATGAGGGAAAGGGGGATACAAGGGTCAAAGACCACAAAATGCACGCAGGCATACGGAGCAGTCCGGGCATCCGGGGTAAAGTGGCCCGGGCACCCGCACCGGTCAGGGGCCGGCTGTAGGTGGG
>NC_041389.1:126009459-126014610 GCF_002162155.2 Triticum dicoccoides
CGTCCACGGATCGTGATCTTCATCACCATGGGAAAGAGAGGGCATCGCCGTGTAGAAGTGGACAACCCCCAAGTACTCATCATCTTGAAGCTCGAAATGGGCACTCTCCAATGTCGCACCGTCTAGTGATTCCTTCAAAAGGAGCAAGTACAACAAACACTTGGAAAAACAAATGTGGTTAGCATTAGTGCAACACCAAGCATTCAAGAGGTGATTCACCAAACGAGTGTCGTCATCAAGCATAGCATAAGGTGTGACAAGGGATTGTGACATGTCATGTAAGCACATAAATTGAGCCAAATCAAGGACATCATATAAATAATCATGCAAATGGGAGGTAGATATGCTAATATGTTTGACAAGAGAACAAGCATCTACCTCAAGATCATAGCAAACATGCATAAAGCGCTCGACAACTGGTCGATGGTAGGCATAAGAATTATTCACAACACCAAAGAAGATGATATGTCTAAACACATGCGTCAAGTGCAAGACAATCCAAGCATAATGTGCATAGGGTGTAGTGAAAATCGAGTGGCACTCAACACAATAGAAAGAGCAATTGTTCATCATGTGTGAGGCAATCAAATCAATCATGTGACAAGCAATGGGACATGGCATATGTGAAGTAATGACATTGTTGCGACCAAACATATGATAGGAGCAAGTAATCCAAGAATTAGATGCAACATGAGAAAGCATAGAAATCAAGTCGTGCAAACTAGTGGAGCGAAGATGCAACACACTAGAGGAAATCATGGCAATCATGTCATGTAAGCAAATAATAGATATAGGCAATGCACATGACATATCGCGAGCACGAGCACAAAGCAAGATCATAGTATCATCATAGGAATGTGGCATAAATGGAACATGGCAATAACAAGCAACATCTCCACCAAGCTTGCAAATACACATACAAGTACTAGAATCGATCATCATGTGTAATGCAAAGCATGGGTCACAAATGCATGGCAAATGTAAAGAAATGAGCATATCATGCAACATGAACATGGCAATATGGGCATAAAGTGAGAAGTGGTATATACCCATAACCATGTGAGGGCCATGTAGAAGGAATGCGCGGAGTCGTTGCGCGGAGGAAACGGTTGGTGACACATCTCACGGGTTCCCAAGGCATCGTTGCTCTCTAGAGCTCGTTTCGTCTACTCATGGTCTTGCGAGGTTGACGAGTATGGGTACCTACACAAAATAGAAACAAGCCAAAGAAAGTGTGTGCGTGGTAAATGTACACATCATCCATCATGATGTGTATGTGCACATGTGAGGTAACACAAAATAAGCAATGCTCAAAGAAATTTGTTGCTTGGTATAAGAACATGTCATCCATCATGAATGAATAGTTGCTATGTATAACACGATGGGGATGCAAATTGACCATACAATTATAGCAAGTGTGTGGCACAACAAGAGCATTTTTATTCATGGGATGCATATGGTGCACACAATCAATTGGATCATGCAATGGATTGGGATGGATCAAAATCTCCTAATATGGATGAGGAAACTATGGGGGTCTCCTCATTAGCAATAGCGGAAACATCATATGGAGAAAATGGACAACATCCAAAACAATGCATATTCAAAGCTAGGTGGTCATGGCATGGCATATGAGATAAATGATGCCAAGGGAGCATATCAATACCCTCACAAGAAAAACAAATGCCAATAACCATGGGCTTGTCATCTATGCCATATGTGCAAATTGAGTTTATTTTAATGGCATATGCATAGTTACTACGAAGAGAATGCAAATATGACATTGTTGATCTCATGCATAGCATATGACAAGTCAAGCGGATTGTCAAACATGGTGTGACCGAGAGAATTATCACAAGAAATCCTATGTAACATGGCATCACAAGTAATAGACTCCACATGGCAATCATCAAACTCATCATAAATGGGTAAATCATCGCATGGGGAAGTCGAACTAGCATGAAGCATGACAATAGGTGGATCAACATCATGCAAGCAATCAATGTTAAGAATGTCTTCTAGTGGGACTAGAGCATCACCTTCACCTATGTTACCTTGTTCATTCCACTCAAGTGGTGTAGGTGAGGTGGCAAAGACCAAATGGTGGTCATCATATTCATCTTGATGGAACCATGTGGGGGGGGGGGGTGCATCATATTCCACCATGGCCATCGTCTTGTCCATAGGAAGGATGAAGTCGTCGCAAATCGGCGCGTCATCGTATATGGGACCTAGCACCAAATGAGAAGACACAATAGAGGTAGAGGTTAAGCTGTTAGAAATCAAAATGGCCTCACATGCCCTATCAACTACTTCACTCTCTCTATGTGGTGGTGGCTCACTCACTCCCTCGAAATAGGTGCACTCAATGTCACATATGGTGGAGTCACTCATCTCACTCAAGTGGTGGGCTTTGTGGCTCTCCGCACATGGGAATTCGGGCAACTCATCATATGTGGGGTTAGTGGTGAACTCTCTCTCACTCTCAATATGGTGGCACAAGTCACTCAAGTCATCATACATCGTCGTGGTCGAAGGGAAAACCCATGCTCGACCATCTCGTCGCCGTTGTCATGGATGAAGGCCGAAGATGGCACATCATCACTCTTGCCTCCAAAGATGGAAGCATCATCCTTGCTCGACACCATGTCGTTCGCCTCCAAAGCTTGGTCCTCGAATGGCTCCATAGTCGTAGTCGCCGCCGCACCGTCTTGAAAAAGAGTCGAAGTAGACTCGGCATCATCAATGCCACAAAGAGGGATGGCGGTGGAGTCGAACTTGGGAGCGTCATCTTGGAGCTCGTCGGGCTTGGACATCGTGGTGGTACTAGCCTCATGCTCGCCGTCTTGGAGGTTGGTCTTCGAGAAGTGTGCTTGGGGTGGAGAAGCCTTGTCCTTCATGAGTTCTTGTTCTGCCGCGAGAGCACCAATGTAGTTGTCGTCGAGGGACTTGTAGTTCTCGTGGAAGATAATCTTGGAGATGTCGTTGTTCAATCCCATCATGAAGTAGAACTTCATCCAAATGGGGTCGTCCACACCGGCTCGTCGCAAGGCTTTCTTCATCTCGAGGAAGTACTTGTCTAGGGACTTGGATCCTTGGATGGTGTTCTCCAATTGGCGTTGAAGATGTTCCGTGTAGGTGGAAGGCAAAAACTCTCGCCGCATAGCTTTCTTCGTCTTGGGCCAACTCATGTTGAAGGTCTTCGAAGGTGTATGAAGCCACCATGTCGACGCGTAGTCGTGGAAGTTACTTGTGGCGCACTTCACTTGGTCTTCGGAAAGGACTTGATGTAGCTTGAGGTAGTCGTCCATCTTGCGCTCCCACTCGAAATACTCCTCGGGGTCTTGAGTCCCATAGAAAGGAAGCTCGTGGTCGGTGTCGAGGTCGTAGTAGCTCGTGGAAGCCGCAGACTTGAGCTTGGGGGAGCTTCTCTTGAGCGTAGTCTTGAGGTGCTTGTAGGTGAAGATGCCTTGAAGTCGCTTGGCGAAGGTGCCAAGGTAGATGGAAGTCATAGAGCGGTGGTTGGTGTTGAGCTCTTGACATTCATGTTCATGTCGTTGATGGTGTCGATGCCGATGTGATCTTGCCGGAGATGGTAGCTCGGAAGGATGTGCACTTGAGCATCTTCTCGAAGATGAGGAAGACCTCTTGCGGTTGTTGATGAAGACCTTGAGCTCCGCCATTTGAGCATCCATCTTGGCGTCCAAATTGTTCTTCATGGCATCGAACTCGTCGTTGTTGTTGTAGACCGAAGTAGATGTGCTTTGCCTATCCATCACAAGGCTCGAGCGAGGGTGAGTAGGAAAATGAGAAGACAATACCAAAGTTACCTTTTCCGAAGATTGAAAATGTATCGAGTATCACTCAATGTGATGCTACAGTAGTGGAATTGGTACCGGGTTTGTTTCTCACACCAACACAAGTAAAGCTTATGGAGGAGCTTAGTTAGGATAGGTGGCACAAAATTTCAAGCAAATGTTAGTCAAGATATCGAAAATGTTGAGAAGGTTCACAAAATTGCAAGTAAAGCAAGTAGACCAATAGCAAAGAATGGCACACGGAAACACACACACACGGATTGATAAATGGGGTCGTGCAACCAAGGAGTGAGCACAAAATGTGGAATCCACGGAAAACGCTCGTGTCGCACAACTCTAGAGAGACGCTAGCACGATTGCTCGATAGGCACAACCTATAAGATGCAAAATGTATCAACTTTCTATCCCAAGTATGCTATAGATGTATGATGTTCCGGTGTTTCGCACACGATGAAGATGATCAATATGGTAGTATGATATGCAATGTGGCGATGCTATGGCTATTGCTTACAAGCTCTTTGTTTTTCTCTTTTGCTTAAAAGCTTTTTTTTTATATGGCCACAACGCAAATGCACAAACCAAGATAGCAATTGTATATATGCGGGAACAAACTTGTGGCACACGAGATGATATGATGATACCAATATGATATGGTATGTATGTAATGGAAGGTGTAGATCGATGACCACTAATGTGCACAAGTAATGTTGCTGGCAATACTCAATGGCTAGTCTCGATAGGCAAGGGACGCAAAATGGGCTAAGGGGTTAACAATGTAATGGCAAGAATGAATGTACAAAGGGATACCACGATACCAAGATGATATAGAGGTTACCGTTCTTGCTTATGGTTAGGTTGTCAAAATGGTGAGGTGGTCGATGTCGAATCCTTGTCGAAGTTGAGCGGCGGTGTTGTCGATGTCGAACCGTTCCTAGTTAGCTGAAACACCCTAGGAAACGGAAAAACCGCAAACTCAAAATCTCAAAGGAAAATGTCAAATGGTGGTAGCAGAATGCGTTGGTGGTTCCGGAGTTAGCAATGCGGAAGTGGTGGTGGTTGATGATGAAGCAACTGTCCCTAAGTAGCCGAAACACCTTAGGAGACTCAAGTCACCTCTCAAGCAACCACAAATGCTATATGGAATTAAAATGAGTTAGGTTGCGGAAAGCTACGGTGGTTTTGCGGAAGATATGGTGGATGGCCTAGGCAAAGATGCCACAATGCCAAAATTTTGATGGAGTCAAATGATTTTGGAACCTATGTAGATGGATGGTGGATGTCAATAGCTACTCAACAAGCAAAGAACGTCAAAATCGGACTTCGGGAGTGAAAG
>NC_041389.1:126015355-126066304 GCF_002162155.2 Triticum dicoccoides
CCCAGCGGGAGGGGCCGGGCACCCGGGGTGTCCAGGGCCCTTGCCCACCCCGCGGCTGCAGGCCCGGGCACCCGGGGTCCTCACGTCCGGGCACCCGGGGTGTCCAGGGGTCTCCGGTCCTTCGCGTTCTTCTCCCTCTTCTTCTCCTTGGGTCTCCGGGTGGACTTGGTGATTCCTCCATGCTTCCTCGTGATGATCTCCGAAGTACCTAAGAATGCATAACGTGTCTCTTTGAGGTAGAACGCAATCCTCATGTGAATCCGAACGAAACTCGAAGAGGAAAGAATTGACCTCGTTCTCGATAGCGCGTGCACGTGCTCTTGTCATTGGTCCTCTCGGTGCTTGTGGTGGTGATGGAGTGTCCGTGTGGGTGGTCGAGGGATGCTCCGCATCAATAACTCTGGGGGCCCCAAGTTGGTGCAGCAGTTTGAGTGATTGCCTGGCGAGGACGTAGTTGTCATGGGGACTCCGTCCGGTGATGAACGCGTTTTGATTGCGGTTGATGAGGCGATCAAGCTTTGGGGCTAGCCGAAGCGATAGGACTTTGGCGAATACCTTGGCCACGAGATGAATGAGGCATATAGGGCGGTAGTTGCGCAGTTCTTGGGCATCAGCGCGCTTCGGCAGCAGAGTGAGTAGGGCCTGGTTCAGTTTGTGAAAGCCCGGCCAGCTGCTGGAACACATCCAAGAAATCTTGCTTGACGATGCACCAGCATGCTTGCAGGAATTCTGCGGTAAGCCCGGCGCATTGCGCACAGGGAGGCGCTTCATGGCATCCCAGATCTCCTCCGGGCTGAAGGGGGCGTCAAGGTCGGCAAGATCGCACCCATTGATAAGCTGCGACAAGTCCATCGCGTGGTCGCGCTCCACGGCAGTGCCAAGCAGTGCATCATAGTGCAAGAACGCCGCCTACGCCATCTCGTCGTGCTCGGTGAGCAACATGCCGTTCGTGGTCAGGCTGAAGAAACGTTTTTTTCTGCTGGAGGAAGGAGCATTGCCGGTGGAAAAGGCGGTGTTGGCGTCGCCGTCTTTGAGATTGGCGATGCGGGTGCGTTGTAGGATCAGCATAGTCCGGCCCTCCTGCTCAGTACTTATCACACAAAATCATTGCACCACACTACATTGTCAATCCAAATGACCCTGCATGGCAGCTCATTGTATGGCTCACCCTCAAAGGGAACACTGGTGATGAAGAACAGACAAAAACCCTCGCCATGAACTGAAGAACCAAATGAAAATTCAGAATCCAAAATAAGCATGTAGAGTCGCAGATACTAAGATAGACATCCCTAGCATGGTGACGAGTAATAGAATCCAAAATTAAGCATGTGTAGTCTTGATACAGCTTGCCATGGGGGCAAGATAAAATATTTTCTCAACCATGGGTCTCCAGCAGACTACCCCAAACTCCATTAGGATTCTATTACCACTATTATTCGACACTGCTACTACTTGAACACCTGATTAGCCAAGGCATGGTTTGTTTTTGCAGCTACCTAAGTAAAAACCTAGCTTTCCTGCCAGTTATTCTACTGGGCAATGCCCTTGCATCCTTAGCCCTGAAATACTCCCTCTGTAACTTTTTATAAGACGTTTTTAGAGTCCATGACAGTGTGAAAACACGTCTTATATTAAGTGTTACAGAGGTTGTATATCTCATTTTTTTTTCTTTTTCGCTTGACTGAACTTCATTTTGTTTTCTTTTATTCACATTTGGTGCTTAGTGAAACATATACGCACTGCATATCTGTTCACTTAGGTGACTATAAGAAAAGGCTATTGAACAATGTATATAGAAGCAAAAGATTTGTTTGCGCAATATTTTCTCTATAAATAACTGAAATGGCTGTATATATATATTTTTTGTGAATTTTTTGAGGTGCACCTGTATACGCAAAAGGGTGCATATGGACCTAGGTTACAACTCAGATTATAACCTGGGTGCAGTGATTATTTGCACTGTCCTTTTTCTAAAATTTGCTCTTCAGATTGCTACAATTTATCAATGATGAAGCTTTGATCCATTCCAGATCCAGTATCGTATGTGCCTTGTGTTCTTGTACATACTATATTTTCTTGTTCAAGGTATTGCTTTGTTTGTGGAGACAGTTTCCTCTTACTTTGATCATGCTTGTTTGATTATTCAATTGTTCGAGTCTGATTTTGTGTTGATTGTCAGTTCCTTATTAAGGTTTTCTTCTTTCAATTTAGAGAGGCATCACATTGCTGAATGCTACACTCGTATATGTGCTATGCTAATTTCATAGTTGTTATCTACAAACTTGCAGGGGCTGGATGGGGATGCGAAAATTTGTAGGAGTGGACGAGCTCGCGTGCACACGGAATCATCGTCCACTAGTTCGCATAGGGATCCTGGTCGAGCTAGGTATTATAGATAGTATAGTAAAGTATCTGACCGACCTACAGAACAGCTATGCGGGTCCACATCTCAACTAGACGGCTGTTTGGGAGTCCACGGCCACGGAATCCTGTACAGGCTTGTAGCGATGGACCGGCTTGGCAGGCTAAACGGCCGCGGAAGTAATCGTTTGCGGGACGTCAGCATTTAAGGGCCTGTTCGGTTTGGATGTGAAGAAATCAGTGGAATGTAACCAGGCTAAGGAATAGCACATGAGTGAGATGTCAAAACGGAGGAATGAAAAGTACGGGAAAGATTTGGGATATGAAACGTTCGGACTGTGGGAAAACTAAGCAAAGGAAATAGATAGAGGCGTGTGATAGATTACAAAATTGGGACCCATCAGTGCAAATAAACTAGAGACTTTATTCCATGCATGCATGCGGCAGATGTGGGTCCAGAGATAAAGTCTACAGAGGCAAGACCATGGTCTGAGCTCATGTTTCCTACGTTTCGCCTTGGACTTCCGCCTCAAAAAAGAGCTTGCCGTGGATGTTTTCTTTGCCGTGAAAGTAGAGCCAACAAAAACTTTCCACCGGAATCTTTTTTTTTGAGAGTACGCCAATGGCGTACCATATTTATATAGAAGGAAGCAAAGTATATACAAGAGACCGACGAACAATGCGAACATTAGTCGCCAGCACACCCACACCGAAAAACAACCAAAAGCTAACTCCTCACGAATCTATCTAGGCCACCCACACCAAACCTAGCGCTCGACCAATCCCGAATGTCGCCGAGAATCGCCATTGCGAGCTCTCTCGGGCCCACCACCTGCTCCGGCCGGTTGAAGACGTGCGCGTTTCTTTGCTTCCAAATGGCCCACAACGCTCCAATGACCAGCGAGTCGAAGCCTCGCTTCACTTTTCCATGGAATCCTCTCCTAGTCTTGAGCCACCACTCCTCTAGTGTCTCCTGACCGTCCGGAATACCAACTTGAACCTGCAAAGTGTCGAAACATGTGTGCCAGACTTCTCTCGCATATGGGCATTGCACCAACATGTGCTCGACGTTATCTTCCTCTTGCAAGCAAATGTAGCAAGCCGAAGGCTCATCTTGCAGACCATGACGAGCTCTCCTATCAGAGGTCCACAATCTGTGTTGCACCGCGAGCCAGGTAAAAATCTTGCACTTAAGCGGGGCCCAACTTCGCCAAATGGCCGGTGCCATGGGGAAGCGGGTTCCTCCTTGGCAGAGTTGCGCATACGTGGATCTCGCGGTATAAGCTCCTGAAGGATCGTGTGGCCATCTGAATCCGTCCTCGCTTTGTAAGTCTCTTTGAACCGTGGCAATCGCGTGCCTCAGGTGCACCATCTGAAGCAGCCCCGTGAAGGAGAATTGGGAATGGGAGTCGCTGGTCCATCTCTCCCCCAGCATCGCCTGAGCCACTGTCCTGGAGTTCCTGGTCCTCGTATCCACGCCCTCCAAGACGAGAGGGGCGATGTCTCCGACCGAGAAGCCATGAATCCATCTATCTCTCCAGAACAATACTCTGTCACCTTTCCCGACTGCAATCTTTACAAGACTATCAAACACTTGTCTGGCCTCGTCGTCCACCAGCAGATGCAATCCTTGCCAAGGCTTTCCACCGGAATCTCAGCGCTGCATTCCCTTGTACCGAACGCTAGTTCTGGTAAACTTTCCTCTGTTTTCAGTTCCTATGATTTTCATGCAAAAATCCTCCATACCGAACGGGCCCTAACTGGGGTGAGGTGGGGCACAGCGGACAGGCTCGTTGCTATTTCATACAGTACTACAGAGCAATCTCGGCCTGAGAAGAAAAAATCCCCACTCAAAGGAAGAACCATAGTCTCACACTCTGACGACATGGCGGTGGCAAATCATGACCAAGATCCGGTTGCTCTACCCATTGGCCCATGACACATGGAATGATGCTCCACATCTATTCAAGTAGATAACTGCAGTATTGGTTCAATACCAATGCTGAATACCAGAAAGATAGCACTTCAAAAGTAGCATCCACACACTCAGTTGTTCATTTACATCCCAGTTTGTTCGATTCGAGGCCATGTAGACCAGATCGGACCAAAGTCAGACGCCAGGAAGATACACTTAGATCATTACACACCAGCCTAAGAGTCTTTTCCGTTACATGAGCGGCACAAACGCATACGTACATAGGAATCAGGGTGGTTTTGTCATCTCGGGCTTTTTGCGAATCCAAAATGACCCCATCTTCTTTCCTGACCGACTTCTAGTCGCTTTCCAAACCAGGGAGTACACAATCATTTATTCAGATAAAGCGATACGTACTCCAGAATTCCCGCATACATGTAGTTCAGGTAGACACAACAGTTGCCCTTAAGGTAAGCACTACATATGCCATTTGCCTTCGGATGTAAGAAATCAAATCCTGCAGAAAGTACACAAGTCACACACGATTTTGGAGGCCCTACACTCAAATCAGGATCCTTGTGTAAAGTGTAATGGTACTTGACTTGCAACAGCTTGCACATTAACATACCTGCTGCAGTTTTGTAGCCATCCTGGAGTTGTATCGAAAGAGCATGGGTATGGAGTGAAATGCCAGTCGGGGAAGAATTCACTGCGACACTGCACTAGGCTGTGCAGAATAACCCTGCTGATCTTTTCATGCTTTTATTCATTGCATGCCTCCATTGGGTCCATGACATCTGTTTTCGCACTGATGTTGATCTCGTACAGGCACCAACCTTCTCCCACGATCAGCGGACGTAAAACATGCGGATCAGTGCAAGTTGCGCACATACTGGGTTGCAGACAGCAGGTAGAAAATGTCGAATGCTTGCTAGAAAGTGGTATGTGTATTTGCCCTTTTGCACTGATGTAGGTCATATGAGAGTTTACACATCCAGATTATCCTGCTCCAGTTTGGTTTCTGCTTGTCATGCTTAAACTCATCTTGTGTTGTCCCAAAATTTCAAACAATGACAATCCTTTTCTGGTACACAGTAGTGCTACCATGGAGAAGGGGATGATGTGTTGTACCGCGAAACTTGGGTTCATCAAGCAGCGCTAGCAAGGTTCATCTTCTTTGTAAAGCTGGTTGTCTCCTGAAAAATGTGCAGTTAGCAAAAAAATAAAATAAAAATAGAACTAGTTATGCATGCATGAAGGTGCAAGCTTGGCATAGTCAGTCAAATTTTTGGACAAAGGATCACACACCAAGCATCCACGTAGTACTATCTCCTGCATGCACTTTGTCCTCTCAACATTCCTATACCTGATTCCGAACCCAGTTTCCCATGAGTCCGTATTGTCATACTCGTATGCCTTCCCCAGTGAATTGAACCTGCTGCCCACTTCAGGAACTATCACGGTGCCAATATGCTTCTCTGTGTATCCCCTCATTGAGAAGTGCATATCTTTGTGTCATGGATCATATCATCCAGCTTCTATAGCTGACGTGCACGACATCTATTTTCCCAGCAACTAACACAATTTCATTATAATCCCAATCTGGACTACTACAATCATCGCTACACGCAGTGACAATTTTAATGGGCAGGCTTCTACAGGCTGAAGCCTGCCCTCAAATACTGGGACCTTTTTTACCGTAATGATCGATGTGCAAGGCAGGCCAAACTAAAAAAAACTAAAATCGGCTGCTTCGTAGCCATCTAATGCATAACACGCCTCCTGCTCTGATCAAGCCTGTCCAAGAGGGTGGCAGGCCAGGGAGGCCGCTGGGACAGGGTCCATCCGTCCAGGAGGTAGGCTGGGAGCGCGGTCGGCTGACCGCTGGTCGCGATGCCGACGCGGCCAGCGTGCCAGATATCAAGCTGCTAACTTGCCAAGGTCGTTTTTGTTCTGACCAAGCTTAGTTCAGTAGCCCTGACTTCCTAAATCAAGGGTGTATATTGAATAAATTGTACGAGATGTACTATGAATTTCGGGTAGAGAAATTTTACATAATATGGTAGCACACAAAACTTGGAGTTAATTGCATAAAACCACCACATTTGGGCTTCTTCTGCAGAAAACCACCTGGTCTCTAATCATTTGCAAAAAACACCGCGCATTCAGTTAACTTTTTGCAAAAAGCACTGATCGCTCGCTTTGGAGCGTCTGAGGGCGTTTCCGATAGGTGGGACCCAAAACAGGTGACGTGGCGTAACGGCTAGGCGGATGGCGCCGTTACTCACTACCTGGTCAAATCGACGCCTCGGCTGGCCCGACCGCACCAACTCTCTCACTCTCTCGCCCGCCCTCTCTTTTCATCCTCCGTGCTCCGACTCATGGCGACGGCCAAATCCCGCGACGGAGGCGCTGCTGATGCTAGGTGTGGCGCTGATGGAGATCCGCCGGAGTTCCGTGGTGGCTCAAATCCATCTCAGCCGCAGCTTCCTTCCCAACTGTCGGAGGCAAACACATTAGTTAAATCCATGGCGGTGACTGCGTTTGCCCGAGCTATGAAGGAAGATCCGACGGGTAGCCAGAACTGGGCATCCGCGTTCGGCGGCGTCTGGTAAGTAATGCATCCGCGTTCTCCCTTTTTTTCCCGATTGGGTTTGTAGTTTAGGTTTCTAGGGTTAGGTTTCTAGGGTTAGGGTTCCAGGGTTAGGTTTGTAGGGCTGGTGTTCGTGCGTTTCGGTTCTAGGGTTAGGGTTCTAGGGCTGGTGTTCCTGTGTTAGGGTTCTAGGGTTAGGGATGATGGTTTCTCTGAATATTAGTATATATGTGTGTTAACTAAAATTTTATATATGTTCACTGAAATTTTGTCTAAATATTTAAATGAACTTTTGTCTAAATATTTAGTTAATTAAAGTGTTAAGTTTACTGAAGCTTTTAGTTGAATTAGTAACTGAACATTTGTCTGAATATTTAGTAAACTGAAGTGTTAACTTTTCTGTTAATTGAACATTTTTCTGAATATTCAGTAAACTGAAGTGTTAACTTTACTGAAGCTTTTAGTTGAACTAGTAACTGAACATTTAACTTATCTTTTAACTTAACATTTAACTGCATTTATAACTAGTCTGTTAACTGAACTTTGAATATAACTTTTAAAGTATCTGTTTACTGTAATTTTGTTTGTAGTTTGAATGATGAAGTGTGGGAAGTTAGATTTCATTTCTTTGATATAGATAACTTGGAAATAAATATAAGCCTGCCAGACACAACTTTCTGTAATCTAGTTGCACTTGTAGAGGTAGAAGACTATTCTTGTAGAGATTATATGTATTATGTCAGGGATCCAGGTGTTGGGGTGTCAGGAATGGTAGAGTTAACAGATGATGACAAGGTAGAGGAGATGCTGGATGAGCTAGCTAGTAAAGGAAAAACTGTGGTTAGTTAATATTATAGTAATGAGAAGTGATGCTCCAACACCAGCTGATTTGAACAGATGCAGTGTGTATGAAGACCAGGTTCCTTTGTCTGAAATAGGTGTGACACTTGTGTATGAGATAGATATATCTGGAGTTCTTTTCCCTAGTCCAGTGAAGCCACAACCAGAGCCAGTCCAGGTCATGCACACACATGATAGCATTGAACCAAAATTTGTAGTAGACAATGGTGAGGAGAGGCATGAGTATTTCATGGACATTGATCAGGAGCAAGAGCAGATAGAGCAAAAGATGGAGGAGAATAGGAATAAAGAGATTGAGAAGTTCAGGAGCAATAAGAAAAGAAAAAAATAAATACAGAGCAGCTAAATGGAAACTTCCAGAGTTGCTTGCTGAAGATTGTACTGACAATGATACTGATTCTAGTAGATGAGGACATAATTGCTAGGCTGGAGGGAATGAAGAGGCATAGAGATGATCCACTCAACCACTTTGAAGGTGACACTGATGTTGAAGAGCTATATGAACCAGATGAGGAGGAGGGAGGTGATGAAGCAGCAGAGCAGGAGGCAGCAGTGAATAGCAGCATAGGAGGAAGTAGTACAAGAGGAAGCAACACAGGAGGTAGTCAGAGAAAGGGGCCAACAACCAGATCTCATGCAAGTTTAGATCAAATTATATAAGAGGACTGGTACCCGTCCTCTAATGAGGAGAGCAACCCAGGTGACTTAAGCAAGGAAGACAATGATGGGGCTCAGCCACCAGCTTTTAAGATTCCAGGTGGTAGGAAGAGTAGGGCCAAGAAGAAGAAACCAAGGGTTTGGTATGATGAGAAGACAGATAACCCATAGGAGCAATTTGTGAAGAAACTATGTTTCCTAGATGTGAGCCAATTTAGGAGGGCACTTCTAACATTCCACATCTCACAGAACAGAAACTATTCCTTTCATAGGAACTGTTTTGATAGGGTTATTGCAGTTTGCAATACTGCAAAATGTTCTTTTTTCATTGCAGCCTCTCAGATAGCACATGAGAAGACATTTCGCATAAAGAAAATGAACTTGTACCACAATTATGCTGCAGTAGGAGTAGCACCAAAGTAACTGGCAAGTGGTTGGCACATGAGTGTGAGCAACAGTTGAGGGCAGACATTAACACACCAGTCCACTCTATAATTGAGAATTTGAAGCACAAACATGGCATAGAAGTGTCCATTCACATGGCCTACAGAGAAAGGAAACTTGCTAAGAGTGTGGTCCAAGGAGATCAAAAAGGCACGATATACAAGGATAAGGGATTACCTCCAAGTTGTATTGGATACCGATCCAGGAAGTAGATGCATTGTTACAATAAAGCATTTGAAGGCACATCCTAGCAAGAATCCTAGATTCCATGGCTTGTTCATGTGCCTAAATGGCTACAGACCTTTCATAGGTACTTATGTGCTAATTGCTAGTACTAAACTTTTTATGTAAAGCTGCACTCCTTTGTTTCTAATGTGCTATATGTTGTTGTAGGTGTTGATGGGTGTTTTATGAAGCTTACCACAGGGCAGCAAATCTTGGCTGTAACTGGAAGAGATGGTAATACAACATTTTTCCTATTGCATTTGCAATAGTTGACAAAGAAGATACTGCAAGCTGGTCCTGGTTTTTAACACAACTCAAGTATGCCATTGGTGGTGAGTTTGGGAAGTATGGCTACTACACTATCATATCTGATAGACAAAAGGTAAAACCAAAATCTTATGCTCTATAATGCAAATGCTTATTATTGTCAAAAAGTGCCTTGTTAGTTACACTTTAGTTGTTTCAAACAGGGTCTTCTTAAAGCCATAAATAATATCTTTCCAAACTGCCCACAAATATTCTGCCTTGGACATATTTATCAGAACTTTCAAGCTGCTGGCTTTAGAGGTGAAGAGTTAAAGAAATACATGGATCAAGCTAGCTATTCATATACTGAGCATGGATATGATGTAGCAATGGATGGCATGAAAAGAGTGTGTGAGGCAGCTTGGAAATGGCTTAGTAAGATTCCCAAACATACATGGGCTAGACATGCCATGGACAATAATTGTAAAACTGACTTGGTTGTCAACGATATTAGTGAAGTATTTAACAAGATGATACTTGATGTCAGAGGCAAGCCAATCAAAACTATGGTTGATGGGATCAGAACTAAGTTGCTAGTTAAGTTCAATGCCAATTGGACTAAGACTGAGACAACCAAGTGGCAGATATGCCCAACATATGCTGAAAAACTGGAAGAAGCAAAACATCATTCAAGATATTGTCAATCTATCAAAGCCGGACCTGATCTATACGAAGTTACAAGTGGAGAAAGTGCATATGCACTTAATTTGCAAGCACACATGTGGTTGTAGGAAATGGGACATGACAGGGGTTCCTTGCAATCATTCAGTTTCTGCAATCAACAAGGCAAAATTACATCCAGAATATTTTGTCAATGATTTCTTCAAGAAACCCATGTACCAAGCAGCCCACAGTGCAATAGATTACCCTGTGCTTGGGCCTGGTCTATGGCCAAAGACTGGTACCCCTGACATAGAGCCACCAATTTTCAAAGAAAAGACAGGAAAGAAAAAAAACTAAGAGGAGGAAGAGTAAGTTTGAGAAGCCATCTCCCAAGGATACTTCTAGGATGGGTACAATCACTTATAGCAATTGCAGCCTGGCTGGGCATAGGTACACTAGCTGCCACAAGACTCTTAAGCTAGCTCTGGCAATGAGAAGGAACCAACATAAGGTAACTTAGTGACTATCTTGTAATTTGTCTATGTTTATGCAAGTTTCCTATCTTGTAATATGGCTATGTCGTAATTCCAGGAAAATAGAAGAGTTGATGCATCAGGTAGGACAACTCCATCAGCTCCTCCTGCTCCAAGGGCACCAACAAGAGCTACAGCAGCAGCAAACAAAGCTCATCAGCTCCTCCTGCAGCAAGGGCACCAACCAGAGCTACACCAGTAGTACCAAGGACAGCTCCATCAGCTCCTCCTGCTCCAAGGGCACCTAAAAGAGCTACAGTAGCTACAAGCAAAGCTCCATCAGCTCCTTCTGCATCCAGGAGAGCTCCAAGGTCAGCTACTACTACTGCATCTTCTGTTGGGCCTAGTTCCTCTACAGTTGTTGGGCCAAGTACCTCTACTACTTCTGCTGCTAGGCAAAGGAAAAACTTCTTGCCTCCAAGACCAGCAGGTACTGGAAGAGTCAGAAACCCATCTTTTAAGATGTCTGAGTGGTTCAATTGTTCTAAGGGCAGCAGGTAAGTTTGTGGTGACCTGGTGATGGTAAAAACATTATAAAGTATGTTTCCTATGCTGGCACAATACTGTTTGGAACTCTGGAACTGGTGATGGTTGAACCATCTACTGTTTGGAACAATGTAAGTTACCTATTTATAGTTTGGTTGAGACTTTATTGTAAGTTACCTATTTATGGTTGTGTTGAAGACTATGATGCATGAGTTCTGGTTGTTATGATGATTGCTTCTCTATTGTTGTTGATGATGGTTCTTATGATGGTTGTTGTTGTGTTGAAGACTTTGATGCATGAGTGCTGGTTGTTATGATGATTGCTTCTCTATTGTTGTTGATGATGGTTCTTATGATGGTCCTTATGATGGTTGTTGTGTTGAAGACTTTGTTCAAATGAGTAAGTTAGGTCATTCGGGGTGGATTGAGGTCGACAAAACACCAAATGATTAAGCTAGGTCATTTGGGGTGGATCGAGGTCGACAAAACACCAAATGATTAAGCTAGGTCATTTGGGGTGGATCGAGGTCGACAAACCCCAAATGAGTAAGTTAGGTCATTTGGGGTGGATCGAGGTCGACAAAACACCAAATGAGTAAGTTAGGTCATTCGGGGTGGATCGAGGTCGACAAAACACCAAATGAGTAAGTTAGGTCATTTGGGGTGGATCGAGGTAGAAAAAACCCCAAATGAGTAAGTTAGGTCATTTAGGGTGGATCGAGGTCGACAAAACCCCAAATGAGTAAGTTAGGTGATAACCCACAAGTATAGGGGATCGCAACCGTTTTCGAGGGTAGAGTATTCAACCCAAATTTATTGATTCAACACAAGGGGAGCCAAAGAATATTCTCAAGTATTAGCAGTTGAGTTGTCAATTCAACCACACCTAAAAGACTTAATATCTGCAGCAAAGTATTTAGTAGCAAAGTAGTATGGAAGTAACAATAATTGTCGCTGTACAAAAGTATGGTCTTTTCTGTACCTCTTACTTGTGCACGGACAGTCGTAGCCACACCTGTGGAAAGGCTTGGCATAGCATCAGAAGGAAAGATACAAGACTACCAAGACAAGCATTCGAGCCAACGAACAAAGAACAGAAGACAGACTAAACCTCCCCCGGCAACACCCTTGCCGGGGCAGCCTATGTAGCCTGCGAAGCACCAGCAAGGCCACCACCCTTGAGGCTGAGGGCCCTGACACCATCGACAATGTTAAGGCCAAGACTCGAGGGCGCGTGCATAGTAGCATGCAAGTCTTTCTAAAGACTGGTGGCTTGCGGGTCTACGTGAAGATCAGAAGAGAAAGACCCCCGACAAGACCCTTGTCAAGGACGACTGCGAGGCTCCGGCAAGACCCTTGCCGGGGACAATTGCGGGGCCACAGCCAGGCCTGCACCCGACAAGGTTTCACCACCTCCCTATCATCCCAGCGCGACGACCAGCTTACCAACTAGGCAGACGCATGCGTGGTGGCATGCAGGTCTTCGTGAAGGTCCTGCCACCGCGCCCGCACATCAGCTAGCCAACCATCCTGGCGCCGCCTGCCTCGTCAGCATGGACGCGTGTCAAGGCAGGATGAGGCGGCAACGGACGGGACGGGTTCTGTTGTCGTCCCCGATAAAGTTGAAGGGCACGTAGGCAGCGCATTTAATGCGTTTGTTCTACGATGTCAGCGATAAACTTGTACATTGTAGATACTTTACACCTCCTGTGTGCCACTGTGGCGACCCCTTTGACATATAAAAGGAGGCCCGAGGCGTACTGGAGAAGCAGTTCTCCCCATAGAACTCATATACGGGTCACCTCAATTGCTCGCTTATGATGAGCTAGAGCAAGAGCAGTTGCACCAAGATGATGCTACGCTCCTTGAGGAAGATCGTCTTCAGGCTGTGGTGCGAGCCGCGCGGTACCAGCAAGCCTTGCGCCGCTACCATAGCCGCAGGGTTCATGCCCGAAGCCTTAAGGAAGGCGACCTTGTTCTTCGGCGTATTCAATCCGCCAAAAATTCAAACAAGTTGACGTCGAAGTGGGAAGGCCCTTATCGGGTAACACGAGTCACCAGGCCCGACGCAGTCCGCCTGGAGACCGAGGATGGTATTCCTGTGAGCAACTCCTAGAATATCGAACATCTTCGCAAGTTTTACCCATAAGGCACGGTTGCTGGGAGCCCCGACAACCCCCTTTTTGTACTAGCCTTGCCAGCAAGGCATGTAACCCTATGTACAAAGTCAGGCACAGACCCTGTGCGCAGTCGAATAACCTTTAGTATGTATAGTTTCCTATTGATTTCCATGTTTATGTATATACGTATATGCATGCTTGTCCAAGATATTGTACTACCCTTGATTCCAGCGGATACCGATGGACCGCCATGCTCCTATCCTATCTTCTTTCCAGCAGCAGTGAAGACGCTCGGTTCCGCTGTTCCTGTCGTGGACCTGGCTCCGGCAAGAAGTTGAGAAGACTGCCCAGCACAGTGATCCCCGGCAAACCAAACAAATAAAGTTCACCTCTTGTCCATTCATGTTCGTAACCTATAACTTGTGAATTAGGGAACCTCACCACTCTTTTTAGACTTAGGTGCTCTCATCCCTGACTCGAACGATGCTTCAGTCAGAATGGTCGCAGTAGCCTTTGGTAAAAAGAGATTGGAAGGGGGCTGGACCCTTTGTCTGTAACCCGGCAGGTGTGACTCTTCGGCAGGCACAGAGGGCGCCGACAAGATAGCTTGCTGGGAAAACTCGTTCATTTACATTAAAGAGGTTTTTCGCCTCTGCATGGATGTATACATGCATGGGTTCCCGACAAGACTCATATTTTTCATTAATATGCTGATACAAGTACGAATGTTACAGAACATAAGCATGGACTCGAGAGATTACATTATTTAAAATTAAGATTTGGCAAGTGCCTACAAGTTAAAAAAAAAGATAAGTGCCCCGTAATCCCCATTATTGCCCCTTTCCACCCAGGCACGGCAGGTGAAGGCAAAGGAAATGCGGGGGGAGGACGCGTCGATGGAGAGCATGGCGGAGGTGGCCCATCGACCACCGACACTAGAGCGAGCAGGGCATAGCCCCCGGCAAGGCGTGTTGCCGAGGGAAGGGGGCCAGCAGATGATGGTGCTGCCACTGATGGTCTGTCGGAGTCGGAGTCGGCATCCTCCTGCCTGCTGCCATCGTTGTCGCTAGGGCTGCAAGAAAAGCTCGAGGCTCATGAGCCACTCGAGATCGACTCGTTTTTTTAACTCGACTCGAGATCGACTCAAAAAGAAATGAGCTAAGTTTGAACACTTTATGTAGATCGACCGAGAAAGGAGCCGATCTTGAGCCAATGTTGGCTCGCTCGATTTTAGCTCGATAGCTCGACAGAATATCATTATGTTAAATGATCATGCCATATATTAAATGGAAACAAGATAATTTATTATCATATATGTTGTCCATAATTTTTCTCCATTTTATTTACCAACGAACATGGAAATTTAATTAAGTGCAGAGAAGATTTAGGCCTAATATGGCACGTGGTCGACTATATATTAAATGTCTTATATTTTTGGCAAAGGTTCCCATCATATTCGCCTTAATTCTTTTGTTTTTCATGTAAGATTGCGAGGTATTGGTGTGAAGCGTATGCCTTCTGGCAGGGACGTATGCGTGTTTATATATCCAACAAGATTACAAGATGCGGTAGGTGGTTTAAGCTTGACCCCTAGTGCAAGCTATACAAGGATATCTACTAGCACTGGGTCCTCTAACCACCTGCCTTAATACACAAGATAACACACACGCACACAACTACAATCGTGACATTGTCACGTTACAACGCAAGTCTATCTTCTAACATCCTCCCTCAATCTAAACATGTCAAGGTTAAGATTGTTCTTGAAGGCTTGCAGTTGTCGAGCTTGTAGGGGCTTTGTGAAACCATCAGCCACTTGATCTCCAGTTGGTATAAACCTGATGTCCAAAAGCCTTCTGGCAACTCTTTCTCTAACAAAATGAAAATCAATCTCTATGTGTTTTGTCCTTGCATGAAACACAGGATTGGCAGAAAGATACGTTGCTCCAAGATTGTCACACCATAGACAAGGAACATGGGTTCTTTCAACTCCTAGTTCATCAAGCAGGGTTTCTACCCACATTACCTCAGCAGTAGCATTTGCTAGTGACTTGTATTCAGCCTCTGTGCTAGACCTGGAGTCAGTTGCTTGTTTCTTTGCATTCCATGAAATGAGATTAGAACCAAGAAAAACAGCAAACCCACCAGTAGATCTCCTGTCATCAGGGCATCCTGCCCAGTCTGCATCAGAAAAGACACTTACTGTAGTTGATGGTGATTTACATATTTTCAGTCCTATTCCAGCACTCCCTTGGGCATAACGCAATATCCTCTTAACAACTGTCCAATGCACAGAAGTAGGAGCATGCAAAATTTGGCAAACCTTATAAACCTCTTCCTCGAGAACGCCATGTAAGAACGCATTCTGAACATCCAGTTGACGAAGACTCCATCCCCCGGTGACAGCAATAGACAAAGCAAGTCTAATGGTGGCAGCTTTAACAACTGGACTAAACGTGTCCTCATAATCAATGCCATAGCGTTGCTTAAAACCTTTAGCAACTAGCCTAGCTTTATATCTATCTAAAGTGCCATCAGAGTGTCGTTTTATTTTGTACACCCACTTACAATCGATAATATTCCTCCCTGACTTGGGAGGAACCAAGTGCCAAGTTTGATTTTTCATAAGGGCATTGTACTCTGTTTCCATAGCACGTTGCCAATTTTTATCTCCTAGAGCTTCTGCCACGTTTCTAGGTTCTTGAGCAACAGCAAGATTTGCAAATTTTAAATTTTTATCATACCTGACCGTCCCATCCTTAGGAACCAATGGCTTAAAAATACCTTTCTGAGCTCGTGTACGAGGGCGCACAGGAGCAGAATCCGTAGAAGATCCGGGAGCCGCAGCGGATCCAATGGTACTGGCGGCGTTTAGGGGATCGGAAAGATCCTCCTCGACTGCGGTGCGGTCGGGCGTGGGATCACGTGCCCGCCCAGGCGACAGAGAGGGCGGATCCGCCTCGGCTGCGGCTCGGTCGGGCGTTGGATCGTGTGTCCGCACAGGCGATCGGGCGGGAGACACACGCCTGTGGGCCCAGCCGCCAGGGCCATCATTGCGTGGAGAAGCGGCAGCACTTGGCGACGCGCCCGCGCCGGACCCACCACGACACGTGGTGCCCGTGGAGACGTCAGCCGAGGGGGATGCGCCAGCCGAGGGAGACAGTGAATCTGCGCCTGCCACCGCAGGCGCGCAGGATCCTGCGTCGCGAGATCTCTCGGGATCGGCAGCTGCAGCAGAATCGTCCTCGTGTTCTGCGTTGGTCGAGTTTGGACTGATATGCTGCATAAAATCACGTTGCAAAGTGCCTTTTTCTGCCAATTTTTTCACTGTTTCCTACAACATCATGATCCGGATTAGTAGCACCATTAATCATATGATCAACACTATTATCCCCCTGATCAGTAGGATTCAAAAGATCTGGTGACAACAAGAGGATTTCGGCTCTTAGCCGTGCACCTGCATTAGGATGCAAGGTGGAAAAAGGAAAGATGTTTTCATCGAACACCACATCTCTGGAAATATAAACTCTTCCCGTGGAGATATCTAGACACTTATATCCCTTGTGGAGGTTGCTATAACCGAGGAAAGCACACTGTTTGGATCTAAATTGGAGTTTATGTGTATTATAGGGCCTGAGATTCGGCCAGCATGCACAACCAAATATGCGTAGAGAAGAATAATTGGGTGTGTCACCAAATAAACGAGTGAGGGGAGTCTCAAAGTTTATAACCTTGCTTGGCATCCTATTGATTAAGAAGGTGGCAGCAATGAAAGCCTCATCCCAAAATTTTAAGGACATGGAGGCTTGAGCAAGCAAGGATAGCCCAACTTCAACTATGCGACGATGTTTACGTTCAGCTGACCCATTTTGCTGATGAGCATGAGGACAGGAAACATGGTGAGAAATTCCTATCTTAGTGAAAAAGGAATTCAACTTTTCATACTCCCCTCCCCAATCTGTTTGGAGAGCTAGGATTTTGCGATCAAATTGTCTTTCAACAAGATTTTGGAAGTCATGAAATTTTTGGAAAACTTCAGACTTATGTTTAATGAGGTAGATCCATGTGAATTTACTGAAATCATCTATAAAACTCACATAGTATTTCTTTCTACCTACGGTTTCAATGGCAGGACCCCAAACATCAGAGAAGATAAGTGCCAAAGGAAATTTTGATTCACTCATAGACCGAGGATATGGTAGCTGGTGACTTTTGCCCTTTTGGCATGCGTCACATACAAATTTATTTTCATCATTGCTAACACATGGGAGTTTATTCTCACTAACGATCTTCCTAACAACAATGGAAGATGGGTTACCTAAACGTCGATGCCACAAGTCTGAAGATGGCTTGGTGACACTTAGCACATGCTTTGTGACGTTTCCCCCGATGTGTTTGAGAGGATAGAGACCTCTCCTACCCTTGCCGCGAAGTAGAACCCTCTTCGTTTCCAGATCCTTGACAAGAAAAAAATGAGGGTGGATTTCAACGAAAGTGTCATTATCAAAACCAAGTTTACTTGCAGAGATCAAACTTTTGGTGGCCTCCGGAACATGAAGAACATTGTTTAGGTGAAGTTCACGATCTGGGGTATAAATAGTCGTATGACCAATATGATTAATCGCCATACCTGATCCGTTGGCGGTGTGAATCTGCTCGTTGCCGGTGTACCTCTCCCGGACTATGAGCTTCTCCAGATCACCGGTGATATGGTCAGTTGCACCACTGTCCATATACCAGTTTGTATCTACGTCGTATTGAGGAGCAGCAATGTTCGCCGAGCGCTCTTCCCCTTCTTGGTAGGCGGAGTCGTACAGCTTCCAGCACTTCCAAGCAACGTGCCCAACTTTGCCACAGATCTGGCACGTTGGTTTGGCAGCGGAATTGTTGTTGAAGCCGCCGTCGTTTCCTCCTGAGTTGCCACGGCCACCACCGCCGTTGGGTTTGTTGTTGAAGCTCCGGCCGCGGTCACCACCGCCGCCAGTTTGTTTGTTGTTGAAGGCACGACCGCGGTCACCACCACCGCCGCCGCCGTTGCCGTTCTGCTTGTTGTTGAAGTTGTTGAAGCGCCCGTGTGATGCAGCGTTGGCGGAGGACTGAGAGGCTCCCCCGCGAAGATTCATGCGCGTCTCGAAGCTCAGAAGCTGCGAGTACAGCTCCGGGACAGTCACAGGTTCGACCCGTGAGCACATGGCAGAAACCACGGGATCGAATTCTTCCTCCAGCCCAGCAAGGATGTGTGAAACCACAGCTTCTTCGTCCACCTTTTTTCCTAAGGCAACCAACTCATCACAAAGAGTTCTGATCTTACCGACGTACTCCGTAATGGTGGAGTTGCCCTTATGAAGATTAGCCAGCGCGATCCTGACGTTGACAGACCGCGCTCGGTTATGCGAGGTGAGCATCCCTTGCACGGTGTTCCACAGCTCCGCTGCGGTGTGGCAGGTTGCCACTTGGATGTCCATCTCATGAGGTAGCGTAGTCAACAGATAGGAAAAAACCTGCTGATCACGAGCATACCAGGTGCCAAACTCAGGGTTGGCGGCCTTCGACTTGGTCTTGCCGTCGCTGCTGGTCACCTCGATCGTCATGGGCGGCACTTCTTGCTCCAGATCGAGGAAGCCCGCCATCTGCGCCCCCCTGATGGCAGAGAGGACGGTGGCGCGCCAGAGAGCTTCGTTCCCCCTCGATAGTTTCTCTGTGGCGATATGTGCAAAGGGAGATGAGGGGGAACGTATTTGTGGATGAGCTCGCCATGGATGAATCCGAGGTAGGCTCTGAATACCATGTAAGATTGCGAGGTATTGGTGTGAAGCGTATGCCTTCTGGCAGGGACGTATGCGTGTTTATATATCCAACAAGATTACAAGATGCGGCAGGTGGTTTAGGCTTGACCCCTAGTGCAAGCTATACAAGGATATCTACTAGCACTGGGTCCTCTAACCACCTGCCTTGATACCCAAGATAACACACACGCACACAACTACAATCGTGACATTGTCACGTTACAACGCAAGTCTATCTTCTAACATTTCATCCATAGATTTATAATTTTTACCATCTCATTTAGCTTGAAACTAGCTCGAGATCGACTCGAGATCGTTACAAGCTGAGCATGAGTCATATTCTACAGCTCGATCATGAGCTTCACTCACTTTGAGCTCGCTCGAATTTTCTTATGAGTTGAGCTGAGCCAACTCCAACTCACTCGAGCTCGACTCGTTTGCAGCCCTAGTTGTCGCTGTTGCTGCCCTCCTCGTCGCTATCGCTCAAGGAGGAGCTTTCGTCGTCGGTGGAGCTCTCCGCGCAGCACCCTAAGGGAATTCCCGAGCGCCCAAAGACCTTGACGGAGAGCAGGCCATTCTCCATTAACTTGAACTTGAGAACGTGCCCCTCCGACAAGCTATGGCGCGGGCAAAGGTTTTCCACCCATGGCGGAGATACATGACGTGAGGGGCGGGGAAGTCGACGTCGACCCACATGCTGTCGTTCTCGCAGCCCCTCATATGCAGCCTCAAGGTGTGCGGCGGGTCAAGCTCCATTACCTGAGCAAACAGGGTGGGGAGGCGGAGGTGACCGCACACGGGCTTGTACAACCTCATGAAGAACTCACGGGGCTGGTCTCCGACATGGCCCTCCATTGGGAGAGGGGCCACCGGCGGAGGCGCGGCTGGTGCGCCGCCGCGTCCTCCTCTCTCCCGAGCGCCGCGACAACCTCGGCCTCGCCCTCTCCCTTTCCCTCTCACAGCGAGCTCCACCACTGTGAACTCCGGAGGAGGGGGGATGCGCTATCGAGCAGAAGCCCTCGTCGCGCCATTGGAGTACCAACACGCCCTCTCACCATGGCGAGTGGAAGAAGGATACCAAGCAGGAAGGAGATGAGTATGGAAAGGCACCGTCCCTTTCCCTTTTTATAGAGGGGCAGGGCCGGGGCCTGGCCTCCCAAACCAAGGACGGCCGCCCCGCTCGATCAATCCGGCCTCCAGAGGCGCGGGGAATCAGGACCGACCCGCTGCTCCAATCAGCGACGCCGGGTTTCCCGCCTCGGCGTTAATGCCCGCGCCCTCCGTATCCACCACCTACCCTTTCTAAGGCATGGAGGACATGTGGCGGGCGAGCCAGAAGCAAGAAGACAAGTGGGACGAGCGTTTTCCACCCCGTGATCGTGGGGTGCGGGCACCATGCAAGCCACGACCCGAGTCCACTTTGTAAATGAGCAGCGCCCCTGTGGCTTCCTCTTTTTATGGGGAAGGTGCGGGCCGCCTCTTTACTGCTCGGCATGAGGCGTCGCAGGCGTGCTGCGACCGTTCCACACATGACCCCCACGTCACGCACTCAATGCGGATCGTGGGGAAGCGCAACTGACGAGAAGATAACAACAGTTAATGCATGCCCGCGCACCGTTTGGGGCCTGGCCCAACGACGCTTAGCGCTTATGTGTGGCCCAGGCCCGGGGGCTCCTGTCGGTGTACAAAAGTATGGGCTTTTCTATACCCCTTACTTGTGCACGGGAAGTCGTAGCCACACATGCGGCAAGGCTTGGCATAGAAGCAGAAGGAAAGATACAAGACTACCAAGACAAGTTCGAGCCAACGAACAAAGAACATAAGACAGACTAGACCTTCCCCGGCAACACCCTCGCCGAGGCAGCCTATGTAGCCCTGGCAAGAGCCTTGCCAGGGCAACCTGCGAAGCACCAGCAAGGCAGGCACCCTTGAGGCTGAGAGCCCTGACACCATCGACAACATTAAGGCCAAGACTCGAGGGCGCGTGCATAGTAGCATGCAAGTCTTTGTAAAGACTGGTGGCTTGCGGGTCTACGTGAAGACCAGAAGACAAAGACCCCCGGCAAGACCCTTGCTGGAGACGACTGTGAGGCCCTGGCAAGACCCTTGCCGAGGACAATTGCGGGACCACAGCTAGGCCCTCACCCGACAAGGTTTCACCACCTCACTGCTCTCCCAACACGACGACCAGCTTGCCAACTAGGCAGACGCCTACATGGCGGCATGCAGATTCTAGGCCAACTAAGCAAGCACCTGTGTGGTAGCATGCAGATCTTCGTGAAGGTCTTGCCACTGCGCCAGCACAGCAGCTAGCCAGCCAGCCTGGCACCGCCTACCTCGTCAGCCTGGACGCGTGTCAAGGCAGGATGAGGCGGCAACGTACGGGACGGGTTTTGTTGATGTCCCCGATAAAGTTGAAGGGCATGTAGGCAGTGCATTTAATGTGTTTGTCCTACAATGTCAGCGATAAAGTTGCACACTGTAGATACTTTACACCTCCTGTGTGCCACTGTGGCGACCCCTTTGACATATAAAAGGAGGCCCGAGGCGTACTGCAGAAGGATTCGGACTTTTTGGACTGGGCGTGCACATCAGCTAGTCTAAGAACTCAAGAACACTAAATATACACCCAAAAGCGGGACAAGGGTTTTACGCTCCATTGCAGCCCGAACCTGGGTAAAAATCCCCCATGCTGATCACTAGACCTGCTCTTTGCGAAGCCCTCTCCCCGCCAACCGTAGAAGGGATCCTCGTGATCCCATAGGTGTCGTTTGCCCGACAGTAACGGTGGAAAAAGTAATAGTAGCAGTTTTTTAGCAATCGTAACAGTAGCAACGGAGAAATAACTTAGCAAATATCAATATGAAACGAGCTCGTAGGCAATGGATCAATGATGGATAATTATGTCAGATGGCATTCATCATGCAATAGTATAACATAGGATGACACAGATCTAGCTCCAATTCATCAATATAATCTAGGCATGTATTCCGAATATAGTCATACGTGTTTATGGAAAAGAACTTGCATGACATCTTTCGTCCTACCCTCCCGTGGCAGCGGGGTCCTGATGGAAACTAAGGGATATTAAGGCCTCCTTTTAATAGAGAACGATACCAAAGCATTAACACTTAGTGAATACATGAACTCCTCAAACTACGGTCATCACAGGGAAGTGTCCCAACTATTGTCACTCCGGGGTTGCCGGATCATAACACGTAGTAGGTGACTATAACTTGCAATATAGGATCAAGAACACTCATATATTCATGAAAACATAATAGGTTCATATCTGAAATCATGTCACTCGGGCCCTAGTGACAAGCATTAGGCATGGCAAAGTCATAGCAACATCAATCTTAGAACATAATGGATTCTAGGGGATCAAACTCTAACAAAACTAATTCGATTACATGGTAAATCTCATCCAACCCATCACCGTCCAACAAGCCTACGATGAGATTACTCATGCACGGCGGTGAGCATCATGAAATTGGTGATGGAGGATGGTTTATGATGACGATGGCGACAGATTCCCCTCTCCGGAGCCCCGAACAGACTCCAGATCAGCCCTTCCAAGGAAGAACAGGGCTTGGCGGCGGCTCCGTATCGTAAAACGCGATGAATCCTTCTCTTTGATTTTTTCTCCCCGAACATGAATATATGGAGTTGGAGTTGAGGTCGGCGGAGGTCCAGGGGCGCACCCCCACCCTCATGGCCAGGGTGTGGGCCCCCTTCAGCTGATTCTTTTGCCAGTATTTTTTATTAATTCCAAAAAGTGCCTCCATGAAGTTTTGGTCATTCCGAGAACTTTTATTTCTACAAAAAAATAACACCATGGCAATTCTGCTGAAAACAACGTCAGTCCGGGTTAGTTCCATTCAAATCATGCAAATTAGAGTCCAAAAGAAGGGCACAAGAGTTTGGAAAAGTAGATACGTTGGAGATGTATCAACTCCCCCAAACTTAAACCTTTGCTTGTCCTCAAGCAATTTAGTTGACAAACTGAAAGTGATAAAGAAAAACTTTGACAAACTCTGTTTGATCTTGTTGTTGCAAATATGTAAAGCCATCATTCAAGTTTTCAGCAAAGATCATGAACTAACCATATTCATAATAACATTTAGGTATCACGTTTACTCATATCAATGGCATAATCAACTAGCGAGTAATAATAATAAATCTCGGATGACAACACTTTCTTAAAACAATCATGATATGATATAATAAGATGGTATCTCGCTAGCCCTTTTTGAGACCGCAAAACATAAATGCAGAGCACCCCTGAAGATCAAGGACTGACTAGACATTGTAATTCATGGCAAAAGAGATCCAGCCACAGTCATACTCAATGTAAATCAATCACAATGCATACAAATGAAAGTGGTGCTCTCCAACAGGTGCTTTTTATAAGAGGATGATGACTCAAAATAAAAGTAAATAGATAGGCCCTTCGCAGAGGGAAGCAGGGATTTGCAGAGGTGTCAGAGCTCGGGTTTTTGAAACAGAGATAAATAATATTTCGAGCGGCATAGTTTCATTGTCAACATAACAGCCAAGAGATCTCGATATCTTCCATGCTACATACATTATAGGCGGTTCCCAAACAGAATGGTAAAGTTTATACTCCCCCACCACCAACAAGCACATTCCATGGCTGGTCCGAAACAATGGGTACCGTCCAACTAACAACAATCCTGGGGGAGTTTTGTTTGCAATTATTTTGATTTGATTTGAGCATGGGACTGGGCATCCCGGTTACCGGCCATTTTCTCGTGAATGATGAGCGGAGTCCACTCATCGTGAGAATAACCCACCTAGCATGGAAGATATAGAAAACCCTAGTTGCTACATGAGTGATTCGAGCATGCAAAACAGAATTTCATTTGAAGGTTTAGAGTTTGGCACATGCAAATTTACTTGGAACGGCAGGTAAATACCGCATATAGGTAGGTATGGTGGACTCATATGGAACAACTTTGGGATTTATGGAAGTGGATGCACAAGCAGTATTCCCTCTTAGTACAGGTGAAGGCTAGAAAGAGACTGGGAAGCGACCAACTAGAGAGCGACACAGTCATAGACACGCATTAAGATTAACCAGCAATGAGTGCAAGCATGAGTAGGATATAAATTAAATATTGTGGAGGCTATGTTGATTTTGTTTCAACTACATGCGTGAACATGTGCCACTCAAATCATTCAAAGGAGGATATCATCATTATCATACTACATCACAACCATTTTAATAGCATGTTGGCACGCAAGGTAAACCATTATAAACTCCTAGCTAATTAAGCATGGCATGAGTAACTATAATCTCTAATTGTCATTGCAAACATGTTTCATTCATAATAGGCTGAATCAGGAATGATGAACTAATCATATTTAAAAAACAAGATAGGTCGAGTTCATACCAGCTTTTTCTCATCTCAATCATTTCATCATATATCGTCATTATTGCCTTTCACTTGCACGACCGAACGGTGTGGATAATAATAATAGTGCACGTGCATTGAACTAAGCTGGAATATGCAAATATTTAATTCAAAGGAGAAGACAGGTTAATATGGGCTCTTTATTAGATCAACAATAATGCCTATGAGAACCAGTCATCATTTTCATCGTGGTCTTCTCCTCTTGACCCCCAAAGAAAAGAAAAGAAATTCAAAGAACGAGAAAAACTATTTACACGGGAAAGCTCCCAACAAGCAAAAGAAGAACGAGAAATCTTTTTGGGGTTTCTTGTTTAATTACTACTACTACAAGCATGGAAGGTAAACTAGCTAAAAGCTATAACTATTTTTTTGGTTTTTCTCAAAAAAATTCAAACACACAAGAAGAAAGCAAGAAAAGAAAATAAACTAGCATGGATAGTACAATGAAAAAGTATGAACGCCAACAACTAGAATGGTTGTGTGAATATGAATGTAATCTCGGTGAGAAATACGTACTCCCCCAAGCTTAGGCTTTAGGCCTAAGTTGGTCTAAGGCCACCACTGGCCTGGATGATATCCAACATCATAGTTGGGGTCGTACTGTGCTGCGACAGCTGCTGCCTGACGAGCTGCTTCCTGGAGACGAGCGGCCTCCGCTGATCTCTCATACTCGTTCACCTCCTCTCTGGTTATAACATATCTCTCATTTGCCTGAAAGTTAAAGAAGGAAGAAGCAGACAATGTAATATGGACAACACGTCGTCTGTCAAAGATTAGTCGGTACTGGAGGGACTGATCGTTCCTCTCAAGAAACTGGTAGCGAACCATAGCATTATAATCTAGAAAAGCAGGTGGCAACTCAATATAATTTTCTCTTATGGATACACCAAGATAATCAGCTAAATGAGTTGCATAAATCCCACCAAATAAATCTCCATCTTTAGCATTAAGATGTAACCTCCGTGCCACAATGGCCCCCAAGTTATATCGCTTATCACCTAATACCGCACTCTTGAGGACACTAAGATCTGGGACGCAAATGTAGCTATGCTGGTGCTTACCATTCGCATCTACCTATAAAGAGAGAAAAGTAATGTATGGTAGGAAAATGAATGCTCCCTATGGTAGCTTGTGTGATATTTCTAGTTTCTCCCACAATGATGCTAGCAAGGATATTATTATATTCAGATTTGTGAGGTTCACTAAAGATGCCCCACTGTGGGATTTTGCAAGAAGTATTAAAATCTTCAAGGTCCATGGTATATGATTTATCATAGAGGTCAAATATAACAGTGTGAGTGAGGGAGTCCTGGACTAGGGGGTGTCCGGATAGCCGAACTATCATCATCGGCCGGACTCCAAGACTATGAAGATACAAGATTGAAGACTTCGTCCCGTGTCGGATGGGACTTTCCTTGGCGTGGAAGGCAAGCTTGGGATACGGATATGTAGATCTCCTACCATTGTAACCGACTCTGTGTAACCCTAGCCCTCTTCGGTGTCTATATAAACCGGATGGCTTTAGTCCGTAGGATGAACAATAATCATACCATAGGCTAGCTTCTAGGGTTTAGCCTCCTTGATCTCGTGGTAGATCTACTCTTGTAACACACATCATCAATATTAATAAAGCAGGACGTAGGGTTTTACCTCCATCAAGAGGGCCCGAACCTGGGTAAAACATCGTGTCCCTTGTCTCCTGTTACCATCCGCCTAGACACACAGTTCGGGACCCCCTACCCGAGATCCGCCGGTTTTGACACCGACATTGGTGCTTTCATTGAGAGTTCCTCTGTGCCGTCGCAATCAGGAAGGATGCCTTTTCCCGTCTTTAAAGACGGCGCCGTCGTCAAGGGAGCTTTGGCCGCCGGCCAAACTATCCGGCTAGGTGGCTTTCTTATGACCGCCTGTTCGGCCACCGCTCCGACGGTGACCTCTCAGGTCATCAAAAGCGATCTTCGCGTCAGCTCGGAATTCACCGAGCAGTTAGATCCGATTGAGCTCTCCTCCGTAAACGAGCTCTTGGATCGCATCGCCGCCCTGGGAGTCGCTACAGACTATGATTAGATTGGGCTTAAAACCGATCTGAGAGAAATTAACTCTCCCCAGGCTACCCACCACATTGTTGTGGTAGAGGAACAATGCGGCGACTCTTCTTCTATGTTGAAAACCAACTATGTCCAGATTCCCGATCCCTCCATGCCGGATTCCCGCGGAGGGACGGACGCCAATCAAATACTGAACCTAGAGTCAGGCATCGGACCAGATTCGTTGGAAAGCATCCAACAAACCAAGCTTCGAAATTCGGAAGCTTCTTGGCCTTTGAGCCTCAGATCGGGCGGGGTTCCGAACTTAATTCCACCCGCCCACCCAAACATAAGCGATCTATCTCAAATACGGCAAGAGCCCGATGAAACAGTACATCGTTACTGGGCCAGATTCCTCCTGGTTATGAACATGATAAAGGACTGCCGTGAAGAAAGTGCGATTTCAATTTTCTGCAACAATTGCACGGACAAGGGAATCATAAACGCCATTAGTCGTCGCGAAGTTACATGCTTCGCCGACCTAGCGACCATTGTACAAAAATACTATGCGATGGAGAGTGCCTGGAAAACCAAAACTAGGTTCTGGGACAATCCGGCCCTGAATACAACCCCAGTCTGAAATAAAAGAGTGCGTCATACTCAAGCACCTGGGTTAAAAACCAAAAAGCAAAACCCCCCTAAAGGGTACGGAACCGTACTGGAGGGATGGCTCAACGGACCCTGCAAAATCCACAGTATGGAGGGTGCCACTCCAACACATAGCCTTCGAGCATGTTGGATACTACGGCAGGTGGCCAAAAGTGGCGAAGGCTTTTTAGCCCCGGGCAACCAGCCCAGCAGTATCAGTACGGTATTAACAGTCTTCGAGACTTTCGCATCAAATAACATGCGGAAACGAACAATCCGCAGCCTTGCCGAAGTCTACCAAGTAGCAACAGCAAATCCATGGAGCAACACAACTATCACCTTCAATGCCAGCGACGAACCTAAATTCCGAACAGCTAGAGCACCAGCCGCATTGGTCCTCAGTCCGATAGTGGACGGCTTTCGTCTTACCAAGGTACTCATGGATGGCGGCAGCGGATTAAACCTCATCTACGAAGAAACCCTTCAAATAAATGGAAATTGACTGGAGCCGCATTGAGCGAAGCAGCACAGCATTCAGGGGAATAATCCCTAGTCGAGAAGTACGCTACACAGGAAAAATCATGCTAGATGTAGTGTTCGGCTCGCCGGACAACTACAGGTCCGAAGAGGTCACATTCCAAGTGGCCCCATTCGGCAGCGGATATCACGCCTTGTTAGGGCGAGAGGCATTCACAATCTTCCAAGCTATACCCCATTACGGGTACATGAAGCTCAAAATGCCCGGACCCAATGGAATAATCACTCTTGCCAGTGATCCAGATACAACACTCCGCTCCGAAAATAAGACAGCCGCACTGGCCCTAGAGGCATTATCCGAAGCCTTAGCGGCAGAGGAACTAACTGCGCTGCGCTCCACGGTGGATAGGGACGATGTGATACTCGATAAGAGGTCCAAGTCCACCTCTTTTAAACCAGCAGACGAAATAGTCAAATTCCAGGTCCATCCAACGGACCCCACAAAGACGACCTCCATTGGGGCACAATTAAATCCTGATGTAGAAGCCGCACTACGAGAATTCCTTCGGGAAAATTGGGACATTTTCGCCTAGCACCCTTCAGACATGCCAGGAATCCCACGCAGGCTGGCAGAGCACAGCCTAAATATCCTAAAAGGATTCAAGCCAGTCAAACAGGCTCTTCGGTGATTTTCCGAACCAAAAAGACAGGCAATGGGAGAGGAGCTAGCCAAACTCTTAGAAGCCGGATTCATCAGAGATGTCAAACATCCGGACTGGCTAGCCAACCTGGTAATGGTACCAAAAAAGGACAAATCCTGGCGCCTTTGTGTCGATTTCAAAGACCTCAACAAGGCCTGTCCAAAGGACCCCTTCCCTCTCCCTCGCATCGACCAAATCATTGATGCTACTGCAGGACACGATTCATTGTGCTTCCTTGACGCATACTCCGAATACCATCAAATCAAGATGGCGGAAATAGACCAGGCTGCAACAGCATTTATTACTCCATATGGACCATTCTGCTTCAACACAATGCCCTTCGGACTCAAAAACGCCGGCGCAACATATCAGCGCATGATTCAGACATGTCTGGCCATCCAGATAGGCAAAACAGTCGAGGCATACGTAGACGATGTGGTCGTGAAGACAAAACACGTCGAAACTCTAGTAGACGACTTGAGGGTGACATTCGACAACCTCCGAGCATATGACATTAAGCTCAACCCGGAAAAATGTGTTTTCGGCGTACCAGCCGGAAAGCTCTTGGGCTTCATTGTATCCGGTAGAGGAATTGAAGCAAACCCAGTCAAGATCCGAGCTCTGTCACAATTGGATATCCCAAAAGACCTCAAGCAAATACAAAAACTAACCGGATGCGTGGCGGCGCTAAGCAGCTTCATCTCCCGTTTGGGAGAAAAGGCACTGCCCCTCTATCGCCTCCTCCGGCGCACCGAACATTTCGAATGGACGGATGCTGCCATGGCCGGAATCGAAGAAATTAAAGCCGTATTGGCAACAAATCCGGTCCTGGCCGCGCCCAACCTGGGCGAACCAATGCTATTATATATCGCAGCAACACATCAAGTTGTCAGCGCGATACTCGTCGTCGAACGAGAAACAGAAGGGCACAAATTCCCTCTTCAAAAACCAGTGTACTACGTATCCACTGTCTTGACTCCATGTAAGTCCCGGTACCCACATTATCAAAAGATAGCGTATGCGGTGTTCATGGCATCCCGGAAGCTGTGACACTACTTTCAAGAGTGTTCCATAACGGTGGCCTCCGAAGTACCTCTCAACGATATTATAAACAATCGCAACGCAACGGGCAGGATTGCAAAATGGGCCATCGAGCTCTTACCATTTGACATAACCTACAAACCACGGCGAGCTATAAAGTCGCAAGTCCTGGCTGACTTCGTCGCCGAATGGACCGAAGCCGAACTCCCTAAAGAGTACGGCGCATACTCCAATTGGATCATGCATTTCGACGGCTCCAAAATGTTGGCGGGCTTGGGGGCTGGCGTCGTCCTGACGTCCCCAACCGGAGACACGGTCCAGTACGTACTTCAAATAATGTACATGGACTCCAACAATGCAGCCGAATACGAGGCCCTTCTACATGGCCTCCGGATGGCAATCTCCATGGGTATTCAATGCCTAGAGGTGCGCAGGGATTCAAACCTCACAATATCCCAAATAAATGGAGACTTTGACGCCAAGGATCCGAAAATGGCAGCCTACCGTAATGATGTGCTAAAAATGTCAGCCCAGTTCGAGGGACTCGAATTCCACCACGTAGCCCGGGATAATAACCAGGCAGCAGACGTGCTGGCACGTATCAGCGCAAAACGCGACACCGTCCCTCCAAACATCTTCCTGGAACGGCTCTTTAAGCCATCCGTATTATGGGAAGGGGAGTCCGGAAATAATAACCCGGAACCAATTGCACCACCCGACACAGAACATTCTGACACAATCGGTGGCTCAGCCAATGATATAACACCTTCAGCCCACGAAATAATGGCAGTAATTGCCCCATGGACGGAACCATTCCTAGCCTACCTAATTCGGCAGGAACTTCCCGAAGACCAAAATGAGGCCCGCTGCATAGTTCGGCGCTCTAAAGCCTACAAGGTCCATGAGGGAGAACTTTATAAGAAAAGCACAACCGGAGTCCTTCAAAGGTGTATCTCCGAAGAGGAAGGGCGGAATCTCCTGGCTGAAATTCACGCCGGACTCGGCGGGCACCACGCCGCCGCCCGGGCCCTTGTAGGCAAGGCCTTCCGTACAGGATTTTATTGGCCGACCGCCCGGGCAGATGCTCAGGACTTGGTCCAACGATGCGTCGGCTGCCAGCTCTTTGCTAATCAGAGCCACATGCCACCCACCGCCCTCAAAACTATACCCATTACTTGGCCATTCGCGGTCTGGGGGCTTGACATGGTTGGACCCCTTAAAGGGGGAACCCACAAGCACAAATACTTATTGGTCATGGTGGATAAATTCACCAAATGGATAGAGGCCAAGCCGGTTAAAACGGCAGAATCCGGACCTGTGATAGACTTCATATCCGGGGTAGTACACCGCTTCGGCATCCCCCACAGCATCATCACTGATAACGGCACGAATTTCACGGCCGACGAGGTTAAACTCTGGTGCAAAAACATGGGCATCAAGCTCGACTACGCTTCAGTCTACCACTCTCAAACTAATGGTCAAGTGGAATGAGCAAATGGTCTAATCATGAGCGGCATCAAACCCAGATTAGTGCGGTCCCTCACGGAACCTAACACGCACTGGGTAGAGGAGCTCGAATCCGTACTCTGGGGGCTGCGGACCACGCCAAACCGCACAACCGGATTCACACCATTTTTTATGGTATACGGCGCTGAGGCAGTTTTGCCCTGCGACATAATTCATGACTCACCTCGCGTGCGCATGTACGAGGAAAGAGAAGTCGAGTTAGATCGGTAGGACAGTTTGGATGCTTTAGAGGAGGAGCGCGACGTGGCAAAATCCCGTTCTGCATTCTATCAACAGCAGGCTCGAAGATATCAAAGCAGAGAAGTATGGGCCAAAACTTAGAACGTTGGCGAGCTAGTTCTACGCCTGCCGGACAAGAAAAAGGACAAACTTAAGCCCAAATGGGAAGGTCCCTTCATCATTGACCAAGTCCTTACCGACGGTGCATACCGTCTACGGAACGCATCTGACAACCGACTCGAGCCAAACCCATGGAACGCAGCCCGTCTCCGAAGATTTTACGCCTAGCGTCGGACTCAGGGTTCGTCTCCTTCCTCCGTCCACCTTTCATATTTTTTTGCTGTCTTTGTTTTCCCTCCTTTCTCCTCCCCTTTCTTCAGCACAACCCTCTTGAGGGCTGATCTGCGCTTTGTTCGCACTTACTCGATGTGCTACTCGCACTCGGTATACCTGGGGGCTTCTTTAACAGAAGCTTACTTATATGGGCTTCATGCCCAACACATGTGTCACACTTCCGCATGTACCTTTTGATCACCATTGTATGCATCGATATGACTTAAGTTTTGGCCAAGCCGGGTTGCCTGGCTCCTGTGCTTACCCCTATGTTCCCGATTGTTCGGCTAGGAGGTAAAGGAAGCACCTCTGCGATTGTTACTGCCGGGTCAGCCGGATGTGTACCTCAGACTGGGTGAAGCCGAAGGCTAGTGTTCTTAAGGGAATATTCGGTCGGTGACCTGAAAGATGATTTATTACTTACTTATTTATCTGCCCCTAGATGCTTTTTCTGCTATTTTCGCAGTCCGGACATGCACTTTAGGGCATGCCTCCCAGGGAAAGGAACCCTTAACGGAATTCTCCCTGGAAGATGTTTCTTACTAACCATGTAATATAACTTAGCTAGTTGGGCACTTGTCTGATAAAGCAATTATGACCCCTACGCCTTGTCTCCATGCATGCCCCGGTTCTTTTATAACCGTCAGGGTATTCGGACACACTCCGGACTGTTGGGTCCCGAGGTTGAAGCGAAAAGGTCCGCAAAGGCAAACGATCTACAATCCGGCTAGAAGTCATTTTACATGTCATTTTAAAATTACATCGTCAAACTGACTGATTGTACTCCTCTTCAATCCCATCTAATAGGCTGTCTAATTTACAGTCCTGTTGGGAATATTTCGCGGCCAGCTCTACTTGGCCGTACATCAAGCTCACAGGGATCTCCTTCCCATCAGGCCCCGCAGGTCCGACCTCGGCCATGTGGTTTGGGTCAGCCTTCGGGTACCGCGTCTTCACCATGGCCCGGGCCTCCCTGGCACCTTGACGGCAGGCTGATATCTTCCACAGACGGGGATGTCGCCGTACTCCCTGAAGCTTCTCAGCAAGCCCTCCAAGGCCCTCAGGTAGGGATACGGATGGCCATAAGGCCTGAACGACGCCACTCATCGCCTGCCGAACACGTTCAAGTAGTTGCACCAGCTCGGGAAGTTGGTCACCCATTGAGCCGGGCATTTCCTCCATAGGGCGACCTGTGAGCACACCTATAGACATATTTCTGTCAACCGACTTCCTCGCCGAACTCTTCTTTTCAAAAGAGTTTGCTCAAGCACTTACTATAGATGCCGCGACGAAGCCGCTGATTCTCCTTCAAGGAGCTAGACAGCTGGGCCCGAACACCTTTTAGCTCTTCTCCAAGCTGGGTGTGGGCATCTTGGAGCTTGTTCCTCTCCTGCTGCACCTTCGTAAGCACCCTCTCGCCGGCCTTCAACTGGCGTAGTAGCTGTTGCTTGTCCAGATCTAGTCCGGCACCCTCTGCAATACTATTGTCAGATTATACACACACACCGCACTTCATAAACTATTACTCTTTTCAAAATATGAATTACCAGCGGGGGTCTCCGTGGCTCCCCCGGCAGCGGCTAGTGCGGCCTCAAGTTGGGCCTTGCACTCTTGCAGCTCCTGGGACAGGTGGGTATTCTTCTTAGTAAGATCCTGCATAAAAAATGATCCTTAAATCAGTTAGTTTAACTATTTTAAGTCTCAGGGGCTGCTGGCATATACAGCCATTAAAATTCCTTACCCGTATGTCCTTTACATACTGCTCCGTGGCTTTGGTTAAACCATCTTGAGTGGCACGGAGGTGCGCGTCTCCCACATTAAAGGCATTTAACGCCTCAGGGGAGAAACACGCGTCACGAAGAACTGTCCGACGACGCCTATGATTCATGGCGCTCTCCACCTCCGACCTGGTGGCGGACAACCTGTCGGCATCCTCCGTTGGAGGAGCGTCCGGCTCGCGCCTTGCGCTCGCTTCCCCTTCCGGACCAGGCGTTGGAGCCTGGCTGGCAGAGGCTTGGTGGGCACCCTCTCCGGACTCAGTCCGGCAAGCGCTTTTCCTCCTGGAAGAATAATGAGCATTAATATGCCTCCCAGGAGTCTTTCCCTTAAAGGACAATGGTGCACCGTACCTTTGCGGTGACGTTTCGATTCGCGCCGCACTCCTCTTCCGCCTGCTAGGCCGCACTGACCTCGTTTGGTCAGTCGCCGCGGGCCCGGCTTCCTACCGAGAAGGCACCTCCTGCCGAGCACCATTGGTGCACGGTGGTCAGAAATAAGCATTAAAAAAGTAACGATGTCAGGACTTCGGTCGTACTCACCTGGGAAGCCGGACACAAACCGGGGTAGTCAGCCGTAATGGCGACTAAAGCATTATCTATGCTGAGCTGGTGGAACACCCCGTCAATTAAATCCACCTTTATGTCCGGATCCTCTTCGGAGGCCGGATCAAGGGATCTTCCCGGATCCTCGGGTTGTGGAGCCGGACTGTGTATGCCCTCCATATCCCGACGCAGTTCCTGCGTCAAAATCATAAAGTAAGGCATTTAACTTTGAAAGCATGGGTCGGATGAATAAACGTTCGCTTACCCAGCTCCGAGGGTTAATCATGGAGAACCCATTCAATGGGCTCGTCTGGAGAAAGTCCTCCTTCTCCCCCTTGTACAAGCCGGACAGGATCTTCACCAGATCTGCGGCCGATCCTGGCCCCTTGCGGCCATGACGGGTGGCGTCGTTCTCCCCGTTGAAGTCCCACATGGGGTGGCCCCTATATTGGAGCGGCTGCACCCCTCGCATAATGCACGTGGCCATGATTCCAATCATGGTCAATCCGGAGTGGGCCAGTAACCTAATCCGGCCCATCAGATAATGGACACTCCCATCATCCTCCTGTTGAGGGCTCCGCGGGCGCCAACTCAGGCGCTTCTTCAAGGGAGCATTGTTGAACTCCGGGAGGCCGATCAGAACTGGATCCGGCAGAGGGGCATCCTCCTTATAGAACCATTCCGAAGGCCAATCTTCGGACGCCTTCTTCGGGGTGCCGGATGGATATCCGGTCCCGGTGATGCGCCATATTTCGGCTTCGCCCACTTGATATATCGACCCCTCGTGAGAACAGGGTACGAGGGAAAACAATCTCCTGGCTTAGGGCTGGGAGCGCGAGATGAGGAGCCGCGTCGACTATCCATGATAGAATGGATTTTTGTCAGAGGCGCTTCGGTGAGTACTTGCGGAAGGAGGATGGTGTGAGTTGGATCTAGATCCTCGCCTCTCTTATAGGCGGCTCGTTCGCACGGCTAGGGGGAAAATGTAAAAATATCCTAGCTTTTCGCATTCATACGACATGTGGAAGAAGGCCATTATTGGGCGTAGAAGCCAAGGAGCGCAATATTTAAGGAAGCTGGACATTATTCGACAGGGACATGAAGTTTGAAGGAGAACCCGCCTTGCAACGCCGAAAACAACATGCGCGCCGGACTCGTCATCATTGAAGCCTGGTTCGGGGGCTACTGAGGGAGTCCTGGACTAGGGGGTGTCCGGATAGCCGAACTATCATAATCGGCCGGACTCCAAGACTATGAAGATACAAGATTGAAGACTTCGTCCCGTGTCCGGATGGGACTTTCCTTGGCGTGGAAGGCAAGCTTGGCGATACGGATATGTAGATCTCCTACCATTGTAACCGACTCTGTGTAACCCTAGCCCTCTCCGGTGTCTATATAAACCGGATGGCTTTAGTCCGTAGGACGAACAACAATCATACCATACGCTAGCTTCTAGGGTTTAGCCTCCTTGATCTCGTGGTAGATCTACTCTTGTAACACACATCATCAATATTAATCAAGCAGGACGTAGGGTTTTACCTCCATCAAGAGGGCCCGAACCTGGGTAAAACATCGTGTCCCTTGTCTCCTGTTACCATCCGCCTAGACGCACAGTTCGGGACCCCCTACCCGAGATCCGCCGGTTTTGACACCGACATTGAGTGTTGCGCTTAGATGAAAAGTTAAACCTCTGCACAAAGGAATCGGTGAGGTAATAATACTGTCGGCACTTATCTGATAAAAAGTCCTCAAGATCAGCATTACGCACATACGTATCAAATTCTTCCTTGAAGCCTGCTTGGGTCATAAATTCATCCGACGACTATTCACAAGGCCGCACTTGAGCTTCCCTTCGTGGTTCGAGGTCCGGCTCACGTATCGCGAGTCTCGGTGCTGGCTTCCTCGAAGAACCACCTTGGTACATTTTCCTAAACATTTTTCTTCCTCTAATTTTTTTTTGAAATTTTTAGTGACTCAAAATAGAAGTGAATCAAACTCAACAAGATTGATAGCAACTACTCACACAAGTGCCTAGAGACTATATCATGCATTAAAACTACTTTGGACCATATAAATTTGACATGCAAGCTCAAGAACAGGGTCACCTCAGCAGCAAAAATTTGCAATAAATAAAGCACTAGAACAAAAACTAATTGGACCATTGGAGGAGTTACATACCGAAGAACAATCCCGCAAAGCAGTTTTGTGAATGGAGCTTTGAGCAAGGAGATCGAAAATGGCAGCAAAATGAGCAAGAACACGAGTTTGAGCTATGGGATGATTTTTCCTGGAGGAAGACGAAGTGGATGGGTGTTGGAATAAGTGGAGGGGGCTACATGGGGCCCACGAGGCAGGGGGCGCGCCCATGGGGGTAGGGCGCGCCCTCCACCCTCGTGGCTCACTGGTGCATCCCCCTGGTGTGTTCTCAGTGCTAGAAATTCTCAAATATTCTATAAAAAATCATACTAAATTTTCAGGGCATTTGAAGAAATTTTATTTTCGGGGTATTTTTTATTGCAAGGATAATTCAGAAAACTCATAGAAAATACTATTTTTGTTTTATTTATTCTAAATAACATAAAGCAAAAAGAGGATACATAAGGTTGTGCCTTCTAAATTCATCCATCTCATGCTCATCAAAAGGAATCCACTAACAAGGTTGATCAAGTCTTGTTAATAAACCTCTTTCGAATAACATGAAACCGGAGAATTTTCGAATAACACCAGGTTATCTCAATGGGGATACCCATATCCCCAGCAATAAGAATATCATATTTCTTTTTGACAGTAGGAAGAGGGAATTCAAAACCTCCAATAGTAATAGTTGAAAATTTTCCAATAGAAAAATTGATACTATGAACTTGAGGTTGTTTCTTCGGAAAATGTACCGTATGCTCATTACCATTAACATGAAAAGTGACATTGCCTTTGTTGCAATCAATAACAGCCCCTGCAGTATTCAAAAAGGGTCTACCAAGGATAATCGACATACTATCGTCCTCAGGAATATCAAGAATAACAAAGTCCGTTAAGATAGTGACATTTGCAACCACAACATGCACATCCTCACAAATACCGACAGGTATAGCAGTTGATTTATTGGCCATTTGCAAAGATATTTCAGTAGGTGTCAACTTATTCAATTCAAGTCTATGATATAAGGAGAGAGGCATAACACTAACACTGGCTCCAAGATCACATAAAGCAGTTTTAACATAGTTTCTTTTAATGGAGCGTGGTATTGAATAATAAAGTTTGTTATCAATAGTAACGTTTGCAATACTGTCGTCCTTGGGAATATCAGCTGAGCTCCAATAACATACTGTCATCCTTGGGAATATCAAGAATAATAAAGTTCGTTAAAATAGTAATGTTTGCAACCACAACAGGCACATCCTCACAAATACCGATGGATATAGCAGTTGATTTATCAGCCATTTGCAAAGATATTTCAGTAGGTGTCAACTTATTCAAATCAAGTCTACGATATAAAGAGAAAGTCATAACACTCACACCGGCTCCAAGATCACATAAAGCAGTTTTAACATAGTTTGGAGCATGGTATAGTTGGTACTCCTGGATCTCCTAATTTTTTTGGTATTCCGCCCTTAAAAGTATAATTAGCAAGCATGGTGGAAATTTCAGCTTCCGGTATCTTTCTTTTATTTGTAACAATATCTTTCATATACTTAGCATAAGGATGCATTTTAAGCATATCAGTCAAACGCATACACAAAAAGATAGGTCTAATCATTTCAGCAAAGCGCTCAAAATCCTCATCATCCTTTTTTTGGATGGCTTAGGAGGAAAAGGCATGGGTTTCTTAACCCATGGTTCTCTTTCTCTACCGTGCTTCCTAGCAACGAAGTCTCTCTTATCATAACGTTGGTTCTTTGATTGTGGGTTATCAAGATCAGCCGCAGGTTCAATCTCTACATCATTAGCATTACTAGGTTGAGCATCAACATGAACATCATCATTGACATCATCACTAGGTTCATGTTCATCACCAGATTGTGTCTTGGCATCATAAATAGAAATATCATTGGGATTCTCAGGTGTGTCAATAACAGGTTCGCTAGAAGCATGCAAAGTCCTATTATTTTTCTTTTTCTTTTTATTAGAAGGACTAGGTGTATCAGTATTAATTCTCTGAGAGTCTTGCTCAACTCTCTTAGGATGGCCCTCGGGATACAAAGGTTCCTGGGTCATTTTGTCACCTCTAGTCATAACTCTAATAGCATTATCATTGTTCTTATTATTTAACTCACTGAGAAAATCATCTTGTGCCTTAAGTACTTGTTCTACTTGGGTTGTAACCATGGAAGCATGTTTACTAATAAGCTTAGGATCACTTTTAACTCTAGAAATATAACCACTCAAGTGTTCAACCATATAAGCATTACGTTTCAATTGTCTACCAACATAAGCATTGAAGTTCTCTTGTTTAACAGTGAAATTATCAAATTCATCCAAGCATTGACTAGCAAACTTAGTATATGGGATATCACCCTTATCAAATCTATAGAGAGAATTTACCTTTACTACCTTTGTTGGGTTATCAAGACCATGTATCTCTTCAATAGGCGGTAAATTCTTAACATCTTCAGCTTTAATACATTTTACTTTCATAGATTTCTTTGCCTCTTGCATATCTTCAGGACTAAGAAATAGAATACCCCTTTTCTTCGGAGTTGGCTTAGGAGTTGGTTTAGGACGTGTCCAATCATTATCATTACTCAATATATTATTCAATAGCAATTCAGCTTGCTTAATAGTTCTTTGCCTGAAAACACAACCATCACAACTATCCAGGTGGTCTCTGGAAGCATCGGTTAGTCCATTATAAAAGATATCAAGTATTTCATTTTTCTTGAGAGGATGATCATGCAAAGCATTAAGTAGTTAGAGAAGCCTCCCCCAAGCTTGTGGGAGACTCTCTTCTTAAATTTGCATAAAATTAAATATTTTTCGTAAGGCAACTTGTTTCTTATGAGCGGGAAAATATTTTGCAGAGAAGTAATAAATCATATCCTGGGGACTACGCACACAACCAGGAGCAAGAGAATTAAACCATATTTTAGCATCATCCTTTAATGAGAAAGAAAAAAAAGAATATAGTAATAGCGAATTTTTTCCTCATGAGTAAATAGGGTGGCTATATCATTTAATTTAGAAAGATCTGCCACAACAGCAACCCATAGACAGGATTAGATTCAACCAAAGTAATTAACTCGGGATCGACAGAGAATTCGTAATCATTATCAGTAACACAAATAGGTGAAGTAGCAAAACCAGGATCATATTTCATTCTAGCATTCAAAGGCTTCTCTTTCAGCTTAGCTAACAGTTTTTTAAGATCATATCTATCATTGCAAGCAAAAAAGTCTCTAGCAGTTTCTTCATCCATAACATAACCCTCAGGTACAACAGGAAATTCATATCTAGGGGGAGAATCTTCATCACCACTTTCATTAATATCATAAGTTTCAGTAATTTCATTATCTCTAACCCTAGCAAGTTGTTCATTAAGAAATTCACCTAGTGGCATATTATTATCAAGCATAGAAGTAGTATCATTATAAGCATCATGCATAGCAGAAGTGGCGTCATCAATAACATGCGACATATTGAAATCAATAGCAGGTGTAGGTGTCGCAAGTTTACTCAAAACAGAAGCTGAATCAAGTGCAGAGCTAGATGATAGTTCCTTACATCCCCTCGTAGTTGAGGGATAGATCTTGGTTCTTTGACCTTTCAAATTTCTCATAGTGATCAACAGATATAAATCCCAAGTGACTCAGAGAATAGAGCTATGCTCCCCGACAACGGCGCCAGAAAAAGGTCTTGATAACCCACAAGTATAGGGGATCGCAATAGTTTTCGGGGGTAGAGTATTCAACCCAAATTTATTGATTCGACACAAGGGGAGCCAAAGAATATTCTCAAGTATTAGCAGCTGAGTTGTCAATTCAACCACACCTGAAAGACTTAATATCTACAGTAAAGTATTTAGTAGCAAAGTAGTATGGAAGTAACGGTAACGGTGGCAAAAGTAACAGTAGCAGTTTTGTAGCAATTGTAACCGTAGCAACGAAGAAGTAACTTAGCAAAGATCAATATGAAACAAGCTCGTAGGCAATGGATCAATGATGGATAATTATGTTGGATGGCATTCGTCATGCAACAGTTATAACATAGGGTGACACAAAGTTGGCTCCAATTCATCAATATAATGTAGGCATGTATTCCGAATATAGTCATACATGCTTATGGAAAAGAACTTGCATGACATATTTTGTCCTACCTTCCCGTCGCAACGGGGTCCTAATGGAAACTAAGGGATATTAAGGCCTCATTTTAATAGAGAACTAGACCAAAGCATTAGCACTTCGTGAATACATGAACTCCTCAAACTACGGTCATCACCGGGAAGTGTCTCGACTATTGTCACTCCGGGGTTGCTCATGCACGGCGGTGAGCATCATGAAATTGGTGATGGAGGATGGTTGATGATGATGATGGCGACGGATTCCCCTCTTCGGAGCCCCGAACAGACTCCAGATCAGCCCTCCTGAGGAAGAACGAGGCTTGGCGACGGCTCCATATCGTAAAACGCTAAGAATCCTTCTCTCTGTTTTTTTCGAATGTGAATATATGGAGTTGGAGTTGAGGTCGGTGGAGGTCCAGGGGGGCCACGAGGCAGGGGGACGCGCCCAGGGGGTAGGGCGCGCCCCCCACCCTCGTGGCCAGGGTGTGGGCCCCCTTCAGGCTTCAGTTGATTCTTTCTCCAGTATTTTTTATTAATTCCAAAAAGTGCCTCTGTGATGTTTCAGGTCATTCCGAGAACTTTTATTTTTGCACAAAAATAACACCATGGCAATTCTGCTGAAAACAGCGTCAATTTGGGTTAGTTCCATTCAAATCATGCAAATTAGAGTCCAAAACAAGGGCAAAAGAGTTTGGAAAAGTAGATACGTTGGAGACGTATCATTAGGTCATCACACAACTTAGGTCTCACCTTAATTGGGGCAGAACTTTCCTCACATAACATTAATTACAAACCATAACATAAATGAAAGAACACATCAAATTGACCATAATTGACCCGACTTAGTACTCCCTCCGTCCGGAAATACTTGTCTGAGAAATGGATAAAAATGGATGTATCTAAAATTAAAATACGTCTAGATACATCTATTCCTCTGACAAGTATTTTTGGACGGAGGGAGTACTGAAGATTCATAGTTCAAGGACATAACACATACTTAGTACTTAACATGTCATCACACAACTTAGGTCACACCTTACGAGCCATAGTTCAACGAAATAATATAAACATAGTACTTAAGATTCATAGGGCACCCATTACAGTCCATAGGGTACTTAAGATAATGACCAACATGGTCAGATCCTCTAATTATTCTTCATCACAAATACCCCTTATCTCCTTGAGCTTTCTCTTGTTGGTTTCACGTGCTTTCTTCAGGCCTACAATGCAGCACTCAAGGGTCTTATTATCACTAACTAACTTCTGATTATCTTTCATCAGCTCAACAATGATGCAATCCAGGTCACTCTTGTCAATGCACAACTTCTCCTTCTCTTTCTTCAAGTCAGCAAAGGAAAACTTCAAAGTCCTATTATCAGAGCTCATCTTTTCCTTCTCTTTAAAATGATTGAACTTCAAATTCCTAATGACATTGCTTTGAGGAACATGAATGAACTTCAACTAGTCAACAACACCCTTCAATTTAGTTATCTCAGCACCCTTTACTACTAGTTGTTCATTTAGATCTCCTCCATTGCTCTTATCCACATGGATACTATTGTTCTCCTCACCAATGCCGATATGTGGCTTTGGAAGGTTATCCTGGGAATCCAGCAGGTTGTTCACATCTTCAACATGTTCCTCATAAGTTTCCTGCTACTAATTTTTCTGTTCTGTCAGATTGTGGACCGTAGATGAATGTTCCAGGCATGCCATCCTATTGCAATGTTGGTTATTCTCATACATAATCCAGAGTTTGTGAAGAGCATTCTGCAGATGATCTGGCCAGTCCTCATCTAGCCATTCCACTACTCCACACTTACCATCTCCATGTAGTTAAATTGAAGATTCAGATAAATATTTAGTTCTTTTAGAAAATAAAGATTCAGGTAAATATTCAGTTAAATTGAACATCTAGTTCGATTAACAGATAGTTAACACTTAAGGATTCCGATAATAGTTAACTTAAAGATTCAGATAACAGTTAACTTAAAGATCCAGTTAACATTTGACTTAAGGATTCAGTTAACACTTGACTTAAATATTCAGTTAACACTTAACTTGAAAATTCAGTTAACACTTAACTTGAAAATTCATTTAACAATTACTTAATGTAACTAAACATTCAATTCAATATTGGGTTCAGTTCTGTTAACACTTCAGATTAAACTAGTTAAGGGTTAAATCAAAGGTTTAGTTAACAGTCAACCTAGAACATGAACAATAAACAGTGAGTATGAACATTGAACAGTGCCTAGTTAACCCTAGCACAAATTCTAAATACCAGAAAGGAGAGCTACAACTAAAAAATAGAACTAATTTGCAAACTTACTACAATGCCACAAGCAATGAACCTCCTCCCAGTGCTAATCCCTTCGAATGCAACATACTTCTTCACTGGATTGCCATGCTCGCACATGACCTTATCATCGTCACCAGAGTGGTACGGGTCATCTATGGTAGCTGGGATCTGGTCAAAACCGAAAGAACGAGTTCAAATCGATCGAAAGTAGCACAAACCCTAAATCCCAAATGCCCAAATCAAAACACTAAATCTGCCAGAACCGAACGAACTGACCTTCACAGGGGAGCCGCTGGAGGAGATGTACTGCGCCGCCGCCGACTCACTACTATCGCCGTCATTCCATGACACCATGGCCGCCGGGTGCCGGCGAGCAGAGCAGACAGGAGAGAAGAGCTTGCGATCGCCAGAGAGAAGAGAGAGTACGAGGTCGAGCTGGTCTGCCTGTCCGACGCGAGCCGGCCGTGTCGGTTTGACCAAGTAGTGAGTAACGGCGCCGTCCGCCTGGCCGTTACGCCACGTCACATGTTTTGGCTCCCACCTGTCGGAAACGTCCTCAGACGCTGCAAAGCAAGCTATCAGTGCTTTTTGCAAAAAAGTTTACTAAATGTGGGGTGCTTTTTGCAAATGATTAGGGAACAGGTCGTTTTCTCCAGAAGAAACCCCAAATGTGGTGGTTTTATGTAATTAACTCCAAAACTTGAGAGGAAGCGCACTTTCAGAGAACATGATACCACTTGTGATGCGCACAAAAATTCATAAAACATGGTATGGCCGCATAGAAAAATTCAGAGAACATTCCAGTTGGTTGCATCATCAAACTAGACGGAAGACAATATATATGTCATGTAATGGTTAAATGGTGTATTCTATACTGTGTTATACGCTAGTATTACTGTATTAATCTGTCGTGTGCCACAATATGATCAATATTTACATATGGAGAATAGACATGACTATGGTTTTAGACAACATAAGTAGTACACTCAGACCGGGGAGAAAAAAAGAGAAACGGAGAGCAGAAGTCAAGTTAAGTGCTTTCTTAAATTGCCCCACAACACACCAGGCTCTAAAATGCAGTTATCTCAGTTTAGCAGCGCACCCTCCATTCGCCACCGGCTACACGAATAGTATATTCAGTTTACCTCCCCTACCTGACCCCACTGTTCAGAGTCCGCCGCAGACGCAGTTGAGGTCTACTACCGGAGGATGTGACCAGTTGCTCGCATCACCAATGTTGGAGTGGGAAACGCTACCCAGCAGATCTAGACAATCCCTCAACGCTGACACAGGGAATTTGTTCAACCAGATAATGATCCCTCAAATCCATGGAAACTAAAGATTAAACCTCGATGGAATTAAGTCGATGGTTATGGCCATACCTATCAATTGGATCTGATAAGAACTCAAATACATCACCCACCACCTCCGCAGTCGCCATTGGTACAAGCAGAGGAATAGCGAATAGCGCGCATTGGTACAAGCAGAGGAATAGCGAATAGCGCTTCTGAGAGGAGCAGCTGAGCAGGTACTCATCTCGGTGGAGGCGGGTTCCCATTTATTTATCAAAAATGCTAGACCTACTAAAGCCTACGTAGGTTCACTAAAATTTCGAACTAATCTAAACATTCCCTTTCTAGCTCCACCCCCGATGCCCAATGTTGTCATTCATTTTGCCATCATCACTGCATAAACCACCATTCCTTGGGCATCTGGTGGTTCTTCTCCTGCATCGACGCCCTCCATTCTCCACCATCTTCAGTCCTCCCATAAATTCTAACATGTAATCAGAAGCTCCCCAACCCTAACATCTAAACGCTTTTATATTAAGTACTACCTAAATACCCGTGTGTTGCCGCGGACCAACAAAATTAAACGTGAGACATTGATCAAACATAATTGTTACTAGTATAACGCCCGTGCGTTGCCACGGGCTCTTCAAAATTTATAATCAGTATCTTTCATTTATCATCCCCTCATATTGGGTGATTATGGGGTGCTCTAATTAGAAACACAACAATCAAATATTAGGAAATTTCACCGAACGAACAACAACGAATAATACGATATCTATCAAACGAATAAAATGAGGTCATATTTTTGGTCTGTCATGCACTTCTGTTGAAAAGTGCCTATCCCTTTTAGAATCAACCCACTGTTTGCTCGCACGCAAAAAAAAAATACATCTCTAAAGTGGGGAACCGATCGGTGCCAAAAAGAACTCAAACTCCTATCCAATCTCGACTTCGTGCTCTTCCACTTTCATTGATAAAGATGGGACGTCAAGGGTTTCATCATGATGACCTCGAGCAGCCGCCGACATCCCTCCCCACATCTACCCCTACCCCCTGCTGCCGCTTGCACTGTCCTTGCTCCTCGAGGGAGCTAGGGACACAATGTTCTCTAGGATGGGCATGACCAGATCCACGAGGAGGCCACATTCTTCCATGGGAACCCAACCAAGCACACCACCCTCCGCAACCATCCAATCCCAGCCTAACAAAGTCAAGACCCGCCATCGATCCACAAATCAGGCTCGCCGCATCCAGGTTCACTGCAAGTCTGCGACGAGTCTGTAGTCGACATCTTGACTTTGGCTATCCCCACGGAAGAATCATCGGATCCTGCTTACTTTTACCATCACTTCGTCTCTTTCCAAGGCAGCGACACCACCCAGCCAATCACCACCACCGCTTGCGGCTTGCCTACATAAAATCATATGAGAAATCCCCACGGCGGTGCTGTAAGATCACCTTGGCGACCTCGACAGTGACCGACTGGTCTAAGATCTAAGCTAGCCGCTCTTTGTAGAAACCAATAGAAGTAGGCATGTGACTCAGATTTGTTCTTTGGTGTGCATGCGTTTCTTGCTGCCCACCAGCTCTTGTCTACAACTCGCCTATATCTGTACCAGCTCTTGGTCTACAACTCGCCTATCTCCATGCTCGAGAATCTGGAGTGTAGTAGTTAAAAAAAAGACCAACTTTATACTCATTTGATAATTCAACGTGCATGGGCATGCACCGGATGGAATTCACGCTCTATGTAAAATCTGGAGTGTAATGACCGTGGTTGATGAATGAAAGTCTTATTTCCGCAAAAAAAGAAGTTAAAGGTGAATATATTCCTCATGTGTAGAGTACAAACAGAGCATATAGTGGTGACCTAGTTTCTTTTGATTGAGGTGAATACATGCCAGTACTAAAATCTTCTAATTTCTTTTGATTGAATCCAAGTTGTCTCTTTTCTTTCGATTCAGCAAAGCTAGTTCGAATAAATAGGATTCTCTATATCTTAACTCCTTTGCCAATTAAGCTTCAAAATTGCAGTCTGATTCAGAAACAATCGAACGATTGTGTCGTTAACTCCAGGAGATTCTCGTTAGATCTTAGGAACGCTGCAAGCCATCATATCATATAAGAATAAGATCAACAATTGATATGGACATATCTTACTACAATCATATTACTACTACTCGCACACTGATATGGACAGATCATACAAGATCGAAGGTACGTAAGACAAGGTCCTCTAGATTACGAAAAACTGATGGCTTCGCCTCATGTGAGACGGACCCCGAGCTATTCTTCAATGGCGCACCGCGCGCACATATTTGGCGGCGAAGTAACTCGTTATCCTAAGGACGTCCCCGTCAAGCCCGTCGACAGCGTCACCCTTTTCCATCTCCCCGGCTGGACCTCGCCGAGTTTCCACCGTCGACGGCCTGCCGCCGCCGCATTCTGCTGCACGAAGGAGATCAACGACGGTTTAGACGTGCACGGGTGCAGCAGAGCAGATCGACCGACGGATCGGTTGACAACACGTACCGTCGCAGGCCGCGTGGCCATGGTGGGGGGCGGCGGCGCTCGAGGTGCCCTGCGCCTCGCATTCGCAGGGCGAGACGGCGCTCGTGGCGCTGGTGCCGATCTCCTCCTCCGGACGAACGAGGAGCCAGCCGTCCAAGCTGGGCGAGGGAGCCAACGGCGGCCTGCAGCGCTGCCGGCTCGACTCCTTGCTATAGGCGATCGCGCTCGCGACGGCCTCCTCCCTCGCCCAGGCAGTGTCGTCCTCGCCGGCGGCGACCCTCCCGTCCGGCTTCGTCGCCCGGCCCTTCTGTCTCCCGCGCCCGTCTGGCCGCTCGTCCGCAGCACCGGCGCGCTGCAGATTTTTGGCGAACCTGCGCAGGCACCGCCTTAACGCGTGGCCCTTCCGTGCGGCCGTGTCACCGCCCTCCCTCACCGGTGAGCGTGCGCTGTTCGACGAGCTGCTTCGGGCGCCGAGCAAGGAGGAGGAGGTGGACGACCTCGACGCCGGGGAGGAGCCCGGGTCGGAGGCCACCTTAGCGTCGCCAGGGCCGAACGCCGGCGACGAGGAGCTGCCCTGCTCAACGCTCGAAGCGCCGTCCGTGGTCGTTGCCGTCGCCACGGCCGGCTCCATCGCCGCCCACACGGCGCACGGGAACATCCACGCCATGACGACCTGGAAGAAATGCATGGTGATCAGGAGCACTGGGGTTTGCTTGCAGGCCCTTGTGCACGTAGTACGTCCTTGTATATATATACACATCGCGATTGCGATCGCGTTCGCCTCCGACTCCGACGGTGGTTGCAGGGGGGGGGCACGGCGGCGTCTGCGGGCACGTGATTTTCGAAATCCGAGATGCCACAGCGAGATTGCCAAAATCCTGTGGCTAATCTATGGAATACTCCGGCGGTTCCTTCCATATACGGAGGGAGTACTAATTACTGCATGGTTTAATTACTCGATCGCCGATTACTATATGATTTATTACTATACGTGGATAGCCTTACCATACCTGGTGGTAATTTAAATTTATTACCATATTCGATATTTGCCGAGTTATGGCCTTACCATACCTGGATTGATAGCCTTTGGTGTAATTTAAATTTATTACCATATAATTACCATATTCAAAATTTCCTGAGTTATGACCTTACCATACCTGGATTGATTTATTACTATACGTGCATTAATTATGATTTATTACTATATGATTTATTACTATACGTGGATAGCCTTACCATACCTGGTGGTAATTTAAATTTATTACCATATTTGATATTTCCCGAGTTATGGCCTTACCATACCTGGATTGATAGCCGTTGGGGTAATTTAAATTTATTATCATATAATTACCATATTCAAAATTTCCTGAGTTATGACCTTACCATACCTGGATTGATTTATTACTATACGTGGATTAATTATGATTGATTACCATAAGTACGTTGGGTATTGCCCGTCAGACGAGAAAAGAGAAAAACCGGTGGGAGGGGCTGGTGGGAGGTGGGACGAAGAAAAACCGATTGAAAATAAACCGGTTGAAAATAAACCGGTTGAAAGTGGGGGGGACTATTCAACCAATTCGTCCATTAGGAGTAGAGATATTCGATATTTCCCGAGTTATGGCCTTACCATACCTGGATTGATAGCCTTTGGTGTAATTTAAATTTATTACCATATAATTACCATATTCAAAATTTTCTGAGTTATGACCTTACCATACCTGGATTGATTTATTACTATATGTGGATTAATTATGATTTATTACTATATGATTTATTACTATACGTGGATAGCCTTACCATACCTGGTGGTAATTTAAATTTATTACCATATTTGATATTTCCCGAGTTATGGCCTTACCATACCTGGATTGATAGCCTTTGGGGTAATTTAAATTTATTACCATATAATTACCATATTCAAAATTTCCTGAGTTATGACCTTACCATACCTGGATTGATTTATTACTATACGTGGATTAATTATGATTGATTACCATAAATACGTTGGGTATTGCCCGTCAAACGAGAAAAGAGAAAAACCGGTGGAAGGGGCTGGTGGGAGGTGGGACGAAGAAAAACCGGTTGAAAATAAACCGGTTGAAAGTGGGGGGGGGGACTATTCAACCAATTCGTCCATTAGGAGTAGAGATTCATGGCAGGTACGTTGCATCCGTTTATGATTATGTGGCGTTAATTATCGCTTATACACTTGCTGATAAAAAAATTCTACTCATACTCAAATTCCAGCTAACATATTTATTATTCCCTCTGTTTTTGTATACAGAGCCAGATTATTGTGTGTAAAATCTCTCATGTTCCACGCCAATTAGTCACCGTGCATCTCATGCCTCTTTCTCTATGATTGCATACAACGTTTGCATTAATAAGCACCATTGTAGGAGGCAAAAATCTTATCAATTCTTCTTAAAAAGAGATAATGACCTTGTATAGATGCAAAATTGTTTTTTATATTTTCCTTGTATTACAAAACAGAGGAGGTATCATGATTCAGTCTGAGAAAGTATGTGTGACGCTCTAAACTAAATGTAGTATGATTTCCTAGTTTCCTTTTTAAAAATTGATTTCTACAAAAGGCTAATTGTACCTGCATCACAAACAACCCTTTAATAATAAAGATATATAATCATAGTTTACATTTCTTAAACTTGGTTATTTGTTTTGTGGTGATTTGGCTTTGTGAAAATATAAATCAGAGGGATATAGTACATTCATGGTGGAATAAATCACCTGCAAATACCAAAAGCCTGTTTCTACTCGTTATTTTTCTTCTCCTTTTTATAGTGTGGCCATGTGGTGAGTACAAAACATGCATCAAGCGCTAGAAATATATTTATACATCATATGCATACATACTATATGAAAAAGATGCGGTAAGTATAAACTAAATTGACTATACGAAGAATGAGCTGATGATTGTCCACAGACCAACATCACACTTCACCTATGGATTTTGCATTGTATGGATCTTCATTTAATTATTTACAAGTGAAATCTCAGTGATAAGACGGCTAAATACACCAGCAATCTGCGGACCCACAATAAGATCAAGAGATATCCAACGGTCAATCCGAAAACAATAGATCTCTTGATATAGAACATGATGTAGAATTTGTAAGGACATGAAGCAAAACAACAGGATATGGAGTAACATGGTCTCTTCTGTTAGGAAAAGGATCTTCTGCTAGTAATAGACTTCATAAATATTAACCCCCTCATTATGTAAATGTCAAATTATGTTTTAAAAAGCGGGACAAGATGATACATTGCATAAATCAAACTGAAACCGAAATGAAACATTGCCATTTACAGATCTACTAAAATATTAGTAATCATTTCTGGAAACAGAGAATGGCATTTGTAGTCCACAATTGTTATCTACACGTGCTTATCCTGTATATATGCTATCCACCCAGCACGATCTTTCATAAGAGAATGTCACCTTCAACTATCTTTTACCCAAAGAAAAGGTGCAAGCACAAAAAGAAAGCCCAAAATTTCTTGTCGAGGATCAGAAACAGAAAAATTTCAGTAGGATACACCCCTCCCCCTTTTCTTCGCATACCTACCCCATTAACAAGATCTATTTGCATTGAACTAAGTGCTTAGCCTTTTCTCTTGCACATCTTGTCTATGTATAAAATAAAAAGAAAATCATATGTTACCGAATACTGATGAAACTTCTGGTTGATACATCATTGCCTAAAATTGAAAGTATACTATAGAAGTGTGACTGTGTATAAAAGAAAATGCATGATAACTATAGGGGTGCATTTTGCAGCCTGAAAGAATACCAGCTTTGGATGTAAAAGGTGAATCAATTTTTACCAAACTTAGACATGGAGAAAAATAGAGCGGCATCCTGTAGTGAAAACAATCTTGAGATGTACGTAAAAATGCAAATGCTAGAAGCTTGTCACATGTGTGCAGTGCTTAAAGGCAATGAACCTCCTTCGATGCTGTCTACGTCTTTCTGCTAAGGAAGATTTAAATCTCATGAAAATATGGATAAAACTTCACGGTATAGTAGACAACATCGAAAGAGGTTCATTGCCTTTAAGCACTGCACACATGTGACTGTTGGGGAACGTAGTAATTTCAAAAAAAATTCTACGCACATGCAAGATCATGGTGATGCATAGCAACAAGAGGGGAGAGTGTGTCCACATATCCTCGTAAACCAAAAGGGGAAGCGTTATGACAACGCGGTTGATGTAGTCGTACGTCTTCATAATCCAACCGATCTGTAACGCCCCGGGTTCGATGCGCCAGATGTCATTCAATTATTCGTCGTTGTTGCCATGTCATTTGCTTGTGTGTTGCGTTTTATCATGTCATCATGTGCATTGCATTGCATACGTGTTTGTCTCATGCATCCGAGTATTTTCCCCGTTGTCTGTTTCACATTCCGGCGCTCCTATGCCCTCCGGCGTTCCCCTTTTGTCTCTCGTTGTGAGTGGGTGTTAAACTTTCTCGGAATGGACCGAGTCTTGCCAAGCGGCCTTGGTATAGCACCAGTAGACCGCCTGTCAACTTTCGTGCCATTTGGAGTCCGTTTGATACTCCAATGGTTAACCGGGTAACCGTAAAGCCCCTTTGCAGCCCAACACCCCTTCCAAAGTGGCACAAAACCCATCTAACTCCCCTCCATGCTCTCGGTCGTTCGATCACGATCATGTGGGCGAAAACCGTGCTCCATTTGGACTCTCCTAGATCCCTCTGCCTATAAAAGTGCCTCCCCCTTCCAAATTCGCGGTCTAATCCCCTCGAAACCCTAGATCCATCCCTTCCGCGCCGTCGGACATGTCCGCCCGGCGACCGGACACGTCCGCCCTCGCCCCGCGCCAATCAGGAGCTGCCACGTGTCGTTCGCCGCCGCCCACCGCCGCCGGCCCGCGAGCCCGCAGCGGGCCCGCGAGGCCCGTGC
>NC_041389.1:126066536-126073942 GCF_002162155.2 Triticum dicoccoides
CGCCGATGCAGCCCGGGGCGCCCGCGCCCCGCTTCCCCCCTGCGAGCAGAGCCCGAGCGCATCTCCGTCGCCGTGCATCGCCAGCCCCGCCACCAGGTCGCCGGAGTTGCCCCTCCGGCTGCCGCCCGTCGCCTCCTTCGCCGGAGCGCGCCACCCCACGCTGCCCAGCCACGTTCCGCCTCGCCGTGCGCCCTCCGCCGCAGCTCCTCCGCGCCTCACCGCCCCGCCGCCATCCTACCTCGCCGGAATCGCCGCCCTCGCCGGAGCTCCGGTCAGATCCGATCCGGGTAGCTGGGTGGATGAGATCCACCAGCTCCCCGAACCAAACGCCTCGTCCCCGTCCCGGATCTCTCCGTCCCGGAACGTCCCCGTCCCCTTTTCTGCGGAGGTGAAATTCGTCTAAGTCCCCGAATCTGCAGTAATTATCATGCCATGTTCGTCGCATCATATCTCTGCATCCGGAGCTCCGTTTCGTGCGTGTAATATGTCAAATTGTTCGTCTCAACGAGTACATCATTTCTTTCCATTGCATCATATTCATTTGAGGTCATCTAGGTGCCTGAATCATTGTTGTAAGAGTGCTTCATGATGTTTTCTGCTGTCTGTTAACAGAACGAGCTCTTTTGTCATTTTTGCCATGATTGATGTGTGCATCCTATGAGGTTGATGTCTACATGTTTTTTGAACTATGCCATGTCTTCTTTACAGGGGTGCTTACCATGTATTTTTGTGATCTATGTGGTGACTAGCACAAGCATGCAAACTAGGCATCGTGATGTTGCTGTTTTAGTCCCTGTTATGCTATTATTTTGATGCCATGTAAACTTGATGCTACAGAGAGATCTATTCATATTTTGAGATACTTCAGTAAGGGTGTTTTGAACTTAGGGTTATGCTCTATCCATCCCTGCCCTTGGTTGCAATTATGGAGTAGCCTAGCATGTCATTTTCGTGCTCTACTTTTGCTTCAAAATGTTTCCTGGCAGATTGTTTGCATGTTATTCAATTTTGCCAAGGTTGTTGTAGTTGATCCTTGCATGCTATGAACTTGTTCTTGCCTTGGTTGGTCACATAAACATGTCTTCTTGATGATGCTATGACTATCTTGTCATGCAATGACTTGTGGTGAGTGTATCGAGCTTGTTAAGTAGTGTACTTGTTGCTGTTTTGCTAGGCTGAATTTGTTATTTCGTGATGCTATGTAAAACTGCTTGTACAAAATCATTCTATGCATAATCTGGAGATGATCACTAAATATGTTTTGTTCTACATGTCATGTTCTATCCATCCATGCCCCTGGTTGCATTTATAGCCTGCTGTAGCTTGTTCATATCTTGCTCCAAAGTTGCTTCATAATGTTGCTGTTAGCCTGTTAACATTAAGTTCACTTGTTGCCATGATTGCTGCTAGTGTTCCATGCACCCTATGACCTTGCTATTGCCATGCTTAGCTTCACAAATATGCCTTCTTACTGTTAGTTGCCTTGCCATGCCATGTATTGCTCTGTGGTGAGTGGTACAAGCTCATCTACATGCCTTCATAATTTTGTTTCTGCCATGTTTGAATCTGTATTATAACTTGCTATGTTTACATGGGTGCCATCATATTTTCTGATCCTTTTTGCCTTATGGTCAGTAAAGGACTTTTGATCTATGCAATTAGTAGATTCATGCCATGCCTTTGTTTGCCATTATAAGTTCCTGTAATGTGTTGTTTGATAGTTCTAAACATTGCAACCTCATGTTATTTTCTGCAAAGTCTGAATTGTTATTACTTGCAATCTTGCCATGTGTGTTTGAGCATGTTCTAGTGATTCCTGGAGATAACTCAGTGTTCATGTTTTGTTGTGCTTTACCTATACATCATGTCCATGTCTTTTGTTTTTATGTTGGGGTGCTGTAGCATGTTGTTTTGATGCTTGCAATATGCCTAGTTGCTGTTTTGGACAGATTGTTGCTATGACTTGTATAGTGTGTGTGTGTGTGTGTTGAACCGTTGCTCCGTTTTGAGTGTGCTCTATATGGAACTTGCTTAGAATTGCATATAGTTCCATATTATCATGTTGCATCCTTGTTTTGAGGTGTTTGCTTGATGTTTGGGTGCATTTTGCATCAATGCCATGTTTAACTTGTTTTGCTCATATCTTCTAGGCCGTAGCTCCAAATCTAATGAACTTTATATGTAACTTGACTAGAATCTCGTGTAGATCATCTTGGTGCATCTTAACTTGCTGTTTAATAACTTGAACATAAGTTGTATTCAGATCTGGACCAACTTCGAAATTTGCATATGAGGACTTACCGGAATTGTTATATGTTGTTCCCGGCCTCATTTAAACTTGCCTTGATGTGTTGCTCTTGTTTGCATCATCTCTTGCCATGAGTAGCTTCATGTAGTCTTGTCATGCATCATGCTTGTTTGTGCATCATGCCTTGTTCTTGTGTGGTGTGTTTACCATGTTGTGTGCTCTTTTCGATAGTTCCTATTTCGTTGCGATCGTGAGGATTCGTTCGTCTACACTTGGTTCGGCTTCATCCGCTCGTCTTCTTCATCGACTCGTTCTTCTTCCTAGCGGGATTCCAGGCAAGATGACCGCTACCCTGGATCTCATTACTATTATTGCTATGCTATTTGCTTCGTTCTATCGCTTTGTTGCGCTACCTATCTTTTGCTCATCAAGCCTCCCAAATTGCCATGCCTTTGACACCCTTCCTAGCAAACCGTTGTTTGGCTATGTTACCGCTTTTGCTCAGCCCCTCTTATACCGTTGCTAGTTGCAGGTGAAGTTGAAGATTGCTCCATGGTGGACAGGATTTTTGGTTGGGATATCACAATATCTCTTATATTATTAATGCATCTATATATTTGGTAAAGGGTGGAAGGCTCGGCCTTATGCCTGGTGTTTTGTTCCACTCTTGCCACCCTAGTTTCCGTCATACCGGTGTTATGTTCCCGGATTTTGCGTTCCTTACGCGGTCGGGTGATTTATGGGACCCCCTCGACAGTTCGCTTTGAATAAAACTCCTCCAGCAAGGCCCAACCTTGGTTTTACCATTTGCCTCACCACCACCTATATTTCCCTTGGGAGTAATTAACCCAAGGGTCATCTTTATTACAGCCCCCCGGGCCAATGCTTGTCTAATTGTTGGTCCAAACTAGAGCACAGTGCGGGACCATCCCTTGGCAACTTGGGTTACGTCGGTACCTGTACGCTTAGCTTATCCGGTGTTGCCCTAAGAACGAGATATGTGCAGCTCCTATCGGATTGTCGATGCATCGGGCGGTCTTGCTGGTCTTGTTTTACCATTGTCGAAATGTCTTGTAAACCGGGATTCCGAGTCTGATCGGGTCTTCCTGGGAGAAGGTATATCCTTCGTTGATCGCGAGAGCTTGTCATGGGCTAAGTTGGGACACCCCTGCAGGGTATAATCTTTCGAAAGCCGTGCCTGCGGTTATAGGCAGATGGGAATTTGTTAATGTCCGGTTGTAGATAACTTGACACCAGATCCGAATTAAAACGCATCAACCGCGTGTGTAGCGGTGATGGTCCCTTTTCGGCGGAGTCCAGGAAGTGAACACGGTTCTTGGGTTATGCTTGACGTAAGTAGGAGTTCACGATCACTTCTTGATCATTACTAGTTGACGACCGTTCCTTTTGCTCTCTTCTCGCTCTTATTTGCGTATGTTAGCCACCATATATGCTTAGTCGTTGCTGTAGCCTCACCACTTTACCCCTTCCATTCCCTTTAAGCTTTGCTAGTCTTGATACCCATGGTAATGGGATTGCTGAGTCCTCGTGGATCATAGATTACTACAACAACAGTTGCAGTTACAGGTTGTGCGATGATCATGACGCGAGAGCGATGCTTGCTTGCGTTGAGTTCTTCTTCTGCTTCTCCTTCGATCAGGGATAGGTTCCAGGTCGGCAGTCTGGGCTAGTAGGGTGGATGTCGTTTGAGTTTCTGTTTGTGTTTCATCCGTAGTCGGATGTGGCTCTTATGTATTGTGATGTTGTATTCATGTGGCATTGTATGCCTCTTGTATGTATTCCCATCTATTATGTAATGTTGATGTAATGATATCCACCTTGCAAAAGCGTTTCAATATGCGGGTCTATCCTTGGTGGGACCTTCGAGTTCCTTTTGGATAGGGTCGCATATTGGGCATGACAAGTTGGTATCAGAGCCTCGACCGACCCTAGGAGCCCCCTTGATTGATCGTGTAGTTTGGCCGTTGTTGAGTCTAGAAGAAAACTGTTTTCGAAGTCTAGTTATATCGAAGAGTAGGAATTCTTTTTACTCCTCAGCCCCCTTCGTCGCTCTGGTAAGGAATCTAGACGTAGGTGTTTTGAATTACTTCTCTTCCCCTTCAAATTTTTCTTTAGGTTCACGTAGTTGGTTTTCCGATCGTTGTTCCTCAGCTCTTTTTATCCGGTGCATTTCTCATCAAGTTGACTCGAGCCTCTTCATCAGTGAGTTCAATCCTCAGTTGTTTTCTTTCCCACCCGCCCACCCTTCTTCTTCTCGAAATCGGAATCCGTAATCGAGTATCCATCCTACTCGTGCGAAGCCTTTGCTTTCTTTCCTTAATGATTTCAACCGGTGTTTTCTCTTCAAGATATTCGTCGATTTCCCCTTCCAAGTTGCCTTTGTTTTCCCGCCCTCCCACCCTTTTTCTTCCCGGAGCCTGAATCTCTTCCAACCATCAATTTCATTCGTGCAGAGTCTCTTCAGTCTTTCGTCAATTGTTACAACCGGTGAATTCTCTTCTGTTTGACATTCTTCATCCCTTTTCTTTTTCCGGTGCTCTCAATTCATGTTTTTCGGGTTGATCATATTCTTTTCCCTGGATCAAGTGTTCTCCTTGCTCGTTCGCCTGTCGCTAGTTTATCCTTCCGGAGTGCTCAAGACATCTCAGGAGATTCGTCCGTGTTCCAATTAATTCGAGGTTGTCACCTCATTCAAATATTTCAATTGTTCCGGTGCATCATCTACCTGTTCAACATCCCTTTTCCAACGGTGTTTTCTCTTTAGTGGGCCCTAACCCACAGGTCTTTTCCCAGGATCTTACCTGACTCTTCTATTCTCCCGGAGTTATTCTTAATTCTTTTCAAGTGTGACGTAAGAATGAATTTCATCAGTCAGATGCCTTTCCAAGATCGTTTTCAAATCATTTCATTGTTGGCTCAACATCTTTGCTTTTCATTCTACCGGAGTATCTCAGTATTTTGGTGGTGTTTCTCGTCGTCATTTGAAGAGTGAAGAAGAGTTTTCCCTCTAAATCTTGCCCGTTCTCCTGAAGATTCGTGGTTCTAGTTCATGTTATCCTCTCGAATAATTCCATTTGTCAGAGGTTCCTTTTTTCTTACTCATACGGAGTATGTCAGAAGTTGCTTTCCCGTTTCTTTTCACTGGAGGTCATCATTCCAGTTATCGTTCTCTATTTATCCTGGTGCTTAGTTCAAGTGTTCTTTAATCAGCTCATGATCTCTTTATTCTTTTGCATCTAAATCCCCTCGAGCATATTGGTTCTGTTAATTCTTCCGGTGATTATTTCTCTTTAATCAGTCATTTTGAATTCTTATGGTGGCTCGTTCAAGATTCTTTTTCCTTGACTATCATTTTTATTCATTCGTTCTTTCCAATCCTACCGGTGGTTCATGAAGACCTTCTCAAGTTTGCTACATGTCACTTCTCAATCCTTTTTCAAGAAGAATAAGTAGTATGCAAAATCCATTGTCTGTAATCAATTTAATTTGATGAAGGATAAGCATACAATAAATCTTACTCTTATTGCATCAAAGTGATTAATCCCTTCCTTCGGAGTTTGTTCTTATTGAATAAATTCTAGTTCCAAGTCCGTTCGTTTTTTATTTTCCGGAGTTGTAATTTCCTCGGCCATTTTGTCGGAACCTCCAGTTAAATCACCGCAAGGCTCATCTTATTCTTTATTCCTTCATTCTATCTCGTCATCCTTTTGTCACCGAAGTCCTTCATGGTGGTTCTTTATGATTTAATTCATCCTTCAAGTGTTCATCAAGATTCTTGTTGGCGGAGTTCAAGTATCTTTTCTTCTCGCGTCTCAAAGTGTTATTAATCCTCCATATCCTTTTAAAGTGGAGTTTTGCATTTCTTTGTTCCTCTCAGTTTTTCAATCTATTCCGCTTGTGGTCGGTTACCACCTCATAATCTGTGAGATGTTATCCATAAGTCCACATCAAGCTTATTCTTTCATTGTTGAATATTCTCAACAACTCCGTTCAATCCTTCCTTCTAAGTTCTTTTCATTCAACTCTTTCAATTCTTTCCGGAGGTTTTGTGTCATGTCTTCTTCAAGTATCATTCCATCCCCTCAAGCTCGTGTTCTTTTCCTTCCATTTTCAACCGGAGTGCTACCTAAATCCTTTCAGTCTTATCCGTTTCTAATATGTTCTAACCGGAGTGGTTTCATAGTCTTTCTGATTTCGTGAGCTTTGATTCTCGTCATTCTCGTTGTTCCTCTCTTATTCTCGAGTGCTCTCGATTCTTTGCTTCTTCTCTTGAGTTCTTGTTTCACCTCATCCCTTTTTCCCTTTCGTCTCGGTCCTAAGATCTCGGGAAGAGATCTCTTGTTAGTGGAGGAGTGTTGTAACGCCCTGGGTTCGATGCGCCAGATGTCACTCAGTTATTCGTCATTGTTAACATGTCATTTGCTTGCGTGTTGCGTTTTATCATGTCATCATGTGCATTGCATTGCATACGTGTTCGTCTCATGCATCCGACTATTTTCCCCGTTGTCCGTTTCGCAATCCGGCGCTCCTATGCCCTCCGGCGTTCCCCTTTTGTCTCTCGTTGTGAGTGGGTGTTAAACTTTCTCGGAATGGACCGAGTCTTGCCAAGCGGCCTTGCTATAGCACTGGTAGACCGCCTGTCAAGTTTCGTGCCATTTGGAGTCCGTTTGATACTCCAACGGTTAACCGGGTAACCGTAAAGCCCCTCTCTCTTTGCAGCCCAACACCCCTTCCAAAGTGGCCCCAAACCCATCTAACTCCCCTCCATGCTATCGGTCGTTCGATCACGATCGTGTGGGCGAAAATCGTGCTCCATTTGGACTCTCCTAGCTCCCTCTGCCTATAAAAGTGCCTCCCCTTCCAAATTCGCGGTCTAATCCCCCCGAAACCCTAGATCCATCCCTTCCGCGCCGCCGGACATGTCCGCCCGGCGACCGGACACGTCCGCCCTCGCCCCTCGCCAATCAGGAGCTGCCACGTGTCGTTTGCCGCCGCCCACCGCCGCCGGCCCGCGAGCCCGCAGCGGGCCCGCGAGGCCCGTCCGCCGCCGCCCGCTTCCCGCGGCCCCGCCGCCGCTGAGGCGTCCCGCGCCGCCGCCCCTCGGCCTCCTGCCGCCTCGCCACCGGTCACCACCGCC
>NC_041389.1:126074259-126113436 GCF_002162155.2 Triticum dicoccoides
CCGAGTCGTCGCCGATGCAGCCCGGGGCGCCCGCGCCCCGCTCCTCTCCCAGCGAGCAGCGCCCGAGCGCATCTCCGCCGTCGTGCATCGCCAGCCCCGCCGCCAGGTCACCGGAGTTGCCCCTCCGGCTGCCGCCCGTCGCCTCCTTCGCCGGAGCGCGCCACCCCATGCTGCCCAGCCACGTTCCGCCTCGCCGTGCGCCCTCCGCCGCGGCTCCTCCGCGCCTCACCGCCCCGCCGCCATCCTACCTCGCCGGAATCGCCGCCCTCGCCGGAGCTCCGGTCAGATCCGATCCAGGTAGCTGGGTGGATGAGATCCACCAGCTCCCCGAACCAAACGCCTCGTCCCCGTCCCGGAACGTCCACGTCCCCTTTTCCGCGGAGGTGAAATTCGTCTAAGTCCCCGAATCTGCAGTAATTATCATGCCATGTTCGTCGCATCATATCTCTGCATCCGGAGCTCCGTTTCGTGCGTGTAATATGTCAAATTGTTTGTCTCAACGAGTACATCATTTCTTTCCATTGCATCATATTCATTTGAGGTCATCTAGATGCCTGAATCATTGTTGTAAGAGTGCTTCATGATGTTTTCTGCTGTCTGTTAACAAAACGAGCTCTTTTGTCATTTTTGCCATGATTGATGTGTGCATCCTATGAGGTTGATGTATACATGTGTTTTGAACTATGTCATGTCTTCTTTACAGGGGTGCTTACCATGTATTTTTGTGATCTATGTGGTGACTAGCACAAGCATGCAAACTAGGCATCGTGATGTTGCTGTTTTAGTCCTTGTTCTGCTGTTATTTTGATGCCATGTAAACTTGATGCTACAGAGAGATCCATGCATATTTTGAGATACTTCAGTAAGGGTGTTTTGAACTTAGGGTTATGCTCTATTCATCCCTGCCCTTGGTTGCAATTATGGAGTAGCCTAGCATGTCATTTTCGTGCTCTACTTTTGCTTCAAAATGTTTCATGGCAGATTGTTTACATGTTATTCAATTTTGCCAACGTTGTTGTAGTTGATCCTTGCATGCTATGAACTTGTTCTTGCCTTGGTTGGTCACATAAACATGTCTTCTTGATGATGCTATGATTATCTTGTCATGCAATGACCTGTGGTGAGTGTATCGAGCTTGTTAAGTAGTGTACTTGTTGTTGCTGTTTTGCTAAGCTGGATCTGTTATTTCGTGATGCTATGTAAACCTGCTTCTACAAATCATTCTATGCATAATCTGGAGATGATCACTAAATATGTTTTGTTATACATGTCATGTTCTATCCATCCATGCCCCTAGTTGCATTTATAGCCTGTTGTAGCTTGTTCATATCTTTCTCCAAAGTTGCTTCATAATGTTGTTGTCAGCCTGTTAACATTAAGTTCACTTGTTGCCATGATTGTTGCTAGTGTTGCATGCACCCTATGACCTGGCTATTACCATGCTTAGCTTCACAAATATGCCTTCTTACTGTTGGTTGCCTTGCCATGCCATGTATTGCTCTATGGTGAGTGGTACAAGCTCATCCACATGCCTTCATAATTCTGTTTCTGCCATGTTTGAATCTGTATTATAACTTGCTATGTTTACATGGGTGCCATCATATTTTCTGATCCTTTTTGACTTATGGTCAGTAAAGGACTTTTGATCTATGCAATTAGTAGATTCATGCCATGCCTTTGTTTGCCATTATAAGTTCCTGTAACATGTTGTTTGATAGCTCTAAACATTGCAACCTGATGTTATTTTCTGCAAAGTCTGAATTGTTATTACTTGCAATCTTGCCATGTGTGTTTGAGCATGTTCTAGTGATTTCTGGAGATAGCTCAGTGTTCATGTTTTGTTGTGCTTTACCTGTACATCATGTCCATGTCTTTTGTTTTTATGTTGGAGTGCTGTAGCATGTTGTTTTGATGCTTGCAATATGCCTAGTTGCTGTTTTGGACAGATTGTTGCTATGACTTGTATAGTGTGTGTGTGTTGAACCGTTGCTCCGTTTTGAGTGTGCTCTATATGGAACTTGCTTAGAATTGCATATAGTTCCATATTATCATGTTGCATCCTTGTTTTGAGGTGTTTGCTTGATGTTTGGGTGCATTTTGCATCAATGCCATGTTTAACTTGTTTTGCTCATATCTTCTAGGCTGTAGCTCCAAATCTAATGAACTTTATATGTAACTTGACTAGAATCTCGTGTAGATCATCTTGGTGCATCTTAACTTGCTGTTTAATAACTTGAACATAAGTTGTATTCAGATCTGGACCAACTTCGAAATTTGCATATGAGGACTTACCGGAATTGTTATATGTTGTTCCCGGCCTCATTTAAACTTGCCTTGATGTGTTGCTCTTGTTTGCATCATCTCTTGCCATGAGTAGCTTCATGTAGTCTTGTCATGCATCATGCTTGTTTGTGCATCATGCCTTGTTCTTGTGTGGTGTGTTTACCATGTTGTGTGCTTCTTTTCGATAGTTCCTGTTTCATTGCGATTGTGAGGATTCGTTCGTCTACACTTGGTTCGGCTTCATCCGCTCGTCTTCTTCATGGACTCATTCTTCTTCCTAGCGGGATTTCAGGCAAGATGACCACTACCCTGGATCTCATTACTATCATTGCTATGCTAGTTGCTTCGTTCTATCGCTTTGCTGCGCTACCTATCTTTTGCTCATCAAGCCTCCCAAATTGCCATGAACCTCTAACCTTTGACACCCTTCCTAGCAAACCGTTGTTTGGCTATGTTACCGCTTTTGCTCAGCCCCTCTTATAGTGTTGCTAGTTGCAGGTGAAAGTTGAAGATTGCTCCATGGTGGACAGGATTTTTGGTTGGGATATCACAATATCTCTTATATTATTAATGCATCTATATATTTGGTAAAGGGTGGAAGGCTCGGCCTTATGCCTAGTGTTTTGTTCCACTCTTGCCACCCTAGTTTCCGTCATACCGGTGTTATGTTCCCGGATTTTGCGTTCCTTACGCGGTCGGGTGATTTATGGGACCCCCTCGACAGTTCGCTTTGAATAAAACTCCTCCAGCAAGGCCCAACCTTGGTTTTACCATTTGCCTCACCACCACCTATATTTCCCTTGGGAGTAATTAACCCAAGGGTCATCTTTATTACAGCCCCCCCCCCGGGCCAATGCTTGTCTAAGTGTTGGTCCAAACTAGAGCACCGTGCGGGACCATCCCTTGGCAACTTGGGTTACGTCGGTACCTGTACGCTTAGCTTATCCAGTGTTGCCCTGAGAACGAGATATGTGCAGCTCCTATCGGGATTGTCGGCGCATCGGGCGGTCTTGCTGGTCTTGTTTTACCATTGTCGAAATGTCTTGTAAACGGGGATTCCGAGTCTGATCGGGTCTTCCTGGGAGAAGGTATATCCTTCGTTGATCGCGAGAGCTTGTCATGGGCTAAGTTGGGACACCCCTGCAGGGTATAATCTTTCGAAAGCCGTGCCTGCGGTTATAGGCAGATGGGAATTTGTTAATGTCCGGTTGTAGATAACTTGACACCAGATCCGAATTAAAACGCATCAACCGCGTGTGTAGCCGTGATGGTCTCTTTTCGACGGAGTCCGGGAAGTGAACACGGTTCTTGGGTTATGATTGACGTAAGTAGGAGTTCAGGATCACTTCTTGATCATTACTAGTTGACGACCGTTCCTTTTGCTCTCTTCTCACTCTTATTTGCGTATGTTAGCCACCATATATGCTTAGTCGCTGCTGCAGCCTCACCACTTTACCCCTTCCATTCCCTTTAAGCTTTGCTAGTCTTGATACCCATGGTAATGGGATTGCTGAGTCCTCGTGGCTCATAGATTACTACAACAACAGTTGCAGGTACAGGTTGTGCGATGATCATGACGCGAGAGCGATGCTTGCTTGCATTGAATTCTTCTTCTGCTTCTCCTTCGATCAGGGATAGGTTCCAGGTCGGCAGCCTGGGCTAGCAGGGTGGATGTCGTTTGAGTTTCTGTTTGTGTTTCATCCGTAGTCGGATGTGGCTCTTATGTATTGTGATGTTGTATTCATGTGGCATTGTATGCCTCTTGTATGTATCCCCATCTATTATGTAATGTTGATGTAATGATATCCACCTTGCAAAAGCGTTTCAATATGCGGGTCTATCCTTGGTGGGACCTTTGAGTTCCTTTTGGATAGGGTCGCATATTGGGCGTGACATGATCTTAGCACAGAAGAAGGAGAAGAAGAAGGAGGAGGAGGAGGAGGAGGAGGAGGAGGAGGTAGTGTTCAACGCCGACCACCTCATGTACCTTGCACCGATGGTAGTTGCTATTTAGTTTACCTGGGGACGAGCGGGTTAGGGGGTTCCTCGGTGTCGATGGTACCGTAAATAGCAAGTATCGTCAGTGCGAGGTCCGTCGGTGCCGAATACTAGCTACGTTACTCATCTTTCGATTTAAATGTGCAGTTATTTCATCGTTGCGAGGGTCCAATGTTCGACGAGCTCCGCCCCTGCGTTCGTTGGTGAGCACAAATGATATCTCCTTCCCCCCCCCTTCATTTGCTCTGTTCCGGTCTTCGTGCCGATAAAACTTGCTAGCTAGAGGTGTCAATCATCAGTATGCGTAACCACTATGTGTCTCCTGTTCGAAAGGGTTACATCTATAAATATGCATGCATTTGCATATTTATAATCATGATTCATTTGAATTGTCCAACGTTATCCATGGACAACCCGAGTATGTGTACATTGGGTTCGTTTTCCCATATGCTCTGCTCCGGATCCGATGCAGAATTTCGTCAATGCCTCCCTATTGTTCTCCGGGTACACATCCTCTTTGCTAATTGCCGACATGTGTATCAGGAGAACAACATGGAGGTGCTGCTGAAATTTTACGTCGGGTCCGGAGCAGAGCATGGGAAAACGAACCCAATCTACACATACTTGGGTGGGATTAGGACCTATCTTTACCTATTAGCGTGTAGGTTGCATGGACGTAATAAAACTGACAAACTCCATTAACTGATGGATATGGTTTGCTTAATTATGTATATATTTATTGTGTGTCCAGTAGGAAGTCAATATGAGTGATCGTGCGTGGATGTACACCAGTTACACTAGTCAGAAAGTTTGGACCGAGGAATGGTTAACAATAACCAAGGGGTTTGTTAGAGCCACATTTGCAAATGGCCAGGAATTAAGCTGGTGCCCCTGTGCCCGGTGCGACAACTATAAAAAGAGGGACGAGCTTGAAATGAGTAAAGACCTGCAGAAGTTTGGTTTTACGCCTGATTATACAGTCTGGACATTACATGGTGAGTCTTCCCAACTTGCCAGAGCCGAGGTGGTTCGTCATCGCACCGACGAGCATGGTACCGGGACCGCAGACATGGTGCAAGACTTCAATGATGCTCGGGACTCGAACGAGGAGATGGAGGAATCTGCAAAGGCCTTCACTGAAATGTTGGAGTCCTCAAAACATCCTCTCCACGAGCACACTGAGCTTTGTCAGCTGGATGCCATCTCACAAATAATGCCACCTCCTTTGCCCACACAACATCGACGTGATGCACACTGAAAAGAATATTGCCGAAGCCATTTTTGATACATTGTTCGGCATAGAGGGGAAATCAAAGGATAATACTAAGGCTAGAGACGATCAAGAGGAGCTCTGTGATAGACCGTTACAAAACATGCAAGAACCGAAAGGAAAGCGGAACTGGACGAAGCCAAAGGCATGGTTCAATCTTGGAAGGACAACTATGAAGGAAATTATTTTGTGGGTGAAAATGCAGTTGATGTTCCTTGATGGGTATGTGATACGTCTCCAACATATCTACTTTTCCAAACACTTTTGCCCTTGTTTTGGACTCTAATTTGCATGATTTGAATGAAACTAACCCGGACTGACGTTGTTTTTAGCAGAACTGCCATGATGTTGTTTATTATGCAGAAAACAAAAGTTCTCGGAATGACCTGAAAATCCATGGAGATAAGTTTTGGAAAATATAAAAAATACTGGCGAAAGAATCAAGGCCAGGGGGCCCACACCCTGTCCACGAGGGTGGGGGCACGCCCTCTGTCTCGTGGGCCCCCTGATGCTCCACCGACCTCAACTCCAACTCCATATATTCCTTTCGCTGAGAAAAAAATCAGAGAGAAAGTTTCATCGCGTTTTACAATACGGAGCCGTGACCAAGCCCTAATCTCTCTCGGGAGGGCTGATCTCGAGTCCGTTCGGGGCTCCGGAGAGGGGGATTTGTCGCTGTCGTCATCATCAACCATCCTTCATCACCAATTTCATGATGCTCACCGTCGTGCGTGAGTAATTCCATCGTAGGCTTGCTGGACGGTGATGGATTGGATGAGATTTACCATGTAATCAAGTTAGTTTTGTTAGGGTTTGATCCCTAGTATCCACTATGTTCTGAGATTGATGTTGATATGACTTTGCTATGCTTAATGCTTGTCACTAGGGCCCGAGTGCCATGATTTCAGATCTGAACCTATTATGTTTTCATGAATATATGTGTGTTCTTTATCCTATCTTGCAAGTCTATAGTCACCTATTATGTGTTATGATCCGACAACCCCGAAGTGACAATAATCGGGATACTTCTCGGTGATGACCATAGTTTGAGGAGTTATGTATTCACTATGTGCTAATGCTTTGTTCCGGTTCTCTATTAAAAGGAGGCCTTAATATCCCTTAGTTTCCACTAGGACCCCGCTGCCACGGGAGGGTAGGACAAAAGATGTCATACAAGTTCTTTTCCATAAGCACGTATGACTATATTCAGAATACATGCCTACATTACATTGATGAACTGGAGCTAGTTCTGTGTCACCCTATGTTAAAGCTATTACATGAGGAATCACATACGACATAATTATCCATCACTGATCCAATGCCTATGAGCTTTTCACATATTGTGCTTCGCTTATTTACTTTTCCTTTGCTATTGTTACAATTACTACAAAACTGCTATCTTTACTTTTGCCACTGTTACGATTACTATCATACTACTTTGCTACTAAATACTTTGCTGCAGATACTAAGTTATCCAGGTGTGGTTGAATTGATAACTCAACTGCTAATACTTAAGAATATTCTTTGGCTCCCCTTGTGTCGAATCAATAAATTTGGGTTGAATACTCTACCCTCGAAAGCTGTTGCGATCCCCTACACTTGTGGGTTATCAAGACTAATTTCTGGCTCCATTGCCGGGGAGCATAGCTCTATTCTTTGAGTCACTTGGGATTTATATCTACTGATCACTATGAGGAACTTGAAAGATGAAAGAACTAAGATTTTGCCCTCAACTATGAGGGGGGGGGTAAGGAACTGCCATCTAGCTCTGCACTAGATTTTCCTTCTATTATTAGTAAGCTTGTGACACCTAAACCTGCTACTGCTATGAATTCTGATATGTCGCATGTTATTGATGATGCCACTTCTGCTATGCATGATACTTATGATGAAACTACTTCTGTGTGTGATACTATTGTGCCATTAGGTGAATTTCTTGATGAACAACTTGCTAGGGTTAGAGAGAATGGAATTATTGAAGATGTTATTATTGATGATAGTGATGATGAAAGTTCTCCCCCTAATTATGAATTGCATGTTGTTCCTGAGGGTTATGTTATGAATGAAGAAGCTGCTAGAGCTATTTTTTCTTGCAAAGATAGATATGATCTTAAGAAGTTATTAGCTAAATGGAAGCAGCAATCTCTTAATGCTAGAATGAAACCTGACCCCGCTTTTGCTACTTCACCTATTTGTGTTACTGATAAGGATTATGAATTCTCTGTTGATCCTGAAATAATTACTTTGGTTGAATCTGATCCTTTGTATGGCCTTGAATCTGAAACTGTTGTGGCACATCTTACCAAGTTGAATGATATAGCCACCCTGTTTACTAATGATGAGAAGTCTCGCTATTATTATATCCTTAAGATATTTCCGTTCTCATTAAAGGGTGGTGCTAAGACTTGATTTAATTCTCTTGATCCGGGTTGTGTGCGTAGTCCCCATGATATGATTTATTACTTCTGTGCTAAATATTTTCCTGCTCATAAGAAACAAGCTGCCTTGCGGGAAATATATAATTTTGTGCAAATCAAAGAAGAGAGTCTCCCACAAGCTTGGGGGAGGCTTCTCCGATTACTTAATGCTTTCCCTAATCATCCTCTTAAGAAAAATGAAATGCTTGATATCTTTTATAATGGACTAACTGGTGCTTCCAAGGACTACTTGGATAGTTGTGCTGATTGTGTTTTCACGGAAAGAACAGTCGACCAAGCTGAATTACTATTGAATAATATGTTGACTAATGAAAATAATTGGACTCTCCCCGAGCCAATTCCTGAGGCAATTCTTGAACCAATTGAGCCAACTCCTGAGCCTATTCCCAAACTTACTCCGAATAAGAGGGGTGTTCTATTTCTCAGTCCTGGAGATATGCAAGAGGCAAAGAAATCAATGAAATAAAAAGGTATAAAAGCTTAAGATGTTAATAATTTACCACCTATTGAAGAAATACATGGTCTTAATATACCGCCTGTCGAAGAACCACATTGTCTTGATAACCCAACACAGGTAGTAAAGGTAAATTCTCTCTATAGATATGATAAAGTTGAAATCCCGTCTACTAAATTGCATAGCCCATGCTTAGATGAATTTGATGACTTTATGGCTAGACAAGAAAGTTTTAATGCTTATGTTGGTAGAGAATTGAAGAATAATTCTTTCGAGATAGGACGCTTGAGTGATCATATGGCTAGACTTAAAGGTGAACTTAAACTCATTAGCAAATATGCTTCTATGGTTACCACTCAAGCTGAGCAAGTACTTAAAGCTCAAAATGATTTGCTTGATGAATTAAATAATAAAAATGACTTTGCTGTTAGAGTGGCTACTAGAACTGGTAGAATGACTCAGGAACCTTTGTATCCTAAAGGCCACCCTAAGAGAATCGAGCAAGATTCTCAGAGAAATAATTTAGAGGCACCTAGTTCTTCCAAAAAAAAGAAAAAGAAAAACGATAGGACTTTGCATGCTTCTAGTGAACCTGTTGTAGACACACCTGAGAATCCCAATGATATTTCTATCTCTGATGCTGAAACACAATCAGGTGATGAACATGAACCTAGTGATAACTTTAATAATAATGTTCATGTTGATGCTCAACCTAGCAATAATACTAATGTAGAGATTGAACCTGTTGTTGATCTTGATAACCCACAATCAAAGAATCAACGTTATGATAAGAGAGATTTTGTTGCTAGGAAGCACGGTAGAGAAAGAGAACCATGGGTTCAGAAACCCATGCCCTTTCCTCTTAAACCATCCAAGACAAAGGATGATGAGGATTTTAAGCGCTTTGCTGAAATGATTAGACCTATCTTCTTACGTATGCACTTAACTGATATGCTTAAAGTAAATCCTTATGCTAAGTATATGAAGGATATCATTACAAATAAAAAGAAAATATCGGAAGCTGAAATTTCCACCATGCTTTCTAATTATACTTTTAAGGGTGGAATACCAAAGAAACTTGGAGATCCTGGGGTACCAACTATACCATGCTCCATTAAAAGAAAGTATGTTAAAACTGCTTTATGTGATCTTGGTGCCGGTGTTAGTGTTATGCCTCTCTCTTTATATCGTAGACTTGAATTGAATAAGTTGACACCTACTGAAATATCTTTGCAAATGGTTGATAAATCAACTGCTATACCTGTCGGTATTTGTGAGGATGTGCCTGTTGTGGTTGCTAATGTCACTATCTTAATGGACTTTGTTATTCTTGATATTCCCGAGGACGATAGTATGTCGATTATCCTTGGTAGACCCTTTTTGAATACTGCAGGGGCTGTTATTGATTGGAACAAAGGCAATGTCACTTTTCATGTTAATGGTAATGAGCACACGGTACACTTTTCGAGGAAACAACCTCAAGTTCATAGCATCAATTCTATTGGAAAAGTTCCAACTATCATTATTGGAGGTTTTGAATTTCCTCTTCCTACTGTCAAGAAAAAGTATGATATTCTTATTATTGGGGATGTTCATATCCCTGTTGGGGTAACTTAGTGTTATTCGAAATTTCTCCGGTTCTGTGTTATTCGGAATGAGTTTGTTAACAAGACTTGATCAACCTTGTTAGTGGCTTCATTTTGATGACCATGAGATGGATGAAACTAGAAGGAACAACCTTCTGTACCCTCTTTTTACTTTCTGTTATTTAGAATAAATAAAGCAAAAATAGTATTATATGTCTATTTTTTGAATTATCTGTGCAATAAAAAAATATCCCGAAAATAAAAGTGCTCCAAATGCGCTGCAAATTTAGTATTATTTTTTATGGAATATTTGGGATTTTAGGCACTGAAAACACTGCAGGGGGGCAAGCACCTGGCCACGAGGATGGAGGGCGCGCCCACACCCCCTGGGCACGCCCACTGTCTCGTGGGCCCACGGTTGCCCCCCTCCACTTATTCCTGCACCCACACACTCCATCTTCTTCCCAAAAAAATCCTCATCCAGCTCAAGCACGAGTTCTAGCTCATCTTGCTGTGGTTTTTGATCTCCTTGCTCAGAGCTCCATTCACAAAACTGCTTTGGGAGATTGTTGCTTGGTGACCCTGTTCTTGAGCTTGCATGTCAAATTTATGAGGTCCCAAGTAATTCTAATGCATGATATAGGCTCTAAGCACTTGTAGGAGTAGTTGCTACCAATCTTGTTTAGTTTAATTCACTTTTATTTTGAAGTTACTAAAATTTCAGAAATTTTTAGAAAATGTTAAGGAGATTTTTGAGGGGCTCTTCTAGCCAAGGCTCCCAGGAAAAACAAGCTAAAGAGAAGGAAAAGGCCAAGTATAATCTTCCTCGCATAGCGGAAGTACGGCCGTGTGAATGGCCCTGTGACGATTTTTTGAGAGAAGCCGGGATTTATGAATACTTTTATTCTTTGATCGAGAATGCAGGCCTCACCGATTTCCTCCACGACCGGATCGATCAGTATCTCTTACTCACCAATACTTTCGTGCAAAACTTTTATTACTATCCTAAGAAATCACCTCCTTCAACATCGTTCCATTTATATGATGAATTCAAGGAAATGTCTTTACGTAATTTTTGCGCGGTATGTAGAATACCCTTTGAGGGCAAGTTAGATGAACCACATCGTAAGGATGTGGATGGCTTTGTTAACACCATTACTGTAGGGGATCCAAAGAAGGGTTCCGATGCGAGAATTTCTAGCATACACTTTCCCGTTTTACGCTACTTTGCCATATTTGCTAGTCGATGCTTAATTGGTCGTGGAAATAGTGGAAACTTCAATGTTCCTGATATTATTATTCTTCTCCATGCCTTGTTTGGTGATAACAGTTTTAGTATGGGTGCCGTCATTGCTAAATGGCTAAGCCTGAACCTTACAAAGGTCCCCATCTTTGGAGGTATCTATGCTGCACGTCTTGCTAAACATTTTGAGATACCTATTAGGCACCATGAAAAAGAGGAGACAATATTGCCTCCTTACATTTTAGATTACAGGAGCATGGTAGCGCATGAGTTTATTATTGACAACGAAGATAATATGCTTTTGTATAACCTGAGATTTAATAAGAAACACAATGAGACTATTATTCTGCCTGTGCCTCTGTTGTTTGATTTGACTGCAGTTAATTATCTTGTCACGCCGGAAGCGGTGTACGATCATCGAGGCCAAGCATCCACTCCAGAACCTGAGCCTGAACCAGAACCTTCACTGGACCCTTATCGTGCATCATCTTACCAGTGGGATCCGGAGGAGATGGCCAGCCAGGTGTATCCTGATTACACCCCTCAGTACACCGGGGAGAGTAGATGCGGTCCTTGGCAGTAAACCAACTTAGGCCAAAAGCCTAAGCTTGGGGGAGTACATATTTCTCACCGACTTTTACATTCATGTTCACACACTATTCTAGTTGTCGATGCTCATACTCTTTCCTTGTATTATCCATGCTAGCTTAATTTTATTTTTCTAGCTTTCTTCTTGTGTGTTTGATAAACCTTAAGAAAAACCAAAAAAATTAGTTAGTTTACTTTCCATGCTTGTAGTAGAAATTAAAATGAAAACCCAAAAAGATTTCTTGTTCTTCTTCTTGCTTGTTGGGAGCTTTCCCGTGTAAATAGTTTTCTTTTCTTTTCTTTCCTTTGGGGGTCGAGAGTAGAAGACCATATTGAAAATGTTTAGTGGCTCTCATATGTATGATTGTTTATTTAACTTAGAGACCATATTACTTTGTCTTCTCCCTTGAGTTGAATGCTTGCAGATTCCAGCTTAGTCCAATGCACGTGCACTATTATTATTATACACATCGTTCGGTCGTGCAAGTGAAAGGCAATAATGACGATATATGATGGACTGATTGAGATGAGAAAAGTTGGTATGAACTCGACCACTTTTGTTTTTGTAAATATGATGAGTTCATCGTTCCTGATTCAGCTTATTATGAAGTAAACATATTTGCAATGACATTTAGAGATTATAGTTGCTTGTGCCATGCTTGATTAGCTATGAGTTATAACGGTTTACCTTGCGTGCCAACATGCTATTAAAATGATTATGATGTGGTATGAGGGGATAGTATCCTCCTTTGAATGCATTGAGTGACTCGACTTGGCACATGTTCACGCATGTAGTTGAAACAAATCAACATAGCCTTCACGATATTTATGTTCATGGTGGATTATATCCTACTCATGCTTGTACTCGGTGTAAATTAATTTTAATGCATGTTCATGAATGTTGTCGCTCTCTCAGTTGGTCGCTTCCCAGTCTTTTTCTAGCCTTCATCTATACTAAGGGGGAATACTGCTTGTGCATCCAAACTCCTTAAACCCCAAAGTTGTTCCATATGAGTCCACCATACCTTCCTATACGCGGTATCTACCTGCCATTCCAAGTAAATTTGTATGTGCCAAACTCCAAACCTTCAAATGAAATTCTGTTTTGTATGCTCGAGCAGCTCATGTTTCAACTAGGGCTGCCTGTATCTTCCATGCTAGGTGTGTTATTCTCAAGAGGAGTGGACTCCGCTCCTCATTCACGAGAAATGGCGGTAACCGGGATGCCCAGTCCCATGATCCAAAAAGATCAAAGCAAATCAATATAATTAAACAAAACTCCCCCAGGGCTGTTGTTAGTTGGAGGCACTCATTGTTTCGAGCAAGCCATGGATTGATGCTTGTTGGTGGTGGGGGAGTATAAACTTTTACCACTCTGTTTGGGAACCGCCTATAATGCATGTAGTATGGAAGATATAGCCATCTCATAGTTGCTGCATTGACAGTGAAAGTATGCCGCTCAAAATGTTATTCATCTCTATTTTAAAATCGAGCTCTGGCACCTCTACAAATCCCTGCTTCCCTCTGCGAAGGGCCTATCTATTTACTTTTATGTCGACTCATCACCTTCTTATTAAAAAGCACCCGCTGGAGAGCACACTGTCATTTGCATTCATTACTATTGGTTTATATTGGGTATGACTTGACTGGATCTCTTTTACCATGAATTACAATGTTTAGTCAGTCCTTGAACTTTAAAGGTGCTCTTCATTTATGTTTTGCGGTCTCAGAAAGGGCTAGCGAGATACCATTTTTGTTATATCATATTATGATTGTTTTGAGAAAGTGTTGTCATCCGAGTTTTATTATTATGGCTCGCTAGCTGATTATGCCATTGATATGAGTAATTGTGAGACCTAAATGTTATTGTGAGTATGGTTAGTTCATAATCTTTGTTGAAAACTTGAATGCTAGCTTTACATATTTACAACAACAAGAGCAAATAGAGTTTGTAAAAGTTTTTCTTTATCACTTTCAGTTTATCAACTGAATTGCTTGAGGACAAGCAAAGGTTTAAGCTTGGGGGAGTTGATACGTCTCCAACGTATCTACTTTTCCAAACACTTTTGCCCTTGTTTTGGACTCTAATTTGCATGATTTGAATGAAACTAACCCAGACTGACGTTGTTTTCAGCAGAACTACCATGATGTTGTTTATTGTGCAGAAAACAAAAGTTCTCGAAATGACCTGAAAATCCACGGAGATAAGTTTTGGAAAGTATAAAAAATACTGGCGAAAGAATCAAGGCCAGGGGGGCCACACCCTGTCCACGAGGGTGGGGGGCACGCCCTTCCCCCTTGGGCGCGTCCCCCTGTCTCATGGGCCCCTGATGCTCCACCGACCTCAACTCCAACTCCATATATTCCGTTTCACGGAGAAAAAATCAAAAGAGAAAGTTTCATCGCGTTTTACAATACGGAACCGCCGCCAAGCCCTAATCTCTCTCGGGGGCTGATCTGGAGTCCGTTCAGGGCTCCGAAGAGGGGGATTCGTCACCGTCGTCATCATCAACCATCCTCCATCACCAATTTCATGATGCTCACCGCCGTGCATGAGTAATTCCATCGTAGGTTTGCTGGACGGTGATGGGTTGGATGATATTTACCATGAAATCAAGTTAGTTTTGTTAGGGTTTGCTCCCTAGTATCCACTATGTTCTGAGATTGATGTTGCTATGACTTTGCTATGCTTAATGATTGTCACTAGGGCCCGAGTGCCATGATTTCAGATCTGAACCTATTATGTTTTCATGAATATATGTGTGTTCTTGATCCTATCTTGCAAGTCTATAGTCACCTATTATGTGTTATGATCCGACAACCCCAAAGTGACAATAATCGGGATACTTCTCGGTGATGACCATAGTTTGAGGAGTTCATGTATTCACTATGTGCTAATGCTTTGTTCCGATTCTCTATTAAAAGGAGGCCTTAATATCCCTTGGTTTCCACTAGGACCCCGCTGCCACGGGAGGGTAGAACAAAAGATGGCATACAAGTTCTTTTCCATAAGCACGTATTACTATATTCGGAATACATGCCTACATTACATTGATGAACTGGAGCTAGTTCTGTGTCACCCTGTGTTATAGCTATTACATGAGGAATCACATCTGACATAATTATCTATCACTGATCCAATGCCTATGAGCTTTTCACATATTGTGCTTCGCTTATTTACTTTTCCTTTGCTACTGTTACAATTAGTACAAAACTGCTATCTTTACTTTTGCCACTGTTACCATTACTATCATACCACTTTGCTACTAAATACTTTGTTGCAGATACTAAGTTATCCAGGTGTGGTTGAATTGACAACTCAACTGCTAATACTTAAGAATATTCTTTGGCTCCCCTCGTGTCGAATCAATAAATTTGGGTTGAATAATCTACCCTCGAAAGCTGTTGCGATCCCCTACACTTGTGGGTTATCAGTATGCAGCAAATCTAAAGAGGGGAGCGAGTCTTGATAAATTGAAAAATATTTGGTCTAAAAAGTCATGATTGGCACATATGGATTGAGGGATAATGCCGGTGATGAAGCGTGGCTTCATCCCTGAGGATGAATTGGTAGTACTGGCTGAGCTGAGCTATTTCTTCCGTGTTCTTTGTGTGAAAGAACTATCGCCTGTGTTGGGGATATAACTACTGGGTATAAACCACCCAGGTGGGGCCGGGTTATACCGGTAACGAGTCATCCATATTGAAGCCCATGAAGACAAGAAGTACGACACTTTACTATAGAGATGTAAAGGCCCAGGGCCCAAAGGCGGATTAGGGCCCGTAGACATAAACCTACATACATGGTGTAACTTGTGTTGTAAGATAGGAAAGGGTAGAAACCGAGTCGGACACGTGTATGAGCCGGCTGGGATTCTGTAAACCGCCGGGCGTCAACCTGTGTATATAAAGGGACGACCCGGCGGCGGTTCAAGGACAAGAAACAACAACTCGAGAGCTAGGTAAAGCGGATTCGCTCCCTGATCATCGAGACCCCATCAATTCCACCACAACTGGATTGTAGGCTTTTACCTTCACCGCAAGGGGCCGAACCGGTATAAAATCCCCGTGTCCTTTGTCCGGTTTAACCCCTTTAAGCTAATCTCGTTGCGATGGCTCCACGACTAAGTCCTCACACTAGGATATCTCACGTAATAATTCCACGACAGTTGGCGCCCATGGTGGGGCTATCGCATGATGGTTTCGAGTTCTTAAAGGGCAATTTCGAAGGACTCAAGGGATACGCAGTAGGCCGGATGACCAAGAGTCGTCGCGGCAAGCTCTACATCGATGACGCAGGCTGGGGCCCCGATGCCGGATCAATCGCGTATGGGCACCGGGTCCCCTTTGGAGGAATTCATGTCTTCATTGGCAAGATCGACGAACCGGGCCCTGAGCTGGACATCTGCGCCAACCTCATCGAGACGGCTCAACATGCAAGCCCTGCCCGGATTCAGCCTGCCATGAAGTGTACGTTCGTAGGATTCATCAATGGTGCGGAGTCTGAACCGGTGTCCGATGGTGAGACGGTCGTTTATTCAGATGGCAAATCATCCACCGGTCAGACCGAGTCACTGTACCAACTGCAAGATGGCTGGTTTGGCGGCTGTTCCGATGGCGACAGTATTCCGGACCCTCTTGAACAGCCAAACTGGGTTGTGATCTTCATGGCCGATACGGAGCCCACGCAGCACTCATCAGCTCCAGCGGCAATGATTTTTTCGGATCGGCTGCTGGGGCAGGAGGCCCCGCGCGCCGGTCGGCTCAAGTCTTGACTGGTTTATTGGATGCCTGGATGACATTGTTGACCACAAAGGTTACCCCGGATAATCAAGATCAGCATAACGTGGAAGTTACGAAGCTGCGAGATCAGATAGCTCAAGCCAAGGAGGACTTGGCGGCTGAGGAAACCAGGATGGCTGAGGAGCGGGCCGCTTTGGATGCTCAGGCATAGCGGATTCAGGTAGAAAATTACCGGCTCATGTTGGATCAGAACACTTCAAACGACTATTGAGGAGGAGGCATGGTCTCATCTACCACCGGTTTATGAAGCAATGAATCTCTTCAACATGCCAGGAGCAGGAACCAGTAATCCGGCAGCGGTGAACCGGATTGAAGCACCTGGGACAGGAGCGCCGGATCAGCCACGGGCGACGGACCCACCTCGACGGAACCATGACCCGCCTCAGTACATGCCGACACCGCCGGGTCACTTCTCCACCCCTTTGGATAACATGATCGTTGCGGCGTCGCGATTGGCAGCTATTCCAATGGAAGGCGAGTCTCCAGCAGCGGTTGAGACGCGGCGGGCCAGAGATCTCCTTCAAACGGCTATGGTTCAGCAGCAGGCCTATTCGTATAGTCGAGACATAATTCATTCAACCCCTCGCCCGAGCCGGAGTTACATTTGGCATATTGATGAACCGGCAGTGTCGAGCAGCACGCAGAACCGTAATACCCCTCGAAGGCCTAACCCGGCGGGCGGTGGTGCAAATGCTCAGGACGTGGTGGATAACGACAGAGCGCGTCGAGAAGCCAAGTTAGCAGAGCAGTACGCGGACCGTCAGCTTACTCTGGTTCGTTTGACAACTTTAGTGGAACCAGGTGTTGCTTTAAGCTCTGGGGGGTGCCGTGTCTCACCCCGGCTCTATGCAATGTGCGACTGCCTAAGGATTTCAAGGGTCCGCGTAAAGTGCCCAATTACACTGCTGACTTACCCCCCGAGTCATGGGTCAAAAGTTATGAGATGGCAGTGGAGATGCTGGACGTGGATGAGGCGTCATGTGCAAAGTACTTCACCATGATGTTGGATGGAACGGCTCGCACTTGGCTGAAACGTTTGCCAGCTAATTTCGTTGGGTCATGGGTCGAGTTAAAGGCCCGGTTTATACTGAACTTCAAGGGCACGTGCAAGCAACCCATGTCAATTATGGATTGAGCCGCATGTGTCCAAGAAGAAGGCGAATTGACCACTCATTGGGTGCGCCGGGTTTCGGAGATCTTGCATTCATCGGACCGCATCAATGCCGATTCAGCAGTCATAACGTTGGAGGGCAATTGTCGGTTTAAGCCTCTGAAGCTGAAGTTGGGACGGCTCAAGCGTCACTTCACTGACATGGGAACACTTATGGCAGCTCAGGTCAAGTATGCCGATTCTGATAGTACTAAGGATCCCAAGTCTGACGATGAGAAGCTGGGGAAGGGAAAGAAGAACGCGGCACTAAAGGGCAGCAACATAATCAGGCGGGCCATGGAAACAATGGTAAGCGTAAGGCGGATAATAGTTCAGATTTTGTGGCTAACACCAATCCGCAGGATAACGGTCAGCGTCGTAAGGGTAAACCGCCCCCGCAGAGTGGAGCATCAGGTGTCAACCTTGAGCGCCTGTTAAATCAGCCTTGCCCGAGGCATGAGACGCGAGAAAAGCCATCTACACACCTCTTGAAGGATTGCTTTATTATGTAGGAGTTCAAAAAGTCGGATCTTTTCCAGTATGATCGTGGAACGCCTGGCGGTTCAGGACCCGGGTCTCATGGGCCGGGTTATGGTGGAGGTAATTCTGGCTCAGGGTTTCAAGGTAATCAAGGCGGACATGGCAATCAAGGCAATCAGGGCAACCGGGGAGGTTATAATCAACAAGGGAGTCAGCAGCAGCAACAGTCAGGTTACCAGAGCCACCCGAAGCAGTTGAATAGTGGGAACTATCATGTCTTCACTACTAGCCTGTGCAAGCGCGATCAGAAGCTTCATAAAAGGGTAGTGAACTCCGTTGAACCGGCGGTGCCCCGGTACTTGCACTGGTCTGAATAGCCCACTGTGTGGAGTCGAGAGGATCATCCGCCACGGGTTGATAATCCAGGTCATCTGGCATTGGTGGTGGCGCCTCAGGTCAGAGGTTATAAGTTCACCAAGGTGCTCATGGATGGAGGAAGCAGAATCAACATTTTGTATTATGAAACTTTCCGTTGCATGGGGTTGACAGATAAGAATCTTAAATCGTCGAACACCGTTTTCCATGGTGTGGTGCCTGGTAAATCGGCTTATCCGGTTGGTAAGATAGCTCTGGAGGTTGCTTTTGGAGATGATCATGATTCGAGATCAGAGACATTGACTTTTGAAGTGGTGAAAATCAGGAGCCCGTACCATGCCCTGTTTGGACAGCCGGCTTATGCTAAATTCATGGCAAGGCCCTCTTATGTTTATCTGCAGCTCAAGATGCTGGGTCATAAGGGGACCATCACAGTACATGGAAGCTGAAAGATTGCTTTGGAGGGCGAAGAAGGTGATGCGGCCTATGCTAAGTCGGTTTGTGGAATGGAGGAGTTGAAGTTCTACAAAGACAATGTTGATCCGGCGGATATGACTTCTTTGCAAAAACCAACTACAGAGCATGATCCAGCTTTGAAGTTTAAATCGGCTAATGAGACTAAGTTGGTTGATTTTGTTCCCGGTGATTCATCCAAGCAATTTAGGATCAGCGCTAACCTGGATCTGAAATAGGAAAGCGTGCTCATCAAGTTCATCCGTGAGAACTAGGACATCTTTGCATGGAAACCTTCTGACATGCCAGGTGTACCGAGGGAACTCGCTGAGCACACTCTTAATATTGATTCCAAGTTTAAACCGGTCAAGCAGTTTCTCCGCCGCTTCAATGGAGAGAGACGCAAGGCCATTGGTGAGGAGGTAGCCTGGCTCTTGGCAGCAGGGTTTATTGTGGAGGTTTTTCATCCTGAGTGGTTCGCTAAACCGGTGCTAGTGCTTAAGAAGAACGACACTTGGCATATGTGTGTGGATTACACAGATTTGAACAAGGCTTTGATACGTCTCCAACGTATCTATAATTTTTGATTGTTCCATGCTATTATATTACCCGTTTTGGATGTTTATGGGCTTTACTTTACACATTTATATCATTTTTGGGACTAACCTACTAACCAGAGGCCCAGCCCGAATTGCTGTTTTTTTTGCCTATTTCAGTGTTTCGAGGAAAAGGAATATCAAACGGAGTCCAAACGGAATGAAACCTTCGGGAGCGATCTTTTTGGAACAAATGTGATCCAGAGGACTTGGAGTGGAAGTCAAGAAACAAGGGAGGCGGCCACGAGGGTACCCAGCGCGCCCCCTAGGGCTGGGCATGCCCCCACCCTCATGGGCCCCTCGGGAGTCCACCGACCTACTCATTCCTCCTATATATACCCATGTACCCTAAAAACATCAGAAGCGACCATGAAAAACTATTTCCACCGTTGTAACCTTTTGTATCCGTGAGATCCCATCTTGGAGCCTTCGTCGGTGCTCCGCCGGAGGGGGAATCGATCACAGAGGGCCTCTACATCATCTCCAAGGCCTCTTCGATGAGTCGTGAGTAGTTTACCACAGACCTTCGGGTCCATAGTTATTAGCTAGATGGCTTCTTCTCTCTCTTTAAATCTCAATACCATGTTCTCCTCGATCTTCTTGGAGATCTATTCGATGTAACTCTTTTTGCGGTGTATTTGTCGAGACCCGATGAATTGTGGGTTTATGATCAATTTTACCTATGAGAAATATTTGAATCTCCTCTGAATTCTTTTATGTGTGATTAAGTTATCTTTGCAAGTCTCTTTGAATTATCAGTTTGGTTGGCCTACTAGATTGATCTTTCTTACAATGGGAGAAGTGCTTAGCTTTGGGTTCAATCTTGCGGTGTCCTTTCCCAGTGAAAGCAGGGGCAGCAAGGCACGTATTGTATTGTTGCCATCGAGGATAAAAAGATGGGGTTTATATCATATTGCATGAGTTTATCCCTCTACATCATGTCATCTTTCTTAAAGCGTTACTCTGTTCTTTATGAACTTAATACTCTAGATGCATGCTGGATAGTGGTCGATGTGTGGAGTAATAGTAGTAGATGCAGGCAGGAGTCGGTCTACTTGTCACGGACGTGATGCCTATATACATGATCATGCCTAGATAATCTCATAATTATTCGCTTTTCTATCAATTTCTCGATAGTAATTTGTTCACCCACCGTAATACTTATGCTATCTTGAGAGAAGCCACTAGTGAAACCTATGGCCCCCGGGTCTATCTCTTATCATATAAGCTTTCAATTTACTTTTATTTGCATCTTTTACTTTTCCAATGTATATCATAAAATACCAAAAATATTTATCTTATCATATTATCTCTATCAGATCTCACTTTTGCAAGTGGCCTTGAAGGGATTGACAAGCCCTTTATTGCATTGGTTGCGAGTTCTTGTTTGTTTGTGTAGGTGTGTGGGACTTGTGAGGAGCCTCCTACTGGATTGATACCTTGGTTCTCAAAAAACTGAGGGAAATACTTACGCTACTATGCTGCATCACCCTTTCCTCTTCAAGGAAAACCAACGCAAGCTCAAGACGTAGCAGGCTTGTCCAGCTGATTGATGACCCACAAGTGTAGAGGATCTATCGTAGTCCTTTTGATAAGTAAGAGTGTCGAACCCAACGAGGAGAAAAAGGAAATGATAAGCGGTTTTTAGTAAGGTTTTCTGCAAGCACTGAAATTATAGGTGATAAATAGTTTTGTGATAAGATAAATAGTAATGAGTAACAAGTAAACAAAGTAAATAAGGTGCAGCAAGGTGGCCCAATCCTTTATGTAGCAAAGGATAAGCCTGGACAATTTCTAATAATAATAAAGGAGCTCCCGAGGACACATTGGGAATTATCGTCAAGCTAGTTTTCATCACGCTCATATGATTCGCGTTCGGTACTTTGATAATTTGATATGTGGGTGGACCGGAACTTGGGTACTGCCCTTACTTGGACAAGCATCCCACTTATTATTAACCTCTATTGCAAGCGTCTGCAACTACAACAAAAGTATTAAGGTAAACCTAACCATAGCATGAAACATATGGATCCAAAACAGCCCCTAACGAAGCAACGCATAAACTAGGGTTTAAGCTTTTGTCACTCTAGCAACCCATCATCTACTTATTACTTCCCTATGCCCTCCTCTAGGCCCAATAATTGTGAAGTGTCATGTAGTCGACATTCACATGACACCACTAGAGGAGAAGACAACATTCATCTCATCAAAATATTGAACGAATACCAAATTCACATGACTACTAATAGCAAGACTTCACCCATGTCCCCAGGAACAAACGTAACTACTCACAAAGCATATTCATGTTCATAATCAGAGGTGTAATAATATTCATTAAGGATCTGAACATATGATCTTCCACCAAGTAAACCAATAAGTATCAACTACAAGGAGTAATCAACACTACTAGCAACCCACGGTACCAATTTGTGGTTTTGGATACAAGATTGGATACAAGAGATGAAGTAGGGTTTGAGAGGAGATGGTGCTGGTGAAGATGTTCATGGAGATTGACCCCCTCCCGATGAGAGGATCGTTGGTGATGACGTTGGTGATGATTTCCCCCTCCCGGAGGGAAGTGTCCCTGGCAGAACAGCTCCGCCAGAGCCCTAGATTGATTCCGCCAAGGTTCCGCCTCGTGGTGGCAGAGTTTCGTCCCGTAAGCTTGCCCACGATTTTTTTCAGGGTAAAAGTGATGATATAGCAGAAGATGGACGTCGGAGGCCCACCAGGGGGCCCAGGAGATAGGGGGCGCGCCCTATAGGGGGGGCCTGTCTCCTGGACAAGGTGTGGGCCCCCTGGCCTATTTCTTTCGCTCAGAAATTCTTATAAATTCCAAAAAGTTGTTTCGTGGAGTTTCAGGACTTTTGGAGTTGTACAGAATAGATTTCCAACGTTTGCTCCTTTTCCAGCCAGAATTCCAGCTGCCGGCATTCCCCCTCTTCATGGTAAACCTTGTAAAATAAGAGAGAATAGCCATAAGTATTGAGATATAATGTGTAATAACAACCCATAATGCAATAAATATTGATATAAAAGCATGATGCAAAATGGACGTATCAACTCCCCCAAGCTTAGACCTCACTTGTCCTCGAGCGGAAGCCGATATCAAAAAATATGTCCATATGTTTAGAGATAGAGGTGTCGATAAAAATAAAATACGGACATGAGGGCATCATGATCATTCTTATAACAGCAACATATAAAGATTTCATCATATAATTTCTTATGCTCAAGTAACAATCAATTCATAATATCAAGTATGGTTCACAAACTTCATTAGGAACCGACAAACTATAATCTCAATCATTGAAGCAATCGCAATTTATCATAACATCAGAAAGAGTCAACAATAGAGCTTTGCAGCAAGTCCACATACTCAACTATCATATAGTCTTCTACAATTGCTAACACTCACGCAATACTTGTGGTTATGGAGTTTCAGACAGACACTTAGAAAGATAGGGGCTTATTATGTTGCCTCCCAACGTATTCACCTTTAGGTGATGTCAACAATAATAACCCATGCTAACGAACATCTAATTGGATATGTATATCACGATCTTTCAAACACGAGGAGCTTGCCAAAGGATAAAATGAAAAAGGGAAAGGTGGAGATCACCTTGACTCAAGCATAAAATAAAAGCATAAAGTAAGAACATGAAGTAAAAGATAGGCCCTTCGCAGAGGGAAGCAGAGGTTGTCATGCGCTTTTAGGGTTGGATACACAAAATCTTAGCATGAAAGAACGTCACTTTATATGTCACTTGTGTATGGACCTTTATTATGCAGTCCATCGCTTTTATTGCTTCCATAACAAGATCGTATAAAGCTTATTTTCTCCGCACTAATAAATCATGCATAATTAGGGAGCAATTTTTATTGCTTGCACCGATGACAACTTACTTGAAGGATCTTACTCAATCCATAGGTAGATATGGTGGACTCTCATGGCAAAACTGGGTTTAAGGATATTTGGAAGCACAAGTAGTATCTCTACTTGGTGCTGGGAATTTGGCTAGCATGAGGGGGAAAGGCAAGCTCAACATGTTCGGAAGGTCAATGACAACATACTTTAACTAAGATCTGAGAAAACATAAACCATTACGTTGTCTTCCTTGTCCACCGTCAACTCTTTTAGCATGTCATACTTAATGAGTGCTCACAATCATAAAAGATGTCCAAGATAGTGTATTTATATGTGAACCCCTCTTTCATTATCACTTCCTATTAATTGCAACGATGACCAAAACTACGTTCATCAACTCTCAACAACCTTTATGCCTCATACTTTCTATGTGTGAAGTTACTACTATCCATAAGATCAATATGAACTCTTTTATTCTTTTTTTATTCTTTTTGTTTTTCTCAAGATCATAGCAACAAAGCAAAGCCCTTGACTTCAACACTAATCTTTATTATAGATAACTCACGTACTTGATTACATAAAGAGAGCACTAAGCAAAATTCAAAACTACTTGATAACAAAACTTCAATCTACGAGAGCAAGATACTACTAAAAGGATCGAACTAAATAAAGCGGTAAAGATAGGAGTGTGATGGTGATACGATACCGGGGCACCTCCCCCAAGCTTGGCAGTTGCCAAGGGGAGTGCCCATACCCATGGGACTATGTCCTCGGAGGTGATGGAGGTGGTGATGATGATGACGGATAATCGCACATCGAGCGTAAAAGCTCCTCCAACTTGCGGATAATGCCCTTGAGTCTGGCGATATGATCCTTCAACAAAATATTCTCCTGTGTGAGGTACTTATTTTGTATGCGAGCTAACTCAATCATCTTGAAAGCTTCAATCTCAGTTGGAGTAAAAAGGTTAGGTAAGGGTTGAGGGATGTCTTCTTCTTTCACTGTCGGGACTTGAACCTCCATGGCCTTCTTGATCCCTTCATCCTTATTGATCTCTTCCGGTTATTCTCTTTTCAGCTCTATCTTCAATAGCCAAGCATCCTTGTCTTCATTGTTGAAGGAGGGTGATGCCATGGTGCTCTAGATCTGTAACATGAAACAACTCGAAACGAAAACAGAGGATATTTGCGTGATATGGTGACCAAAACCTTCGGGAGTATATATAATGAACTTTTACCGACCAAAATACGTAACATGCAAGAAATACGGAGTCCGGGAGGCACGAGATGCCCACGAGACAGGGGGCGCGCCCTCCTCTCTCGTGGGAGCCTCGTGTCCCTTTCGGACTACTTCTTTATTCCTAAAATTCTTAAATATTCCAAAACTGATAAAAATTGCCATTGGAGTTGTTTTGGAGTTGGTTTACTTACCGTACCATGTACCTATGCCTTTTCGGAGTCTAGAACGTTCTGGAAAGTGTCCCTTATGTATTCCTCATGGGTTATGGTTTCAATAATATTAGTTTCAACATTGATAGGATTACCTGAAATATAGTGTTTAATTCTTTGACCGTTTACCACCCTCGGACTTGTGCCTTCGAAGTTGTTGATTTTTATGGCACCAGAACGATAGACCTCCTCGATAATGTAGGGACCTTCCCATTTAGAGAGAAGCTTTCCTGCAAAAAATCTTAAACTAGAGTTGAATAATAACACATAATCTCCTACGTTAAACTCATGCTTTTGTATCCTCTTATCATGCCAGCGCTTGACTTTTTCTTTGAATAGCTTGGCATTCTCATAAGCTTGGGTTCTCCACTCATCGAGTGAGCTAATATCAAATAACCTCTTCTCACTGGCAAGCTTGAAGTCATAATTGAGCTCTTTAATAGCCCAATATGCTTTATGTTCAAGTTCAAGAGGCAAATGACATGATTTTCCATAAACCGTCTTATACGGAGACATACCCATAGGATTTTTGTATGCAGTTCTATAGGCCCATAATGCATCATCAAGTTTTTTGGACCAATTCTTTCTAGATCTATTAACAATCTTTTCCAAAATTAATTTGAGCTCTCTATTGCTCAACTCTACTTGACCACTAGACTGCGGATGATAGGGAGATGTGATTCTATGATTGACATCATACTTAGCAAGCATCTTACGCAAAGCACCATGAATAAAATGTGAACCACCATCAGCCATAAGATATCTAGGGACTCCAAACCTCGGAAAAATAACTTCTTTAAGCATTTTAATAGAAGTGTTATGATCAGCACTACTAGTTGGAATAGCTTCTACCCACTTAGTAACGTAATCAATAGCAACTAAAGTATGTGTATAACCATTAGAGGCAGGAAAAGGTCCCATATAATCAGAGCCCGAGACATCAAACGGTTCAATAACAAGATAATAATTCATAGGCATTTCTTGACGTCTACTAATGTTACCTATTCTTTGACATTCATCACAAGATAAGACAAACTTACGAGCATCTTTGAAGAGAGTAGGCCAATAAAAACCAGATTGTAGTACCTTGTGTGCAGTTCTATCTCCAGCGTGGTGTCCTCCATAAGATTCAGAGTGACACTTACGTAGAATCTGTTCATGTTCATGCTTAGGCACACAACGTCGAATGACACCATCTACTCCTTCTTTATAAAGGTGTGGATCATCCCAGAAGTAATGTCTTAAATCATAAAAGAACTTTTTCTTTTGCTGGTATGTGAAACTAGGCGGTAAATATTTAGCAACAATGTAATTAGCATAATCAGCACACCAATGAGCAGTACAAGAAGCATTGACGCCTGCTAATTGTTCATCAGGAAATCTATCATTAATAGGCAGTGGGTCATCAAGAACATTCTCCAACCTAGACAAGTTATCTACAACGGGGTTCTCAGCTCCCTTTCTATCAATAATATGCAAGTCAAATTCTTGAAGCAAGAGAACCCATCTAATGAGTCTAGGCTTAGCATCTTTCTTTTCCATAAGATATTTAATAGCAGCATGATCAGTGTGAATAGTAACTTTGGAATCAACAATATAAGGTATGAACTTATCACATGCAAACACAACTGCTAAGAACTCTTTTTCAGTAGTAGCATAATTTCTCTGGGCAGTATCAAGAGTCTTACTAGCATACTAGATAACATTCAATTTCTTATCAACTCTTTGCCCTAAAATAGCATCTACAGCATAATCACTAGCATCGCACATAATTTCAAAAGGTAAATTCCAATCAGGCGGCTGAACAATAGGTGCAGTGATCAAAGCTTTCTTAAGCACTTCAAACGCTTCTACAGAATCATCATCAAAGACAAAAGGAATATCTTTTTGCAATAAATTAGTCAGAGGCCTAGAGATCTTAGAGAAGTCCTTAATGAACCTCCTATAAAAACCAGCATGACCAAGGAAACTTCTTATACCTTTTATGTCCTTGGGACATGGCATCTTTTCAATAGCATCAACTTTGGCTTTATCAACTTCAATACCTCTCTCGGAGATCTTGTGCCCCTAGACAATGCCTTCATTAACCATAAAGTGACACTTTTCCCAATTCAGGACAAGACTAGTGTCTTCACATCTCTGCAAAACTCGATCAAGGTTGCTCAAACAATCATCAAAAGAGGATCCATAGACGGAGAAGTCATCCATGAATACCTCACAAATCTTTTCACAAAAATCAGAGAATATAGCCATCATGCATCTTTGAAAGGTAGCAGGTGCATTACATAAACCAAAAGGCATACGTCTATAAACAAAAGTACCAAAAGGGCAAGTAAAAGTAGTTTTAGATTGATCCTTCGCTGACACAGGTATCTGAGAGAAACCAGAATAACCATCTAAAAAGAAAAAATGTGTGTGTTTGGATAACCTTTCTAGCATTTGATCAATAAAAGGTAAAGGGTAATGATCTTTCTTGGTAGCTTTATTTAACTTACGGAAATCAATTACCATCCTATAACCTGTAATAATTCTTTGCGGGATCAATTCATCTTTATCATTAGGAACAATGGTAATACCTCCCTTTTTAGGGACACAATGGACAGGGCTTACCCATTCACTATCAGCAATGGGATAAATAATACCTGCCTCAAGGAGCTTTAGTATCTCCTTTCTTACCACTTCCTTCATCTTGGGATTTAATCGTCTTTGAGGATCTCTAACTGGTTTGGCATCGTCCTCCAATGTAATTTTGTGTTGACATAACGTGGGACTAATTCCCTTAAGATCATCCAGAGTATATCCAATAGCTGCTCGGTGCTTCTTCAGAGTTTTCAATAATCTTTCTTCTTCTTTCTCTGAAATGTTAGCACTAATAATAACAGGATATATTTCTTTTTCATCAAGATAAGCATACTTAAGATTATCAGGTAATGGTTTGAGTTCAAACACGGGATCACCCTTGGGTGGAGGGGGATCCCCAAGAATTTCAATGGGAAGGTTATGTTTCAGCATAGGTTCCTGTTTAAGGAACACTTCATCTAATTCTTCCCTTTCCTTCATAAACATATCATTTTCATGATCTAGCAAATATTGTTCTAACGGATCAGTTGGAGGAACAGCACTAGAAGCGAGACCAATAATCTCATCCTTGCTAGGTGGTTCCCTTTCACGAGGTTGTCTACTAAACTTAGCGAAATTAAACTCATGAGACATACCATCTATGCCAACAGTGACAATATTCTTTTCACAATTAATCCTAGCACTGGCAGTATTCAAGAAGGGTCTACCAAAAATAATGGGACAAAAGGCATCTTGTGGGGAAGCAAGAACAAGAAAATCAGCAGGGTATTTAACCTCCCCACACAAAACTTCAACATCTCTAACAATCCCAATAGGTTTAATGGTATCCCTATTAGCAAGCTTAATAGTAACATCAATGTCTTCTAATTCAACGGGTGCAATGTCATGCATAATTTCTTTATATAAATCATAAGGGATAGTGCTAGCACTAGCAACCATATCACATAAACCATGATAACAATGATCTCCTATTTTAACAGAAATAACGGGTGTGCCTACGACAGGTCTACGTGTCTTAGTATCAGGTCTAGCAATATTAGCAGTCTCACCACAGAAAGAAATAACATGCCCATCTAAATCCTCATCCAAGAGATCTTTAACCATAGCAATAGTAGGTTCAACATTAATTTGCTCAGGAGGTGTATAAGTCCTAGTATTACTCTTACGAACAACAGTCGAAGCTTTAGCATGAACCTTTATCCTAACAGGAAAAGGAGGTTTTTCAACATAAGCAGTAGGAACAATAGGATCACTATAGGTAATAGTCTTTTCTTCGACTGTAATAGGTGCAACTACTTTAACTTCAACAGGAGAATTATATTTAAACCACTTCTCTTTAGGGAGATCAACGTGAGTAGCAAAAGATTCACAAAAAGTAGCTACTATCTCAGAGTCAAGTCCATACTTAGCGCTAAATCCACAAAAAACATCGGTATCCATAAAAGATTTAACACAATCGAACTTAGATGTCATACCTGACTCCTTACCATCGTCGGAACCCCAATCTTCGGAGTTTCATTTAATTCTTTCCAATAAGTCCCACTTGAAATCAATAGTCTTCAGCATATAAGAACTAGCACAGGGAGTATCGAGCAGGTTGCGATTATCAAGAGAAAGCCGAGCATAAATTTTTTGAATAATCATTTCCCGAGAGAGCTCATGATTGGGGCATGAATATAACATTGACTTGAGCCTCCCCCAAGCTTGAGCGATGCTTTCTCCTTCGCAAGGCCAGAAATTATATATGTAACTACGATCACGATGAACAAGATGCATAGGATAGACCTTCTGGTGAAATTTCAACTTCAATCGCTTATAATTCCAAGATCTCGTATCATCACATAGCCTATACCATGTCAATGCATCTCCCTTCAAAGATAAAGGGAATACCTTCCTTTTGACAACATCATCGGGAATACCTGCAAGCTTAAATAATCCACAAACTTCATCCACAAAGATAAGGTGTAAATCGGGATGCAATGCTCCATCTCCTGCAAATGGATTAGCTAGCAGTTTCTCTATTACCCGAAGGAATCTCAAAGTAAATATTTTCATAAGGTTTAGTAGGTTGAGGAGCAACTCTTTGCTCTTCTGGTTGGGGCGAAGATGCCCCAAACAAGCCCCTCAAAGGATTAGTTTCCATAGTGACAAGTAACAGAAAATTTCAGCACACTATATAAATGTTTCCTTGCCAAGTTCCACTCACCAAAAGCGCTACACTCCCCGGCAACGGCGCCAGAAAAGAGTCTTGATGACCCACAAGTGTAGGGGATCTATCGTAGTCCTTTCGATAAGTAAGAGTGTCGAACCCAACGAGGAGCAGAAGGAAATGATAAGCGGTTTTCAGTAAGGTTTTCTGCAAGCACTGAAATTATAGTGATAGATAGTTTTGTGATAAGATAAATAGTAACGAGTAACAAGTAAACAAAGTAAATAAGGTGCAGCAAGGTGGCCCAATCCTTTATGTAGAAAAGGATAAGCCTGGACAATTTCTAATAATAATGAAGGATCTCCTGAGGACACATTGGGAATTATTGTCAAGCTAGTTTTCATCACGCTCATATGATTCGTGTTCGGTACTTTGATAATTTGATATGTGGGTGGACCGGAACTTGGGTACTGCCCTTACTTGGACAAGCATCCCACTTACGATTAACCTCTATTGCAAGCGTCCGCAACTACAACAAAAGTATTAAGGTAAACCTAACCGTAGCATGAAACATATGGATCCAAAACAGCCCCTAACGAAGCAACGCATAAACTAGGGTTTAAGCTTCTGTCACTCTAGGCCCTCCTCTAGGCCCAATAATGGTGAAGTGTCATGTAGTCGACGTTCACATGACACCACTAGAGGAGAAGACAACATTCATCTCATCAAAATATCGAACGAATACCAAATTCACATGACTACTAATAGCAAGACTTCACCCATGTCCTCAGGAACAAACATAACTACTCAGAAAGCATATTCATGTTCATAATCAGAGGTGTAATAATATGCATTAAGGATCTGAACATATGATCTTCCACCAAGTAAATCAATAAGTAATAACTACCTGGAGTAATCAACACTACTAGCAACCCACACGTACCAATTTGTGGTTTTGGATACAAGAGATGAACTAGGGTTTGAGAGGAGATGGTGCTGGTGAAGATGTTGATGGAGATTGACCCCCTCCCGATGAGAGGATCGTTGATGATGACGTTGGTGATGATTTCCCCCTCCCGGAGGGAAGTGTCCCCGGCAGAACAACTCCACCAGAGCCCTAGATTGATTCCGCCAAGGTTCCGCCTCGTGGCGGCGGAGTTTCGTCCCGTAAGCTTGCCCACGATTTTTTTCAGGGTAAAAGTGATGATATAGCAGAAGATGGACGCCGGAGGCCCAGAAGATAGGGGCGCCCTATAGGGGGGGCTGTCTCCTGGACAGGGTGTGGGCCCCCTGGCCTATTTCTTTCGCTCAGAAATTCTTATAAATTCCAAAAAGTTGTTTCATGGAGTTTCAGGACTTTCGGAGTTGTACAGAATAGGTTTGTAATGTTTGCTCCTTTTCCAGCCAGAATTCCAGCTGTCGGCATTCCCCCTCTTCATGGTAAACCTTGTAAAATAAGAGAGAATAGCCATAAGTATTGAGATATAATGTGTAATAACAACCCATAATGCAATAAATATTGATATAAAAGCATGATGCAAAATGGACGTATCACTGATCCCTTTGCTCTCCCTCGTATTGATCAAATTATTGATGCTACGGCGGGTTGTGAGCGTTTGAGCTTTCTGGATGCTTATTCTGGTTATCATCAGATCAAAATGGCAGTTAAGGACCAGGAGAAGACAACTTTTATAACTCCCTTTGGAGCCTTCTGCTATGTATCTATGCCTTTTGGGCTCAAAAGTGCCCAGGCGACTTATCAGCGATGTGTGCAGAATTGTCTTCATAGTCAGATTGGGCGCAATGTTCATGCTTATGTGGATGATATTGTGGTGAAGTCCAGGAAGGCGGAGACATTAATAGATGATTTGAAGGAAACTTTTAATAATCTCCGAGTTTATAATATGATGCTTAATCCGGCCAAGTGTGTTTTTGGTGTATCGGTAGGCAAGCTCTTGGGTTTTCTGGTGTCTAACAGGGGCATTGAAGCTAATCCGGTTGAAGATCAAGGCTATTACGTCCCTGGATAAACCAGCGTGTATCAACGACGTTCAACGGCTGGCGGGTCGTATTGCAGCACTAAGCCGGTTTATCAGCCGGTTGGGAGAGAAGGCCATCCCTTTATATCAGATGATGAAAAAGACAGACAACCTTGTCTGGAGTGATGCTTCTAATGCGGCGTTTAAGGATCTGAAGAAGCAGTTAGCTGAACCGCCTGTTCTTGCTGCCCCCATTGATAAGGAACCATTGCTGTTATATGTGGCTGCTAATGCCCGGGCTGTCAGTGTGGCTATTGTGGTGGAGCGCAAGGAGGTAGGTAAGGAGTATCCAGTTCAACGGCCGGTCTATTATATCAGTGAGGTGCTTATTGAGTCAAAGCAGAGATATCCGCATTGGCAGAAGCTGGTGTATGGAGTTTTTATGGCAAGCCGGAAGCTTAAGCAATACTTTTAGGGCCATCCCATCACTGTGGTCAGTTCCGCTCCTTTGGGAGATATCATCCAGAATAGGGAAGCGACTGGCCGGGTTGCTAAGTGGGCTATCGAGCTTGGACCTCACGGGTTAAAATATATGCCTCGTACGGCCATCAAGTCCAAGCGCTTGTGGATTTCATCAATGATTGGACAGAGTTGCAGGCACTAGAGGATAAACCGGATAACACATGCTAGACTATTCACTTCGACGGGTCCAGACAATTGGAGGGCTCGGGGGCTGGAGTGGTTCTTACTTTCCCTCGAGGTGACAAATTTTGTTATGTTCTCAGCTTGATGTTTCCTTGTACTAACAATGCAGCTGAGTATGAGGCCTTGCTCCACGGTCTTCAGATGGCTAAGGAGATGAGCTTAATCCGGGTACGATGCTTTTGGGACTCTGATTTAGTGGCTTAGCAAGTCTCTGGTACTTGGGATTCTAAGGATCCACTCATGGCGGCTTATCGGCGTGAGGTGGATGTCATTCCTGGTCACTTCAAGGGTTACCAGGTCGAGCACATTGATCGGCGCAAGAATGAAGCGGCGGACACTTTAAGCCGGTTGGGATCTCAGCATAAACCGGTGCCGCCCAATGTTTTTTCTCGACGTTTTGCATAACCCGTTGGTCAAAATACCGACGGAGGAGGATCCGGCTGTTCCCGACCCGGAGGCTTAATTAGTGGCGGTTCTTCATGCTATCCCTGATTGGATGGTGCCCTACTTGGTGTATATGACCCGGCGCGAGTTATCCGAGGACGAAGTTTTGGCTAGACAGATAATCCGGCGGTCCAACTCCATGACTATTATCAATGGCGAGTTACATCACTGTAGTTTCTCGGGGGCATTTCAGCAATGTGTTTCTCCTGAAGAAGGCTGTGAGATTTTGCGTGAAATCCACGAAGGGGATTGCGGTCATCATGCCGGTTCAAAATCCCTTGTGGCTAAGGCTTTCCGACACGGTTTTTATTAGCTAACAGCTCATGCTGATGCTGAGGATTTGGTCAGGAAGTGTGACGGTTGCCAGAAGTTTTCACACCGGGCCCATTTCAGCTCAGGAATTGAGGATGATTCCAATCACCTGGCCGTTTGTAACTTGGGAGCTTGATATGGTTGGGCCCTTCAAGAGGTCCAAGGATAAGAAGACCCACCTTCTGGTGGCGGTTGATAAGTTCACTAAGTGGGTAGAGGCGGAGCCAGTTAGCAAGTGTGATGTAGCCACGGCGGTCCAATTCATGAAGAAGGTGATCTTCCGCTTTGGTTTTCCACACAACATCAGAACAGATAATGGCACGAATCTCTCCAAAGGTGCCATGGAAGACTTTTGTCAACGTGAGCACATCCGGCTTGATGTGTCATCAGTGGCTCACCCCTAGTCTAATGGTCAAGCTGAGAGAGCTAGTCAAGAAATCCTGAAAGGCATCAAGCCCCGGCTTATGGTTCCTTTGTAGAGGACGCCGGGTTGTTGGGTGGAAGAGTTGCCTTCCATATTGTGGAGCATTAATACCACCCCCAATAGATCTATGGGTTATACACCCTTCTTCATGGTTTATGGAGCAGAAGCAGTTCTCCCTAGTGACATTCACCATGACTCGCCTCGGGTGGCGGCTTATGTTGAAGCAGACATCGAACAAGCACGCCAGGATGCATTGGACCTGTTAGATGAAAAACCGGACATAGCAGCGGCTCGTTAGGCGATTTATCAGCAGGACCTGCGGCGTTATCACAGCCGCCGGGTTAAAACCAGAGCTTTTCAAGAAGGCGACTTAGTGCTCCGGATTATCCAGGATCAGACTGATATGCACAAATTATCCCCACCTTGGGAAGGACCCTTTGTGGTCAGCAAGAATCTGAACAATGGGTCATACTACCTTATCGATGTTCGAGAGCACAAAGACTCACGCAAGTCGGAGGAGGAGACCCGCCGGCCATGGAATATTGCTCATCTTCGGCCTTATTATACCTGAGCCATAGGCTCCCATTATGCACATATTCTTGACAATGTATATATTATGATCAATATAATAAACCGGCATCCTTGCTAAAGCGGGGCCTCTGCTATTCTTCTTAAAAGTGTTTCTTGGTTACATGGGGGCTTCTGTTTATAAAGCATAGTTTTGGTTGTCCATTGACCCGGCTTATAAAGCTACAAAAAAAGAGAGAGCACAGCTCAAACATAAGCTTGGGGGCTTAATACCCAACATCATAAGGAGTCAAAGAGAGTTTGTTGCAAAGCACAACTCAAACATAGGCGTCCATTTAGCACAGCTCAAAATATTGCTTGGGGGCTCTTTGCATCTACAAGAACATAGAGTCTATAACCTTGCAGTAGGCTATAAAAGCCAGGCTTCGAAGCCAAGTGTATTCACCTAAAACCCCGGGTTATCCTGCCTTTTTAAGTAAGTCACTCCGTCCAGGTAATCCTGGTATGACCCGTCGAACGTTTGACAGTCAATCTTATAAAGACCCTGAACTTGCCATAGTTAAATTGACGATTGGTTAATGTGAGGTCCATCTTATAAGGCTTTCTAAAATGGTTTAACTCAGTGGCATGGCAGCCCATGAAAAGCCTCGTCTTTTTGCATATTTTCTTCGCAAATTTTTTCTTTTCGATGAGGTTTATATTAAATCCGGTGCTTACTAAACCGGTCTCACTTTTGAGTTGCCAAGTACAAACTTACAAGATGACCGGTGTCAATTGACCCAGCTTGGCTTTCAACTATAAGTTGTCAGTACACGATCAATTATAATCCGGTGTTTGTTAACCCGGTCTGGATTTGACTATAAGTCGCCAGTATGATCATCCGGTGTTTTTTATAACCCTTCATGGCTTCATTATAAACCAGAAAAGCATGGTGGGAGTTATCAGCACTCAAGATTTGGGTTATTACCCTTATTACAATAAAGTTGGTAAATCAACAATGTGATTCAATGTCACAGGTATGATGTATTTCATATTTAATTATTCTTGAAAATACAGCCTTGGTTATAAACCCTGGCTTTATATTGGATGTTATGCCCCGTCCGGCGGTAAACCACCAGGACAATTTAAGTTTCTTATATGCAGAAACAGGATTGCATAAAGCTGCTAAGGATCATAAGCAGACATAGCATAATCATGACGGATTAACAGTATTGTGCAAAGTGAATATGCACGACGGCATAGCAGACCAAATGTTTAAACTAGCCTATTACAAGGCGCTTTGATGGCCCAAAAGAATAATTGTTTATCAAATGGAGGGTAGTGTGCAGATGCTAAACCGGCCTCCGGATCATGATTCTTCAACAGGCTAACCAGAAGGTTGTGAATCATCCTGCGCCGGTTCACCCTCCTCCTCTCCACCCAGTGGCTGGAAGTCAATGGTTGCCCAGTCAATCCCAGTTAAGGCGCGGAAGACAGCTTCATCACTTATAAGGGTTGATGGTTCAACATCAGGGGCGTAGGTGTGCTTACGGATTGGCAGGATAAAATTTTGCACTTCATGAGTCGGTGCATTAACCCGTTTGTTGTTGGCATCATAAATCGTCCAGTAAAATGACAAGTCAGTGTCTTCAACCAGTTGCTTGCCAATGGATGCATTTCCCTCGTTATGGCCCTGAGGTCGTCATTATCAAAGTCTGACCCGTCCTCTTTTTGGCATGGATAGCCCTTTCCGATATCTTCCGGATCAAGGTCAGATATCCAGGCCTTGGCCTGAGTCAATGCAGTAAGAGCACCGGCCCTAGCAGCTGATTTCTTCAACTCTTCAACCTGGGTAGGCATCATGGATAATTTTTCCAATGTTTCCTTGATTAAAGTTGGGGGCGATTTATTATGTGAAACGGTGCGGATGGCTCGTTGAACGCTGGTATATAATTGCTCTATCAATGTATAGGAAGCCTTCAATTTTTTGCGCATATTTGAGCCAAGATGAGTAACACGGCTACCTGCAATGGTCAAGATATTATTAAACCGGCAGTTTCATGGATGTTACTTATTTAAAGTTTATGAAGAAGTTATTTACCAAAGACAGCAGAGGTCATAGCATTGATCTGCCGCTTCAAGCCAGTCAGCTCTTCTGTTACCGGATTAAGGGCTGCTTCAGCGTCCTCCGCCCGCTTTACCAAAGTTTCTTTTTCAGCATCCCATCCTGCCCGTTCACTTTTGAAGTTCTCCTTCAGTTGTTCCATGGTTGTTAAAGCGCTGGTCAGCTCCTTTTTAGCCTTGGAAGTTTCTGCTTGCTGGGACTTGATATTTTCTTGAAGGTCGGCGATTTGGGAGTCCTTTTTGCTCACATCATCCTGCAGGAAACATTTAATGAGTTGGTAGTGCATATCTGAAGTCCCAAGCACATAACAAGTTATACACTTGGCACTTGGGGGCTAATGCATATTGCTTTTTATCAACTATCAGTTTAAGTCCCCGGCATATAACAAGTTATATACTTGGCACTTGGGGGCTAATGCATATTTGCTCAAGACAATGTTATGGATTTTTCCTCCTCAATCAGATTACAAAGATGATTATCAAGAAATTTTGAAAGTTTCATGACATAAATGTACTGATTCATCCTAAAGGTATAAACCGGTCCCCAGGGGTTATGCAAGGAAAATTAAGGATTGTTATACTACAAGTCCCGGTTCATATCCATATTATGAACCAGCCCTTGGGGGCTACTAGAATTGATAGTCTAAACTAGTCATAAGGAAAGACAACTTATGCAAGAGGGAGTGATATTTACCTCATACCATTCCTTCATCAGGCCCACTAAACCGGCTTCATAGTCGCGGCTTGTGTACAGGCGGTTTAAATATCCAAAATGAATGCCTTGGGCGCTGAGGTGGGCATAGCTTGATAAATCTGTTTTCCACTTGCCCTTGTCCATAGCAGAAAGTTTTTCCTTGGCACTGTGCTTTGATAAAGCAATAGGGTTGCCAGGGGAGGTGAATGCAGTGCCAGTAACGACAACATCATTGTCAGCAACTTTAGTCGGGCTTGGCGGATCATCAGCATGAGCCGACGGATCAACATCCATGTTCTCAGCTTCAGTTGTTTGATCTGGCAATGACGGGCCATCAGGAATATTATCAGCATCCAGATGAGACGGTTCAGGAGTTTGTTCCGATTCATCCGGATGGAGGTCTTCAGCCAGTTTGGTCACTTTGGCCTTCTTGATGGTTCTGGCTTTGGCCCTACAAAGTAATAAGTATGCATCAGAACAGTGCAAGAGTAAAAAATGTAAAGGTATGACGGATTAGCAAAATCTACTTACCCAGGAACCGTTTTAAGGGTTGGAAGCTTCATCGATGTTGATTCGCCAGAAGATGAATGGGAAGTCCCCTGGTAATTCCAGTCAGATGGATTAAGAGGATATCAGAAATAACCCGCCCTGGGATAAAATGTATCAGAAGTACAAGAGACCTCTTGGCGGCGTTTACGAACTGGAGAATTTGGTAAACCGGAGGAGGTAACCACTTGGCCGCTATGCCGAGTTGTGCGGCGAGCTTCATGTTGTTGTGTCTTCAAAAGAAAGTGCGGATCCGAATAAGCTAGAGGGTGTGAAAATTTTACTTTCCGGACTGCTTGACGAGTTTTTGGTGTTGGCACAGGATCTGAGTCAGAAGAAAGAATAATTACCTCTAACTCACCAGCGCGGCTAGCCTCCGCATCATCCTGATACTGATCATTGTCAATGAGGTTTATGAAAAAAGAACCAAGAGAGTCAAGTTCTACCTATGACTCCAGATCGTCAAGCTCTTCATCATTGGGCAGATCAGGGGATTCGGCGGTTTTCTTCTTCGCTGGCTTCTTTGTAACTTTGGTCTTGGAGCGAGGTGCTTTCACCGGTTTATCCTGCGTTTTCCTCTTCCAGAACGGATCATCACCCTGTAGAGATGGACAACAAGTTATAAAGAAATATTTAAGAGGGCATGGATTAAGACAAAAATGATGCAAATCTTACAGCTGGCGGTTTATTGGAAACGCAGAAAGGACTGAGCCCTATCTTGCTGCACTCAGATACCGGTTCGTCCAGCATCTTCTTGACATATTCAGTAACTTGTTCGTCAGTCAGCTGAATATCAACATGCTGTTGAGGATCTTTGAGATCTCTTGTGTACTCGCACACTAAACCAGGGCGACGGCTTAAGGGCAAGATACTCCAAGAGACCCAGCAGCGGACAAAGTCGATGCCGGTTAAACCATTCACCATGAAGGCTTAGAGCTTTGCAAGCTGGGGTGCATACTTAGCTCGTTCCTTTGCAGTCAGTCGTTGAGGGACTGGGTGTTTATTTGTAAGCCGGTGTGGACGATAACCCGGCAGAGGATTTTCGTTGTCTGGAGCTGTATTCTGGCAATAAAACCAAGTCTGATTCCGGTCTTTGGGGTGGCTATGATGCTTGGTGTGAGGGAAATTGACATCTTTCCTCTTCTGGATTGAAACGCCGCCAAGTTCAGTGTTGGGCCCGTCCGTAAATTCAGTACGGCGGTTTATGTAAAAGAACTCCCGGAAAAACTCAACAGTAGGTTCTTCTTGCAGATAAGCCTCACAAAATACTTGGAAATTGCAAATATTGGACACTGAGTTCGGTCCAATATCTTGAGGGCGGATCTGGAAGCTAGCAAGCACGTCACGGAAGAATTTTGATCCGGGAGGGCTAAACCCTCGACTCAGATGATCAGCAAACACAATCACCTCTCCATCCTTCGGCTCGAGAGGATTTTCTGGACTGGGGACCCGCCAGTGGATGGTCCCTTTACTTGCTAAAGCTCCAGTTGCAACACACCCGCCCAGCTGTTCTTCCGTAACCCGGGAAGGGACCCAGTTGCAAGCATAAAATTGTTTGGCCATTTCAACAAAAAGCTGGAAAAAGATTAATGTCGGTTTAAGGTTCATGGCTAACAGGTATAAAGCGACACAAGGTCGTAGGGAGAAGACGTGTGTGTGTGTGTGTGTGTGTGTGTGTGT
>NC_041389.1:126113555-126140369 GCF_002162155.2 Triticum dicoccoides
CAGATTCAGACATTGGCAGTGTTATAGAAATGATGAATCGACGGTTTAAGAGAGGGCTAATGTTACCTGGCAGGTTATAATTTCCTTAAAAGTTAAACCGCCTACAATGGTGTGGAAGTTACAGATCTGGAAAAACTTCTAAGTATTGCACAAACAGGTTTTACAGGTTGGCATTATAATTTTGGATCTACCGCAGTTCAAAAAAGGGAGAAAACTCCTGAACCCTAAGTTGTGACAGCGGAATAGTTAAGGTCCAGATGGGATTTTTTTCACTAAAAAGAGATGTTGTGATGAGGAAAATGGATTATGGCTACGACCGCACAGGGAAATGTCAAGTTTTTATCAAGTATTCATGTGACAGCGAAGTACAAGTGAAGAACATTGATGAACACCGAGGAACACAGAAACCCTCATGAACAGATCTGGGGTGGAAGGAAAGAAGACTTACTGAGGTTGAGGGAGCAGCGGAGAGGTGCCTCGTTTTTCTGGTGCGATCAGGGTGATACAGCGGCCGGAGGTGAGGTCGAAGATGAGGCTTGACGGTGGCGGGTACGCTCGAGGCGCTGGGGCGGTGCGAGGAAGAAGACGAGGCGAAGAGTCATGAAGGGGAAAAAGTGAAAATGACCCCCGGTCCTATTTATAAAGCAAAGGGATAAACGACAGGCACGAGAATCGAAGAGCCAAAAAATGGATAAGTGACAGAGTTGTCGCCTCGATTTTCGGAAGTTCGTTAATAAAAGGGAGGTATATGCAGTTTTTTAATAAGTAGGTGACGTCATGGCGATTTATTATGGTCTTGGAAGATGACGTTTTGGCGGATTACAAGGTTCACATGAAGGTGTTCAAGAAGAAGGAATTTTCTTAAGTGTGGAAGATTGACATGAACAGGTTCAAATCAATCTGGGGCCTAATGTTGGGGATATAACTACTGGGTATAAACCGCCCAGTTGGGGCCGGGTTATACCGGTAACGAGCCATCCATATTGAAGCCCATGAAGACAAGAAGTACGACACTTTACTATAGAGATGTAAAGGCCCAAGGCCCAAAGGCGGATTAGGGCCCGTAGACATAAACCGACATACATGGTGTAACTTGTGTTGTAAGATAGGAAAGGGTAGAAACCGAGCCGGACACATGTATGAGCCAGCCGGGATTCTGTAAACCGCCGGGCGTCAACCTGTGTATATAAAGGGACGAGCCGGTAGCGGTTCAAGGACAAGAAACAACAACTCGAGAGCCAGGTAAAGCGGATTCGCTCCCTAATCATCGAGACCCCATCAATTCTACCATAACTGGATCGTAGGCTTTTACCTTCACCGCAAGGGGCCGAACCAGTATAAACTCCATGTGTCCTTTGTCCGGTTTAACCCCTTTAAGCTAATCTTGTTGCGATGGCTCCACGACTAAGTCCTCACACTAGGACATCTGACGTGATAATTCCACGACAGCCTAGCCTCCTAGAAGAAATGGAACAGTTGGCGCCGGAGTTGATCTGCAAGTTAGAGATGATCTTTCCGCCAAGCTTCTTTAATCCAATGCAACACTTGATTTTGTATCTCCCGACTGAGGCACGATTGGGGGGGGGGGCATGCAAAATCGTTGGTGCTACTCAACTGAGAGGATGCAGAAGACGCTTCGAGCAAAATGTAAAAACAAACATAGAATAGAAGCATCGATGGCCGAGGCATTCATCACTGAGGAGGCGTCAAACTTCGTGACAGCACACTACTAAGCCCAAATCGTCATTTGCATAATCCGAAGCCTCGGTACAATGCTGACGAGCCTAAAAAGGGTCAATCCATCCTCAGCCTATTCAAAGGGAATCTCGCACCATCCAGTGCTTGGAAACCAGTATCGTTGGATGTTGAAGAATGGCGGACCATTTCGTTGTATCTCTTTAACAACCTAACAGAAGTCCGGCCGTACATCGAGTAAGATCTCGTTACATTGTTTCGCAACTTCTAATTTCTTTGAACTGCTCTTATTCCTAGATATTTGATGCAGTTGATACGTCGCCGTATTCTCGTATGGAGCGGTGATCCAAAAGGATTACGTCGAAGAGTATGAGCTTCTGGCAAAGCAAGGAGGCGAATATCCCGGTTTCATCTCTTGGTTCAAAAAACGGTAATTTCCATTAGACCCTTTCATTTCTTTGGCTAATTTGCGACTAATGCAACAATCCTTTCGTATTAAACTTGTAGGCTAATTCAGATATTATGGATGCCGAATTGAGACAAGTAGCTGATGGTTTTGACTATAAGGTCCGTTCATTTGACAATTACGACATCAACGGGTATCGCTTTCGTACCTATGGAAAAGAGCTCTCTATGGCCGACCGAAAGTCTACAAATTGTTGTGTCTCTGCTATCGGCGAAGGAGGTATCGAGTATTATGGAAGAGTTGAAGCAATTTATGAACTTCAATTCTATGGTGAAAACCCACCAAACGTCATAGTCTTCAGATGTTATTGGTTCCAGCCCAGGGAGACTAGAAGGACTCATGAACATATAGGGTTGGTCGAAATCAAAGAAAGCACTCATTTGGATGTTCCCGATGTCTATGTTATGGCTCAACAGGCAACCCAAGTTTTCTATCTACCGTGGGCCTATCAAAGTGATCCAAATCTCAGTGGTTGGGATGTCGTTTATGAAGTGCCGCCACGTGTTAGACCACCTCCCCCCAATGAAGATGATTATGAACCTCACATTAACCAAGACACATATGACGAAGGATAATTCTTCCAAGAAACACGTCTTGCCAAAAAAACGTTTCAAGAACCACTCTACTCCACCCCAGAACATTCAAGTAGACAATGATAGTGAATCCGACCCTGAGCCGGAACAAGAAGAGCCGGAAGAAGAAGAAGTTACTGCTGCAGATGACCTGTCAATGCTTGAACGATTACGTAAAGGTGGCCTTCCACATGATGATGCATTTATTAATGATGATGATGAGCACGTCATTACCGATAGTGATGATGATGATGCATTTATTAATGATGATGATGAGCATGTCATTACCGATAGTGATTATTAGGTATTCAAATTTTTATGTTGTACTTTGTATGATTTATATAGTTGGTATGTATAATTTTCTTACTTTGTATGATTGTTTCTTATACATAGTGCCATGGTCTTGATGTCTGTCCCCGTCGGCCCTCGCCAGCTTTATGATTCGGATGTGGTAAATTCTCTTTCATAACTATTTGTTGCATTTTGCATTTATGACAATTATGGCCATCAAGTTGACATAGAGATATTTTAATCTAGGAGGTATGTGAACCGGAATTTGAAACCGACCCTCTTGTCGAGAAGTTAAATTTAGTTGAAAAAGAAAATGAGTATTTGAAAGAAAAAATTAAAAGAATTGAAGAAGAGAAGATGAGATTGGAGTTATGTGTTGTCGATGTCATCGATGATCACAAGATGAAGATGAATGCAATGCACTTGAAGATGGGTGCAATGCGCCTGAAGCTTAAGAAGATTAGAAAATATGCCATTGATAATGAGGCTTGGTATCATTATGCCATTGGATCAATTGTTACCTTAGTTGCGATCTTCATCATATTTGTTGTGATGAGGGTAAGTTTTCTCTGCTTTACAAATGGATACTTAGCTTATTTTCCTCCTAAATGGCATAATTAGCTAAGTTAGATAAAAAATGAGCTATACTTGGCTTATTCAGTTCATTTATGACATACTTAGCATACTTAGGTCAAAAATGGCATGATAATCTGTGTTACCTCCAAAATGATATAGACTTAGCTTATTTTCCTCGAAAATGACATAATAACCTTACTAAGCTCCAAAATGACTTATTTACCTAGCTCAGCTCTAAAATGACCTACACTTAGCATTTTTACCTAGCTTAGCAATAAAATGGCATTTTTACTTACCTTAATTAGAATTAGAAGAAGAAGAAGATAAAGAAGAGGAGAGGATAAAAAGAAAGAGAAGAAAAAATCTTCTTCTTCTTCTTCTTCTTCTTCTTCTTCTTCTAACTAGTCTTCTTCTTCTTCTTCTTCTAACTTTCATCTTTCCCAATTTGGAGATTTGCTTTACATGAGGAAGGCTTGGATTCATGGAGTGTACTATTTCTGGTGCTTCCTTGTTGTTTATGAAAACTTGTTTGGATATGTATGTCTATATGGATATGTTGTTGGAAACTTGTTTGTGGTTATGTATATATGGATATGTTGGACTTTGTTGAACTATGTTGTTGGATTTGATGAAATATGTTGTTGGACATGTTGTTGGATATGTTGGATATGTATGCATGTATATCTGTGTTTGAAACCATGTCTAATTAATTGGATTAAAATAAAAACAGGGGATGTATAGCCTCTTTCCGTCTGCTAGCCGACGGCAAAGAGCTTTGCCACCCGCTAGCGGACGACAAAGAGGACACATGGCAGTCACCTGTGCAAACTGGGAACACTAGCTGCCTATTTGGTCATTTTGCCATCTGCAAGCGGACGGCAAAGTGACCAAATAGGCATGGCAAACAGGGCCATCTATGTCGTCTGCTGGCAGACGGCATAGCTGGGCATGTGGCAGCTTCCCAGTGCTGCCCTAGCTAAGCTCTTTGCCGTCTATCAGCGAACGACAAAGAGCTTTGCCTCTTTGCTGTCCACTCGCAGACAGCAAAGAGCGCCGTTAACCCCCTAATGGCTCTCACCCCACACCATTGTCGTCCGTCGTTGTTGCCGCCTGCTGGCCTCGGATGGCGGACGGCACAATCCTTTGTCGTCCATTTCTGCGAAGCGGATGGCAAAGAAGGCCTTTGTTGGCACGTGTTCAGCCGGACTGTTTGCCGTCCGCTGGCTGACGGCAAAGGACTTTGCCATCCGGGATCTGTGCCTTTGCCGTCCGCCATGGCGGACGGCAAAGAAGCTGATTCCAGTAGTGCATGAAGCTTCAGATCAAGTTACTACAGAACTTTGTAGGTCTTCCACAGTAAGATCCGCACCAGAGTGGTACGGTAATCCTATTCTGGAAGTCATGTTACTAGACCATGATGAACCTACGAACTACGAAAGCGATGATGAGCCCAAATTCCGCGAAATGGCTTGAGGCCATGAAATCTGAGATGGGATCCATGTATGAGAACAAAGTGTGGACTTTGGTGGACTTGACTGATGATCGGCAAGCCATAAAAATAAGGGTCTTTTACATTTGTGTCCCTAACTCGAACCCACTAATCGGATTTGTCCCTAGTTTCGAAGCATGCCCTCTTCCGTTATGTGCCATTACAGAAATGCCCTTTCGTGCCGTTTCCGTCTGGTCAAAGGGCTTTGACCGTTTTCCTGACGTATAATGGACATTTTTGCCCCTCAATGCACATGCCACTTACAGGTGGGGCCTACCCCAGGAAAAATAACTCTCTTTCTCTCATCCCCTCTCTGACTTACACATGGACCCCACCAATATAAAAAAACTCTCTCCCTCTCTCGGAATATCTCTCTCCCTCTTGGCGGCTCGGCCGGTGGCCGGCGCCGGCGAGGGCCAGCGTGCCTGCGCCTGAGGACCACAGTGGCAGGCTCGGGGTGGTACGGCTGAGGGGGTGGAACCGCCGCTCGCAGCTATCGCTGGAGCTATCATCGGAACTAAATCCTGAGAGCGCGTGAGATCTTCTGTCGGCGACACCGTTGCTAGCCACCGCGGCCGGAGTCCAAATCGAGCAGCACGAGCATGTCCATGAGCTTTGGCGGGCGCCTCTCCTTCGTCCTGTGCAGTGGATCTGGCCTGGGGCTGCCCGTAGACGACGCCCGGGACGTCGAACTCCACCATGGCCATTGCTCTTCCCGTCCTAAATTCGGCCGCTCTAAGCCATTCTTGACCTACCCGACCCCTGTTCCGTCGTTAAGGAAAGCAGGTGCCCCTACTCCGCTCTTCCCCCGCCCGATTCCGTGCCCGGAGCACCCTGACAGAATCCGGCCGCCATGACCAACCTTGGTTGGCTCGGTCGTGCACGCGCCCATCTACACCCTGCTGCTCCTAGTGAGCTTGGCGCGTCTCGCGCAGCTTGCGTGCCTCGCGTAGTAGGTGCCGTCCTCCCACGGTCATCCTCCTCCCCTACGGCGAGCCGCCAGCGAGCGCAGGCGCTCACGGCCGGGAACGCGTGGACCGGGGGTGTTTACCCTCATAGTGGGTCCCGTCAGGAGGAGATGGATGAGAGAGATATTTTTTTTGTTTTTTCCTGGGTAGGTCCCACCGGTAAGTGACTGACCCACGGGAGGGCTGAGTTGGCCTAGTTTTCCTTTTATTTTTTTAGAGGGGGTCCCGCATGTAAGTGTCACATGGATTCAGGGGCAAATTGTCCAACTAACGTCCAGAAAACGGTCAAAGCCCTTTGACCGGACGGTAACGGAGCGGAAGGGCATTTCTATAAGTGCACATAACGGCGGAGGGGCATTTTTGAGCAGGCTTTCGAATTAGGGGTATATCTGATTAGGTGGTTCGAGTTAGGGACAGAAATGCAAATGGCCCTAAAAATAAATGGATCTTTAAGAAGAAGACCGAGGCAGACGGTAATGTTACTGTTTACAAAGCTCGGCTTGTTGCGAAAGGTTTTTGACAAGTTCAAGGAGTTGACTACAATGAGACTTTCTCACCCGTAGCGATGCTTAAGTCTGCCTGAATCATGTTAGAAATTGTTGCATTTTATGATTATGAAATTTGGCAAATGGATGTCAAAACTGCATTCCTAAATGGATTTCTGGAAGAAGAGTTGTATATGATGCAACCGGAAGGTTTTGTTGATCCAAAGGGTGCTAGCAAAGTGTGCAAGCTCCGGTGATCCATTTATGGACTAGTGCATGCCTCTCGGAGTTGGAATAAACGCTTTGATAGTGTGATCAAAGCATATGGTTTTGTACAGACTTTTGGAGAAGCCTGTATTTACAAGAAAGTGAGTGGGAGCTCTGTAGCATTTCTGATCTTATATGTAGATGACATATTGTTGACTGGAAATGATATAGAATTTTTGGATAGCATAAAGGGATACCTGAATAAGAGTTTTTCTATGAAAGACCTTGGAGAAGTTGCTTACATATTGGGCATCAAGATCTATAGAGATAGATCAAGACGCTTAATTGGACTTTCACAAAGCACATACCTTGATAAAGTTTTGAAGAAGTTCAAAATGGATCAGTCAAAGAAAGGGTTCTTGCATGTGTTACAAGGTGTGAAGTTGAGTCAGACTCAAAGCCCGACCACCGCAGAAGATAGAGAGAAAATGAAAGTCATACCCTATGCTTCAGCCATAGGTTCTATCATGTATGCAATGCTGTGTACCAGACCTGATGTATGTCTTGCTATAAGCATAGCAGGGAGGTACCAAAGTAATCCCGGAGTGGAGCACTGGACAGCGGTCAAGAACATCCTGAAATACCTGAAAAGGACTAAGGATATGTTTCTCGTTTATGCAGGTGAAAAAGAGCTCGTCGTAAAATGTTACGTCGATGCAAGCTTTGACATTGATCCGGATGACTCTAAGTCGCAAACCGGATACGTATTTTTATTAAATGGAGGAGCTGTTAGTTGGTGCAGTTCCAAGCAGAGCATCATGGCGGGATCTACGTGTGAAGCGGAGTACATTGCTGCTTCGGAAGCAGTGAATGAAGGAGTTCATATCCGATCTAGGTGTCATACCTAGTGCATCGGGTCCAATGAAAATCTTTTGTGACAATACTGGTGTAATTGCCTTGGCAAAGGAATCCAGATTTCACAAGAAAACCAAGCACATCAAGATACACTTCAATTACATCCTTCATCAAGTGTCAGAAGGGGGCATATAGATTTGCAAGATACACATGGATCTGAATGTTGCAGACCCGTTGACTAAGCCTCTTCCACGAGCAAAACATTATCAGCACCAAAGCTCCATGGGTGTTAGAATCATTACTATGTAATCTAGACTATTGACTCTAGTGCAAGTGGGAGACTGAAGGAAATATGCCCTAGAGGCAATAATAAAGTTATTATTTATTTCCTTACTTCATGATAAATGTTTATTATTCATGCTAGAATTGTATTAACCAGAAACTTAGTACATGTGTGAATACATAGACAAAACCTATAGTCCCTAGTATGCCTCTACTTGACTAGCTCATTAATCAAAGATGGCTAAGTTTCCTAACCATGGACATGTGTTATCATTTGATGAACGGGATCACATCATTAGGAGAATGATGTGATGGACATGACCCATCCGTTAGCTTAGCATTATGATCGTGTTAGTTTTCATTGCTACTGCTTTCTTCATGACTTATACAAGTTCCACATAGTATGAGATTATGCAACTCCCAAATACCAGAGGAACACTTTGTGTGCTACCAAACGTAACAACGTAAAAGGGTGATTATAAAGGTGCTCTACAGGTGTCTCCGAAGGTGTTTGTTGGGTTGGCATAGATCGAGATTAGGATTTTTCACTCTGTGTTTCGGAGAGGTATCTCTGGGCCCTCTCGATAATACTCATCACTATAAGCCTTGCAAGCATTGTGACTAATGAGTTAGTCACTTACAACTTCTGACATACTCCGGATGGGTAAGAAAAGAATAGCTGACAAATAGAATAATACGAGAGAATAGAATGAAGCTAGAACCACGAATCTTCGAGAGAATGGGCAAGATTTAGAGGAAAAACTCTTCTTCTATCTTGAAATGGCGACGAGGAACGCCACCAAAATTACTGAGATACTTCGGGAGCATGACAAGCGAAGAGGTTAAGCCAACAATGAAAATGATTTGAAATTGATCTTGGAAAAGATCAGACTGATGAAATTCATACTTACGTCAAACTTCGAAAAGGATTTGAGAATAGCTCCAGGAAATTAGAAGAGTCAGGTAAGATCCTGGGAAAAGACATGTGGGTTAGGGCCCACTAAAGAGAAAAACACCATTGGAAAAGGATGTTGAACAGATAGATGATGCACCGGACCAATTGAAATATTAGAATGAGGTGATAACCTCGAATTAATTCAAACACAGATGAATCTCCTGAGATGTCTTTCGAACTCCGGAATGATTGAATGGCGAGAGGCAAACGAGCAAGGATAACACTTGATCCAAGGAAAAGAATGTGATCAAGCCGGAAAAAACTTGAATTGAGTCCACCGGAAAAGAGATGAAGAATGGCAAACAAAAGAGAATTCACCGGTTGAAACAATTGACGAAAGACTGAAAAGGCTCCGCACGAATGAAAATTGATGCTTGAAAGAGACTCAGGCTCCGGGAAGAAGAGAGTGGGAGGGCAGGAAAACAAAGGCAACTTGGAAGGGGAAAAACCGATGAATAACTTCAATAGGAAACACCGGTTGAAAGAATGCAAATGCTTCGCACAAGTAGGAAGGATACTCGATTAAGGACTCCGGCTCCGAGGAGAAAAAGGGGTGGGCGGGTGGGAAAAGAAAACAACTGAGGATTGGACTTGCAAAAATGGAGAGGGTCGAATCACCTTGACGAGAAATGTACCGGATGCAAAGAGCTGAGGAACAACGATCGAAAAACCAACTGCGTGATCCTAAAGAAAGTTTGAAAGGGAAGAGGAGTAATTCAAAACACCGACGTCAAGATTCCTCACCAGAGCGACGAAGGGGTTGAGGAGTAAAAAGAATTCCTACTCTCCGATATAACTAGACTCTGAAAATAGTTTTCTTCTAGACTCGACAACGGCCAAACTACACGATCAATCAAGGGGGCTCCTATGGTCGGTCGAGGCTCTGATACCAACTTGTCACGCCCAATATGCGATACTATCCTAAGGAGACTCGAAGGTCCCACCAAGGATAGAACCGCATATTGATACGCTTTTGCAAGGTGGATATCACTACATCAACATTACATAATAGATGGGGATACATACAAGAGGCATACAATGCCACACGAATACAACATCATCATACACAAGAGCATCATCCAACTACGGATGAAACACAAACAAAAACTCAAACGACATCCACCCTGCTAGCCCAGGCTACCGACCTGGAACCTATCCCCTGATCGAAGAAGAAGCAGAAGAAGAACTCCAAAACAAGCAAACCTCGCTCTCGCGTCATGATCATCGCGTAACCTGCACCTGCAATTGTTGTTGTAGTAATCTGTGAGCCACGAGGACTCAGCAATCCCATTACCATGGGTATCAAGACTAGCAAAGCTTAATGGGTATGGAAAGGATAAGTGGTGAGGTTGCAGCAGCGACTAAACAAGTATAGTGGCTAACATACGCAAATAAGAGCGAGAAGAGAAGCAAACGGAACGGTTGTGAAGCTAGCAATGATCAAGAAGTGATATTGAAACTACTTACGTTCAAACATAACCCAAAAACCGTGTTCACTTCCCGGACTCCGCCGAAAAGAGACCATCACGGCTACACACGCGGTTGATGCGTTTTAATTAAATCAAGTGTCAAGTTCTCTACAACCAGATATTAACAAATTCTCATCTGCCACATAACCGCGGGCACGGCTCTCGAAAGTTTATACCCTGCATGGGTGTCCCAACTTAGCCCATCACAAGCTCTCACGGTCAACGAAGGATATTCCATCTCCCAGGAAGACCCTATCAGTCTCGGAATCCCGGTTTACAAGACATTTCGATAATGGTAAAACAAGACCAGCAAGACCACCCGACTGTGCCAACAATTCCTATAGGAGCTGCACATATCTCGTTCTCAGGGCACACCAGATGAGACAGGCTACGAGTAAAACCAGACCTCGAGTTTCCCTGAGGTGGCCCCGCAGGTGGCTCGGTTCGGACCAACACTTAGAGAAGCACTGGCCCGGGGAGGTTTAAAATAAAGATGACCCTTGGGTTGGCCTGCCCAAGGGAAAGTTAGTGGGTTGTTAGGCAAATGTAAAACCAATGTTGGGCCTTGCTGGAGGAGTTTTATTCAAAGCAAACTGTCAAGGGGGTCCCATAAATCGCCCAACCGCGTAAGGAACGCAAAATCAAGGAACATAACACCGATATGACGGAAACTAGGGCGGCAAGAGTGGAACAAAACACCATGCATAAGGCCGAGCCTTCCACCCTTTACCAACTATATAGATGCATTAATTAAGTAAGAGATATTGTGATATCCCAACATAATCCTGTCCACCAAGGAGCAACCTTCAACTTCACCTGCAACTAACAACACTATAAAAGGGGCTGAGCAAAGCAGTAACATAGCCAAGCAACGGTTTGCTAGGAAGGGTGAAAAGGTTAGAGGCTGACATGGCAAATTGGGAGGCTTGAAGAACAAGTGATAGGTAGCGCAACATAGCGATAGAACGAAGCAACTAGCATAGCAATGATAGTAGTGAGATCCAGGGTAGCGGTCATCTTGCCTGAAATCCCGCAAGGAAGAAGAACGAGTCCATGAAGAAGATGAAGCCACGAAGACGAACCAAGCGTAGATGAATGAATCCTCACGATCGCAACGAAACAGGAACTAACGAGAAGGAGCACAACTGGAAAGAAGCAAACAACAAGGTAAACACACAACACATAGATATGGCATGATGCTCAACCAAGTATGATGCACGATAACGCTACATGCAACTACTCATGGCAAGAGATGATGCATACAAGAGCAACACATCAAAGCAAGTTTAAATGAGGCCGGAAACAACATATAACAAATCCGTTAAGTCCTCATATGCAAATTTCGAAATTGGTCCAGATCTGAATAAACCTTATGTTCAAGTTGTTAAACAGCAAGTTAAGATGCACCAAGATGATCTACACGAAATTCTAGTCAAGTTTCATATAAAGTTCATTTAGTTCAGAGCTACGGCCTAGAAGATATGAGCAAAACAAGTTAAACATGGCATTGATGTAAAATGCATCCAAACATCAAGCAAACACCTCAAAACATGGATGCAACATGATAAGATGAAACTACATGCAATTCTAAGCAAGTTTCATGTAGAGCACACTCAAAACGGAGCAACAGTTCCACACATACACATGAAACAAGTTTAAAGGACAAGTTGTCCAAAACAGCAACTAGGCATCTAGTAAGCATGAAAACAATATGCTACAGCACCTCAACATGAATACAAAAGGCATGGACATGATGTACAGGTAAAGCACAACAAAACATGAACACTGAGCTATCTTCAGAAATCACTAGAACATGCTCAAAAGGACATGGCAAGATTGCAAATAATAACAGTTTCACAGACTTAGCAGAAATCACTGTGCATGGCAGAAATAACATCAGGTTGCAATGTTTAGAGCTATCAAATAACATGTTACAGCAAGCTATCATGGAAAAATAGAGCATGGCATGCTAATACTAAAGACAAAGAACAAAACTCCCTTATTGAACTAATTCCAAAGATCAACATAAAAGATGGTAGCATCCATGCAAACATGGCAAATGATATGACAGATTCAGAATAACAGTGCATGGCAGGAACAACGAGAAGTAGGCATGTTGGTGAGCTTGTACAACTCACTACAGATCAATACATGGCATGAAAAGGTGACCAGCATTAATATGAAATATTTATGAAGCTACACATGGCAATAACAAGTTCATAGAGTGCATGGATCACTAGCAAGACACATGGCAAAACTGAACTTCATGTTAACAGGCTGACACAAACATTATTTAGCAAGTTTAGAGCAAGATTACAACAAGCTACAACAGGATATAAATGCAACCAGGGGCATGGATGGATAGCGCATGACATTTATAACAAAAAATCCTTAATGAACATCTCCATATTATGCATAGGATGACTTGTAGCAACAGGTTTACATAGCATCATGATATAACAGATTCAGCCTAGCAAAACAGTAACAAGTACCCTACTTCACGAGCTTGATGCACTCACTACAAGACTCACAAAAATACATGGATTGCACCACTGTAAAGATGGTATGATTTAGCTCAAACTCATGTAGACATCAAGCTCATAGGATGCACACACAAAATGCAATGAAAAAGACAAATCACCAAGTCTGTTAACAGACAGCAGTTAACATCATATAGCACTCTTGCAATGATGATTAGAGCATCAAGGTGGACTAAAACAAGCATGGCACAATGTAACAAAATGAAAAGCATCTCACAATGAACATTTTGACATATTGCACGCACAAAACGGAGCAACATGCATGACGTTATGATGTGATGAACATGGACACATTTGATGAAATCTTAGGGACTTACCAGAAATTATACCCGCCGAGATCTAGGGTTTCGATGCGGGAATCGAGGTAGGGTCGGGGCTGCGAGGGGCTCCGGCGAGCTAGGCGGGGTCGGAGGAGGCGCGGGACGCCGGATCCGGGCCGGACCTACCCGGATCTGGCCGGAGGCGAGGCCAGCCGGCGACGAGGGGCGGTGCGGGACGCGGGTGCTCGGGCCCTGGATGGGCTCGGGCGGGCCGCGCTTGGGCCGAGCGGGCCCGCGGCAGCGCGCGAAGGAGATAACCGCGGCGGGGGCACGTGGCAGACGCTGGTTGGACGAGGGGGCGGCGGCGGACGCGTCCGGCGCCAGCGGAAGTGTCCGGCGGCGGAGTGGGGCGATTGCTAGGGTTTGGACCCGGGATTTCGGGGGAGAGGGCATATTTATAGGTAGAGGGTGTCGGGGAACGTAGCAGAAATTCAAAATTTTCCTACATAACACCAAGATCTATCTATGGAGAGACCAGCAACGAGTAGAAAGGGGAGTGCATCTACATACCCTTGTAGATCGCTAAGCGGAAGCGTTCAAGTGAACGGGGTTGATGGAGTCGTACTCGTCGTGATTCAGATCACCGATGATCCTAGTGCCGAACGGACGGCACCTCCGCGTTCAACACACGTACAGATCGACGATGTCTCCCACGCCTTGATCCAGCAAGGAGAGAGGGAGAGGTTGAGGAAGACTCCATCCAGCAGTAGCACAACGGCGTGGTGGTGATGGAGGAGCGTGGCAATCCTGCAGGGCTTCGCCAAGCACCTACGGGAGAGGAGGAGGTGTCACGGGAGGGAGGGAGGCGCCAAGGGCTCAGGTATGGATGCCCTCCCTCCCCTCCACTATATATAGGGGCAAGAGAGAGGGGGGAGGCGCAGCCTTGCCCCTTCCTCCAAGAAAGGGGTGCGGCTAAGAGGGGGGGAGGAGTCCATCCTCCCCAAGGCACCTCGGAGGTGCCTTCCCCCTTGAGGACTCTTCCCTCTAGGGTTCCCTAGGCGCATGGGCCTCTTGGGGCTGGTTCCCTTGGCCCATGTAGGACAAGGCGCACCCCCTACATCCCATGTGGCCCCCCGGGGCAGGTGGCCCCACCCGGTGGGCCCCGGGGACCCTTCCGGTGATCCCGGTACAATACCGATGACCCCGAAACTTGTCCCGATGGCCGAAACAGGACTTCCTATATATAAATCTTTACCTCCGGACCATTCCGGAACTCCTCGTGACGTCCGGGATCTCATCCGAGACTCCGAACAACATTCGGTAACCACATACAAGCTTCCTTTATAACCCTAGCGTCATCGAACCTTAAGTGTGTAGACCCTACGGGTTCGGGAGACATGCAGACATGACCGAGACGTTCTCCGGTCAATAACCAACAGCGGGATCTGGATACCCATGTTGGCTCCCACATGTTCCACGATGATCTCATCGGATGAACCACGATGTCAAGGACTCAATCGATCCCGTATACAATTCCCTTTGTCTAGCGGTATTTTACTTGCCCGAGATTCGATCGTCGGTATACCGATACCTTGTTCAATCTCGTTACCGGCAAGTCTCTTTACTCGTTCCGTAACACATCATCCCGTGATCAACCCCTTGGTCACATTGTGCACATTATGATGATGTCCTACCGAGTGGGCCCAGAGATACCTCTTCGTTTACACGGAGTGACAAATCCCAGTCTCGATCCGCATAAAACAATAGATACTTTCGGAGATACCTGTAGTGCACCTTTATAGTCACCCAGTTACGTTGTGACGTTTGATACACCCAAAGCACTCCTATGGTATCCAGGAGTTACACGCTCTCATGGTCAAAGGAAGAGATACTTGACATTGGCAAAGCTCTAGCAAACGAACTACACGATCTTTGTGCTATGCTTAGGATTGGGTCTTGTCCATCACATCATTCTCCTAATGATGTGATCCCGTTATCAACGACATCCAATGTCCATAGCCAGGAAACCATGACTATCTGTTGATCACAACGAGCTAGTCAACTAGAGGCTCACTAGGGACATATTGTGGTCTATGTATTCACACGTGTATTACGATTTCCGGATAATACAGTTATAGCATGAATAAAAGACTATTATCATGAACAAAGAAATATAATAATAACACTTTTATTATTGCCTCTAGGGCATATTTCCAACAGTCTCCCACTTGCACTAGAGTCAATAATCTAGTTCACATCACCATGTGATTAACTCTGACAGGTCACATCACCATGTGACCAACATCCAAAGAGTTTACTAGTGTCACTAAACTAGTTCACATCATCATGTGATCAAGACTCAATGAGATCTGGGGTTTGGTCATGTTCTGCTTGTGAGAGAGGTTTTAGTCAACGGGTCTGAACCTTTCAGATCCGTGTGTGCTTTACAAATCTCTATGTCATCTCCTAGATGCAGCTCCCACGTTCTATTTGGAGCTATTCCAAATAACTGTTCTACTTGGAGCTATTCTAAATTGTTGCTCCATTATACGTATCCGGTATCTCTACTCAGAGCTATCCGGATAGGTGTTAAGCTTGCATCGACGTAACCCTTTACGACGAACTCTTTTACCACCTCCATAATCGAGAAAATTCCTTAGTCCACTAGTTACTAAGGATAACTTTGACCGCTGTCATGTGATCCATTCATGGATCACTCTTGTACCCCTTGACTGACTCATGGCAAGGCACACTTCAGGTGCGGTACACAGCATAGCATACTGAAGAGCCTACGTCTTAAGCATAGGGGACGACCTTCGTCCTTTCTCTCTATTCTGCCGTGGTCGAGCTTTAAGTCTTAACTTCGTACCTTACAACTCAGGCAAGAACTCCTTCTTTGACTGGTCCATCTTGAACACCTTCAAGATCATGTCAAGGTATGTGCTCATTTGAAAGTACCATTAAGCGTTTTGATCTATCCTTATAGATCTTGATGCTCAATGCTCAAGCAGCTTAATCCAGGCTTTCCATTGAAAAACACTTTCAAAATAACCCTATATGCTTTCCAAAAATTCTACGTCATTTCTGATCAACAACATATACTCATCAGAAATTCTATAGTGCTCCCACTCACTTCTTTGGAAATACAAGTTTCTCATAAACTTTGTACAAACCCAAAATCTTTGATCATCATCAAAGCATACATACCAACTCCGAGATGCTCACTCCAGTCCTTAGAAGGATCGCTGGAGCTAGCATACCTTTTAGCATCCTTAGGATCGACAAAAACTTTCTGATTGTATTACCTACAATCTTTCCTCACGAAAACTGGTAAGGAAACTCGTTTTGATATCCATCTGCCAGATTTCATAAATACAGCTAATGCTAACATGAATCCGACGGACTTTAAGCATCGCTACGGATGAGAAAATCTCATCGTAGTCAACTCCTTGAACTTGTGAAAAACTTTTCGCCACAAGTCGAGCTTCATGGACGGTGACATTACCATCCACGTCTGTCTTCTTCTTAAAGATCCATTTATCTTAATGGCTTGCCGATCATCGGGCAAGTCCACCAAAGTCCATGGATCCGTTCTCGGATTTTATGGCCTCGAGCCATTTATCGGAATCCGGGCCCACCATCGCTTCTCCATAGCTCGTAGGTTCATTGTTGTCCAGCAACATGACTTCCAAGACAGGATTACGTACCACTCTGAAGTAGTACGCATCCTTGTCATCCCACGAGGTTTGGTAGTGACTTGATCCGAAGTTTCATGATCAATATCATAAGCTTCCACTTCAATTGGTGTAGGTGCGACAGGAACAACTTCCTGTGCCCTGCCACACACTAGTTGAAGAGACGGTTCAATAACCTCATCAAGTTTCCACCATCCTCCCACTCAATTCTTTCGAGAGAAACTTTTCCTCGAGAAAGGACCTGATTCTAGAAACAATCCCTTATTGCTTTCGGATCTGAGACAGGAGGTATACCCAACTGTTTTGGGTGTCCTATGAAGATGCATTTTGTCCGCTTTGGGTTCGAGCTTATCAAGCTGAAACTTTTTCACATAAGCGTCGCAGCCCCAAACCTTTAAGAAACGACAACTTAGGTTTCTTTAAACCATAATTCAAACAGTGTCGTCCCAACGGAATTACGTGGTGCCCTATTTAAAGTGAATGTGGTTGTCTTTAATGCCTAACCCATAAACTATCGTGGCAGTTCGATAAGAGACATCATGGTATGCATCATATCCAATAGGGTGCAACTATGATGTTCGGACACACCATCACACTATGGTGTTCCAGGCGGTATTAATTGCGAAACAATTTCCACAATGTCTTAATTGTGTGCCAAAACTCGTAACTCAGATATTCATCTCTATGATCATATCATAGACATTTTATCCTCTTGTCACAATGATCTTCTACTTCACTCTGAAATTATTTGAACCATTCAATAATTCAGACTTGTGTTTCATCAAGTAAATATTCTCAACATCTACTCGAATCATCTGTGAAGTAAGAACATAACGATATTCACTGCATGCCTCAGCACTCATTGGACTGCACACATCAAAATGTGTTGCTTCCAACAAGTTGCTATCTTGTTCCATTTTACTGAAACCGAGGCTTTTCAGTCATCTTGCCTATGTGGTATGATTTGCATATCTCAAGTGATTCAAAATCAAGTGAGTTCAAACGGTCCATTTGCATGGAGTTTCTTCATGCATATATACCAATAGACATGGTTCGCATGTCTCAAACTTTTCAAAAACGAGTGAGTCCAAAGATCCATCAACATGGAGCTTCTTCATGCGTTTTATACCATTATGACTTACATGGCAGTGCCACAAGTAAGTGGTACTTATATCTTTTGGCATGAAAATGTGTATCACTACGATCAAGATTCAATAAACCATTCAGGTTTAATACTAATCTTGATGGTAGAGGGAGCGTGCGATGTTTGATCACATCAAACTTGGAAACACTTCCAACACATATCGTCAGCTCACCTTTAGCTAGTCTCCGTTTATTCCGTAGCTTTTTACTTAGCAACTGAACCGGTATCTAATACCCTGGTGCTACTAGGAGTACTAGTAAAGTACACATCAACACAATGTATATCCAATATACTTCTATCGACCTTGCCAGCCTTCTCATCTACCAAGTATCTAGGGTAATTCTGCTCCAGTGGCTGTTCCCTTTATTTCAGTAGCACTTAGTCTCGGGTTTGGGTTCAACCTTGGGTTTCTTCACTAGAGCAGCAGCTGAATTGCCGTTTCATGAAGTATCCCTTTGTTCCCTTGCCCTTCTTGAAACTAGTGGTTTCACCAACCATCAACAATTGATGCTCCTTCTTGATTTCTACTTTCGCAGTGTCAAACATCGCGAATACCTCAAGGATCATCATATCTATCCCTGATATGTTATAGTTCATCACGAAGCTCTAGCAGCTTGGTGGCAATGACTTTGGGGAAACATCACTATCTCATCTGGAAGATTAACTCCCACTTGATTCAAGTGATTGTTGCACTCAGACAATCTGAGCACAAGCTCAACGATTGAGCTTTTCTCCCTTAGTTTGCAGGCTAAGAAAATCGCCGGAGGTCTCATACCTCTTGACGTGGGCACGAGCCTGAAATCCCAATTTCAGCCCTCAAAACATCTCATATGTTCCGCGACGTTTCGAAAATGTCTTTGGTGCCTCTACTTAAACCATTTAACTGAACTATCACGTAGTTATCAAAACGTGTATGTCCGATGTTCGCAACTTCCACAAACGACGTTTAGGGTTCGGCACACTGAGCAGTGCATTAAGGACATAAGCTTTCTACTGTCTGCATAACTGCTACTTTCAACTTTCAACTATATTTTCTCTAGGAACATATCTAAAATAGTGGAACTAAAGCGCGAGCTACGACATAATTTGCAAAAGGTCTTTTGACTATGTTCAAGATAATTAAGTTCATCTTATGAACTCCCACTCAGATAGACATCCCTCTGGTCATCTAAGTGATAACATGATCCGAGTCAACTAGGCCTTGTCCGATCATCACGTGAGACGGACTAGTCATCATCGGTGAACATCTTCATGTTGATCGTATCTACTATACGACTCATGCTCGACCTTTCGGTCTCCGTGTTCCGAGGCCATGTCTGCACATGCTAGGCTCGTCAAGTTAACCCTAAGTGTTTTCGCTGTGTAAAACTGTCTTACACCCGTTGTATGTGAACGTAAGAATCCATCACACCCGATCATCACGTGGTGCTTAGAAGCGACGAACTGTAGCAACGGTGCACAGTTAGGGGAGAACACTTCTTGAAATTTTGTAAGGGATCATCTTATTTACTACCGTCGTCCTAAGTAAACAAGATGCATAAACATAATAAACATCACATGCAATCAAATAGTGACATGATATGGCCAATATCATTTTGCTCCTTTTGATCTTCATCTTCGGGGCTCCATGATCATCATCGTCACCGGCACGACACCATGATCTCCATCATCATGATCTCCATCATCGTGTCTTCATGAAGTTGTCACGCCAACGACTACTTCTACTTCTATGACTAACGCGTTTAGCAATAAAGTAAAGTAGTTTACATGGCGTTCTTCAATGACACGCAGGTCATATAATAAATAAAGACAACTCCTATGGCTCCTGCCGGTTGTCATACTCATCGACATGCAAGTCGTGAATCCTATTACAAGAACATGATCAATCTCATACATCACATATCATTCATCACATTCTTCTTGGCCATATCAAATCACATAGCATACCCTGCAAAAACAAGTTAGACGTCCTCTAATTGTTGTTGCATGTTTTACGTGGCTGCTATGGGTTTCTAGCAAGAACGTTTCTTACCTACGCAAGACCACAACGTGATATGCCAATTGCTATTTACCCTTCATAAGGACCCTTTTCATCGAATCCGTTCCGACTAAAGTGGGAGAGATTGGCACCCGCTAGCCACCTTATGCACCAAGTGCATGTCAATCGGTGGAACCTGTCTCACGTAAGAGTACGTGTAAGGTCGGTCCGGGCCGCTTCATCCCACAATACCGTCGAAACAAGATTGGACTAGTAACGGTAAGCATATTGAACAACATCAACGCCCACAACTACTTTGTGTTCTACTCGTGCAAAGAATCTACGCAATAGACCTAGCTCATGATGCCACTTTTGGGGAACGTAGCAGAAATTCAAAATTTTCCTACGTAACACCAAGATCTATCTATGGAGAGACCAGCAACGAGTAGAAAGGGGAGTGAATCTACATACCCTTGTAGATCGCTAAGCGGAAGCGTTCAAGTGAACGGGGTTGATGGACTCGTACTCGTCGTGATTCAGATCACCGATGATCCTAGTGCCGAACGGACGGCACCTCCGCGTTCAACACACGTACAGCTCGACGATGTCTCCCACGCCTTGATCCAGCAAGGAGAGAGGGAGAGGTTGAGGAAGACTCCATCCAGCAGCAGCACAACGGCGTGGTGGTGATGGAGGAGCGTGGCAATCCTGCAGGGCTTCGCCAAGCACCTACGGGAGAGGAGGAGGTGTCACGGGAGGGAGGGAGGCGCCAAGGGCTCAGGTATGGATGCCCTCCCTCCCCTCCACTATATATAGGGGCAGGAGAGAGGGAGTAGGCGCAGCCTTGCCCCTTCCTCCAAGAAAGGGGTGCGGCTAAGAGGGGGGGAGGAGTCCATCCTCCCCAAGGCACCTCGGAGGTGCCTTCCCCCTTGAGGACTCTTCCCTCTAGGGTTCCCTAGGCGCATGGGCCTCTTGGGGCTGGTGCCCTTGGCCCATGTAGGCCAAGGCGCACCCCCTACAGCCCATGTGGCCCCCCGGGGCAGGTGGCCCCACCCGGTGGGCCCCGGGGACCCTTCCGGTGGTCCCGGTACAATACCGATGACCCCGAAACTTGTCCCGATGGCCGAAACAGGACTTCCTATATATAAATCTTTACCTCCGGACCATTCCGGAACTCCTCGTGACATCCGGGATCTCATCCGGGACTCCGAACAACATTCGGTAACCACATACAAGCTTCCTTTATAACCCTAGCGTCATCGAACCTTAAGTGTGTAGACCCTACGGGTTCGGGAGACATGCAGACATGACCGAGACGTTCTCCGGTCAATAACCAACAGCGGGATCTGGATACCCATGTTGGCTCCCACATGTTCCACGATGATCTCATCGGATGAACCACGATGTCAAGGACTCAATCGATCCCGTATACAATTCCCTTTGTCTAGCGGTATTTTACTTGCCCGAGATTCGATCGTCGGTATACCGATACCTTGTTCAATCTCGTTACCGGCAAGTCTCTTTACTCGTTCCGTAACACATCATCCCGTGATCAACCCCTTGGTCACATTGTGCACATTATGATGATGTCCTACCGAGTGGGCCCAGAGATACCTCTCCATTTACACGGAGTGACAAATCCCAGTCTCGATCCGCATAAAACAATAGATACTTTCGGAGATACCTGTAGTGCACCTTTATAGTCACCCAGTTACGTTGTGACGTTTGATACACCCAAAGCACTCCTATGGTATCCAGGAGTGACACGCTCTCATGGTCAAAGGAAGAGATACTTGACATTGGCAAAGCTCTAGCAAACGAACTACACGATCTTTGTGCTATGCTTAGGATTGGGTCTTGTCCATCACATCATTCTCCTAATGATGTGATCCCGTTATCAACGACATCCAATGTCCATAGCCAGGAAACCATGACTATCTGTTGATCACAACGAGCTAGTCAACTAGAGGCTCACTAGGGACATATTGTGGTCTATGTATTCACACGTGTATTACGATTTCCGGATAATACAGTTATAGCATGAATAAAAGACTATTATCATGAACAAAGAAATATAATAATAACACTTTTATTATTGCCTCTAGGGCATATTTCCAACAGAGGGAGCTAGGAGAGTCCAAATCGGGAGCGGTTTTCGCCCACACGATCGTGATCGAACGGCCGAGAGCATGGAGTGGGTTTCGATGGGCTCATGGGCTGTGGTGAAGAGGTGCTGGGCTGCAAAGAGAGAGGGGTTTCGGGCTACGCGGTTAACCGTTGGGGCATCAAACGACCTCCAAATGGAACGAAATTTGACGGGCAGACTACCGGTGATATACCAAGGCCACTCGACAAATCTCGGTCCATTCCGAGAACGCTTTTCTCCCGCTCACGAAACAAGGTCTGAGAGGTGCGACGGGAGCGTGCGAGTGTGTCTGAGCTCAGAACGGACAACGGAGAGAACCGGCGGAACCCGAACGGATGCAAGTTTTGAAAAACATGTAGATGAAATGCAGATGATGACATGGCAAAATGCAACACGCAAGCAAATGACATGGCAACAACGACGAATAGCTGGAAGACACCTGGCGCATCGAATCCGTGGCGTTACAGGACATGACCCATCCGTTAGCTTAGCATTATGATCATGTTAGTTTTTATTGCTACTGCTTTCTTCATGACTTATACAAGTTCCTCGGACTATGAGATTATGCAACTCTCGAATACCAGAGGAACACTTTGTGTGCTACCAAACGTAACAACGTAAAAGGGTGATTATAAAGGTGATCTACAGGTGTCTCCGGAGGTGTTTGTTGGGTTGGCATAGATCGAGATTAGGATTTGTCACTCTGTGTTTCGGAGAGGTATCTCTGGGCCCTCTCGGTAATACTCATCACTATAAGCCTTGCAAGTATTGTGACTAATGAGTTAGTTGCAGGATGAAGTATTACAGAACGAGTAAAGAGACTTGCCGGGAACGAGATTGAACTAGGTATTAAGATACCGATGATCGAATCTCGGGCAAGTAACATACCGATGACAAAGGGAACAACGTATGTTGTTATGCAGTTTGACCGATAAAGATCTTCGTAGAATATGTAGGAACCAATATGAGCATCCAGGTTCCGCTATTGGTTATTAACCGGAGACGTGTCTCGGTCATGTCTACATAGTTCTTGAACCCATAGGGTCCCCACGCTTAAAGTTCGGTGACGATCGGTATTATGAGTTTATGTGTTTCGATGTACCGAAGATAGTGTGTGATCACGGACATGACGAGGAGTCTTGAAATGGTCGAGACATAAAGATTGATATATTGGACAACTATATCCGTACACCGGATGAGTTCCGGGGGTCACCGGATATTTATCGGACTGCCGGGGGGTTATCGGAACCCCCGGGGGAACTAATGGGCCAATATGGGCCTTGTGGGAGAGAGAGGAGAGGGCCTAGGGCTGCCCCCCCCCCCTTGGGAGTCCGAATTGGACAAGGAGGGGGGCGGTGCCCCCTCTTTCCTTCCTCTCTTCCTCTCCTTCCTTCCCCCTTCCCACTAGGAAAGGGGAGTCCTACTCCCACTAGGAGGAGGACTCCCCCCCCCTCTCCTTGGCGCGCCCCAAGGCTGGCCGGCCTCCCCCTTGCTCCTTTATATACGGGGGCAGGGGGCACCCTAGAACACACAAGTTGGCATTGTTTAGCCGTGTGCGGTGCCCCCTCCACAGTTACACACCTCGGTCATATCGTCGTAGTGCTTAGGCGAAGCCCTGCGCCGGTAACTTCATCATCACCGTCACCACGCCGTCGTGCTGACGAAACTCTCCCTCAGCCTCAACTGGATCAAGAGTACGAGGGACGTCCCCGAGCTAAACGTGTGCTGATCGTGGACGTGCCGTACGTTCGGTGCTAAGATCGGTCGGATTGTGAAGACGTACGACTACATCAACCGCATTGTCATAACGCTTCCCCTTTCGGTCTACGAGGGTACGTGGACACACTCTCCCCTCTCGTTGATATGCATCACCATGATCTTGCATGTGTGTAGGAATTTTTTTAAAATTACTACGTTCCCCAACAGTCACATGTGTGCAGTGCTTAAAGGCAATGAACCTCTTTCGATGTTGTCTACTATACCGTGAAGTTTTATCCGTATTTTCACGAGATTTAAATCTTCCTTAGCAGAAAGACGTAGGCAGCATCGAAGGAGGTTCATTGCCTAGCACTGCACACATGTGACAAGCTTCTAGCATTTGCATTTTTACGTACATCCCAAGATTGTTTTCACTACAAGATGCCGCTCTATTTTTCTCCATGTCTAAGTTTGGTAAAAATTGATTCACCTTTTACATCCAAAGCTGGTATTCTTTCAGGCTGCAAAATGCACCCCCATAGTTATCATGCATTTTCTTTTATACGCAGTCACACTTCTATAGTATAGTTTCAATTTTAGGCAATGATGTATCAAGCAGAAGTTTCATCGGTATTCGATAACATAGGATTTTCTTTTTATTTTATAGATAGACAAGATGTGCAAGAGAAAAGGCTAAGCACTTAGTTCAATGCAAATAGATCTTGTTGATGGGGTAGGTATGCGAAGAAAAGGGGGAGGAGTGTATCCTACTGAAATTTTTCTGTTTTTGATCCTCGACAAGAAATTTGGGGCTTTCTTTTTGTGCTTGCACCTTTTCTTTTGGTAAAAGATAGTTGAAGGTGACATTCTCTTATGAAAGATCGTGCTGGGTGGATAGCATATATACAGGATAAGCACGTGTAGATAACAATTGTGGACTACAAATGCCATTCTCTGTTTCCAGAAATGATTACTAATATTTCAGTAGATCTGTAAATGGCAATGTTTCATTTCGGTTTCAGTTTGATTTATGCAATGTATCATCTTGTCCCGCTTTTTAAAACATAATTTGACATTTACATAATGAGGGGGTTAATATTTACGAAGTCTATTACTAGCAGGAGATCCTTTTCCTAACAGAAGAGACCATGTTACTCTATATCCTGTTGTTTTGCTTCATGTCCTTACAAATTCTACATCATGTTCTATATCAAGAGATCTATTGTTTTCGGATTGACCGTTGGATATCTCTTGATCTTATTGTGGGTCCACAGATTGCTGGTGTATTTAGCCGTCTTATCACTGAGATTTCACTTGTAAATAACTAAATGAAGATCCATACAATGCAAAATCCATAGATGAAGTGTGATGTTGGTCTGTGGACAATCATCAGCTCATTCTTCGTATAGTCAATTTAGTTTATACTTACCGCATCTTTTTCATATAGTATGTATGCATATGACGTATAAATATATTTCTAGCGCTTGATGCATGTTTTGTACTCACCACATGGCCACACTATAAAAAGGAGAAGAAAAATAACGAGTAGAAACAGGCTTTTGGTATTTGCAGGTGATTTATTCCACCATGAATGTACTATATCCCTCTGATTTCTATTTTCACAAAGCCAAATCACCACAAAACAAATAACCAAGTTTAAGAATATAAACTATGATTATATATCTTTATTATTAAAGGGTTGTTTGTGATGGAGGTACAATTAGCGTTTTGTAGAAATCAATTTTTAAAAAGGAAACTACGAAATCATACGACATTTAGTTTAGAGCGTCAGACATACTTTCTCAGACTGAATCATGATACCTCCTCTTTTTCTAATACAGGGAAAATATAAAAAAACAATTTTGCATCTATACAAGGTCAGTATCTCTTTTTAAGAAGAATTGATAAGATTTTTGCCTCCTACAATGGTGCTTATTAATGCAAACGTTGTATGCAATCATAGAGAAAGAGGCACGAGATGCACGATGACTAATTGGCGTGGAACATGAGAGATTTTACACACAATAATTTGGCTTTGTATACAAAAACGGAGGAATAATAAATATGTTAGCTGGAATTTGAGTATGAGTAGAATTTTTTTATCAGCAAGTGTATAAGCGATAATTTTTATTTTTTTTGCGGGAAAAACTTCCAATCTATTCATCTTCAATCATGGTAGTACAACGAACACTGAAAATAATAAAAAATTACATCCAGATCCTTAGACCACCTAGCGACGACTAAAGCACTGAAGCAAGCCGAAGGCGCGCCGCTGTCATCGCCCCTCCCTCGCTGGAGCCGGGCAAACGTTGTTGTAGCAACATAATCATAAACCGGATGCAATGTACCTGCCATGAATAAAAATTATGTTTGATCAATGTCTCACGTCTAAATTTGTTGGTCCGCGGCAACGCACGGGTATTTAGCTAGTACTTAATATATAAGTGTTTAGATCACTAAAGTTAATATAAGAGTGTTTAGATCACTAAAATAGTAATCTAAACGCTTTTATATTAGTTTACATAGGTACACTTTATGCCGTTTTTTCATTCTTTTTAATAATATGCATGCCTACCATTTTTTTTCCTTCTATTCCAGTGTCCTCAAAGTATGGTCGGGAGAGGCCCTGCCATTGTAGTATAAAATAGTTAGCAAATCGAAACTAAATAACTGATGAATGGAAACCTTTTTCTCTATGTCCGTCGACTGGAAGTTTGGTGAAGCTCCGGAAGGCAATCACATTGTGAGTGGCGATGATAGTGCAGCTGCGGGAGATCACGCCGCGTAGTGGTTAGCGTTGCCGGGAGGAACTTGATAGTGGCAACAACATTGCGGGGAGGAATAGATTCAGTGATGTTAGGGTTGGGGAGCTTCGGATTACATGTTAGAATTTAGGGGAGGACTAAAGAGGGTGGAGAATGGAGGGCGTCGATGCAAGAGAAGAACCAACAGATGCCCAAGAAATGGAGGTTTATGCAGTGATGATGGCAAAATGAATGATAGCATTGGGCATCGGGGGTGGAGCTAGAAAGGGAATGCCTAC
>NC_041389.1:126140597-126144573 GCF_002162155.2 Triticum dicoccoides
CTCACCCTCCCCTTAATCCAATCAGTTATCGAAGTCAGACTGACCCGTAAACGTACGTAAATGTTTACGTGGATGTAGCATTTCGCTTTATTTATCAACTTTTCCTACCTCAAACGCCGTTTGTCGATGCCGGAATATTTCTCTGTTTCAAAAAAAAAATGTTATGAATATTCCTCAACGATACCACATCTTAAGTATTGACAACCTGAAACCTAGGAATATCTACCTCCCTAATAGCGCATCTGAAAGATTGCAGGAGCGCATCCCAATTGTATAAAAATGTACCACTGACATCAGGAAGAAACAATTTTCCAATCAAGCAACAAAACACCTGTAGCCAGGGAAGCCACTACTACCAACTCTGAAGTTCTATGTAGACATGAAAGTGAGAAAAAGTGTAATAACCTCAGTTATACAAATATCAATACAGAATATCCCTGTGATACAATACAGTATTGCAAACACAAAAACATACATTACTACTTCCGAATGTGAACTCAATCAGCGGATACCATCGTTTGATCTCAGAAGCTCAAAATGCAAGTAAACAACACTACCAAGTTTTCAGCAAAAGCTCCAACCCATTCAGATGCAGCAAGTGGCTGCAACAACCGAGTAACATTTACAAGAACTCATTCCTTGTGAAATTTAGTGTTACAACAAACCTGTGCTGTACACTCAGCACCTGGATGCTTTCTATCTATTGGCGGCCACATTGTAGACTTTGCATTGCATTTTTCAGATCAATTGTGACTTAGTAACTGTGATTCCTTGGCTCATGCCCGGTTTGTCTGAGCCTACAGTTACATGCAACAAAAAATTCACATGTCATCAATGTACATTTATATACCTACTAATCAACTCACTACTATTGAAAACTCTGTATTCTGAGGGTATATCACGTATTACTCCCTCCGGCCCACAATATAAAATGTTTTTGCTAGCTAGCAAAAACAGCTTGCAAAAACGTCTTATATTGTGGGACAGAGGGAGTACCTATTATTTCGTCATCAGTACTTGCTAGTAATGTTGCCAATACAGATATCTTATAGAAGGCAACATGTTATATTTAGAAGCTTACCTTTATTCCAATGCAGCAACGCTTGACTTCTGGTACGAGATATTTACTTGACTTGGCGGCTTAAAAGCACTTTTCGCCCTCTCGAACGTATCCTCCATGTCAGATTCAATTACAAGGTCCCTAAGCGATGTGGAAAGCTTGAGAAATGCTTCAGCGATACAAACTTCAAAGACTCCGCCTTTAAATCCTTGAAACTGCAACAAACGGAGATGGCGCATGATCTCAAGTGCCCTGAGTTCATCTGCCCAGTCGTCAATTGCAGCCTCCACGGCTTCATCGCTTGATACATCGTCCATGCGCTGTTTTTAAGAAGAAGAAAATAGACGCCTGACAATTAACACGCGGCAAACCAACTCACAAGCAAAAAGAAAAAGGAGTGTCTTATGGCTACTATAGCATTGCTCACTGGATAGATTTGATCTAACACGGCAGCGTATCGATGATATATTTCGAGTATGCATTTTGATAGTGTTGATATGATACGTTAATAAGTAACACACACACAGTTATACGGAGTATATAATATAACATGCAAGAAAATGTGGGTATGTTGTGGTAAACCTTGAAGTGCCTTCAAAATGAAATAAATAACGGTGATCTTAGTGGCAATAACAGGAAAGTTAAATAAAACTCGCAAAGCATGATAATTACATAAAGCACATGATTTCTACTCTATTTCTGAGGATTACCCCATGGACTTGCCAAACAGTGAAAAGAAGAATTAGCTTAACAACACAGATATGCATCAGGTTTCATGTGAAGATCAGCAATCAAGAAACGAAGGAAAAAAGGCAGTGGTACTAAAATGAACACACGAAGGATGTTTTTTGTATTCTGTTTTGGCTAGACTGTCAGGTGATTCAGAATCCATAGGGAAACTCCGAAATTCAGAAGTTAAGGCCCTTACCCATAGTGTTAACTTCTCAAGATAGGGGAAGTATTTGAAGATATTTAAGAGGTGCTTTCGCTCTTTTTCTTTGGACAGGGATACACCAATATGGAGATTCTTCAATGTGGTCATCAACTTGGTCCCCTATACAAACAGTAAAAAAGAACCAAGAAACTCATTATTGTTCAAAGGGATCAGATTAGGTATGGTTGAATTGCAAGATTTCAAATACTATTGCATTGTGCAAATTTCAGAACATATAAGGATAAGTGTCGAAAAAGGCTAAACTGAATAACACCGTCTTTTACAGAATGAAACAGCACAGAAACAGTTGCATACCATTCTTATATCATGACCTTCTATCAGAATCGCCTGAGCAGATATATTGCCAACTAGAGTATGTAGTTGTGAACAGCCCTGAAGGCGTACTCTGAGCTTATCCTTGCCCTTTGGCACAGCTGACACTGTGATTTTTTGGAGTAGAGGTGCCCGGACCTCTATTAAATCCATCTGGGAGAACCACAGCTGTATCAATTGCAGAGTTCCTGAAGAAACAAGAATAGATTCCTTGTGATAACCCAGATGTATCTCTCTCAATTTTTTACATCTGTAAACCATATCATGAAGAGTTTCTTTGCTGATATAGCAATGGGATAAGTCGAGCACCAGCAGGGTGTCCATGTCATACACTAATGCATCCGGAATCTTGCAGAAACATATGCTCAACTGCTGGACTCCAGTGTTGTCTAAGCCGTTGATTGGGAAATCAACCACTGTCTTGGGCCATCTGCGATTTACCACTACAACTTCTTTGACCTTCTTGGTCACCAGCAACTTAAACCAATCGTCTAACTGCTCAGTGACAAACAGAATGGAGTCAATTCTGAAGTGAGAAACTGGAGAGTTGGTCTTACTGAGAGCCGCGGTAACATTATTGGTGCTGACAAGAGTGAGATCGTGGACCAGATTCTGAGACACAAGATCCTCTCCACCCCCCAGCTCTTCCTGGCTGCAGGATCCAGGATCCAAACTGACTCTAGCTGTTGGGGCAGCAGCCTCCTCTTGGGGACCCGGTCCTCTCATACTGCTGCAGGAGAAGTCTTCTCCTACGCCTGCTCCTTGGCCGGCGATGCCCTCCAGATCGTCGCCACGGGCCGCCTCAGATACGAGAGGGGCACTGGATGTGACCGCCTCTCCTGTGACCCCGTGGTCGCTCACCAGCGGCGCGGCGCCCCTGCCCTCCACGCGACCGCGGCGACGTGCCTCTGATGGAAGCCCTTTAGCTGCTCCTCGGCCGGCGAGACCCTCCAGATCGGGGCCACGGGCCGCCTCTGGTACGGAAGGGGCGCTGGATGTGACGGCCTCTCCTGTGACCCCGTGGTCGCTCCCCAGCGGCGCGGCGCCCCTGCCCTCCACGCGACCGCGACGACGTGCCTCTGATGGAAGCCCTTTACCTGCTCCTCGGCCGGCGAGGCCCTCCAGATCGGGGCCACGGGCCGCCTCTGGTACGGAAGGGATACTGGATGTGACGGCATCTCCTGTGACCCCGTGGTCGCTCCCCAGCGGCGCGTCGCCCCTGCCCTCCACAGCACCGCCAGGGCGACGAGCCTCTCGATCGCGCACCGCGCCTCCTCCACCGCCTGGCAGTCGGGGAAGACCATAGAGCACATGGGCTATGATTCTGAGATCTCTCGGGTCGCTGGTGGGGAAGGGCTCCGCCATCTGCTGGGGCTCAGCGAGATTAGGGTTTGGCGAGACTAGGGTTTGAGCTTCTCGACGAGCAGACGAGACGCCAGTGGAGGATGGAGGAGAGGGGAACGGCGGCCGTGTGGGGGAATCTTGCCGAAAATTGAAGTTCAATTGCTGCGGACCGTTGCCTGCCGCCTGGCTTAGCTAGAACTACGGCTGGGCCACCGAGTCGAAGTGGACCCGAACCATAGTTAATGCTAGCTTCCTGGCCCAAACACAAATCCCTTTTGCACCCAAAAAATAAAAATTAAAAATAG